>NC_083402.1:4265031-4572531 GCF_020745735.1 Hemiscyllium ocellatum
CAGAAAAAGCAGCACAAACCTAAACTGGCCAATTACTGCCACATCAGTCTACTCTAAATCATCAGTAATGTGATGGAAGGTATCATTGACAGTGCTATAAAGCAGCAGCTGCTCAGCAGTAAGTCACTCAGTGACACCCAGTTTGGGTTCCACCAGGGCCACTCAGCTCCTGACCTCATTACAACTTTGGTTCAAACATGGACAAAACAGAGATCGGATGAGAGTGAGTGCCTTTGACATCAAGGCCATATTTGACCCAAGTGTGGCATCAAGATGCCCTAGCAAAATTGGAATCACTGGTTTTCAGGGGCAAACTCTCCAGTGTTTAACATCATACCTGACACATAGAAAGATGGGTGTAGTGCTTAGGACTATAAGACTACAAGAAATAGGAACAGGAGTAGGCTGATCAGCTCCTTGTTCAAGCTCAGTCATGTCAGCTCCAGGACATCTCTGCAGGAGTTCCTCAGGTTAGACCCATCCATCTTTCACTGTTTTATCAATGACATTCCCTCCATCATAAGGTCAGAAGTGAGGATGTTTGCTGATGATTGCACAATGCTCAGCACCATTCACAATTCTTCAGACACTGAGGCAATCCAGATTCAAATACAGTAAGACCTGAACAATATTCAGGCTTGGGTTGACAAGTGGCAAATAATATTACTGCCACACAAAAGCCGGGCAATGGCAATCTCAAAAAGAGAGATAATCTCAACACTGCCTTTGACATTCAATAACATCTCCAGCACAACATCCTGGATGTTGCCAATGACCAGAAACTGACTGGATGAGTCATGTGAATCCAATAGCTACAAGAGCAGGTCAGAGGCTAGGAAAACTGCAGTGAGTAACTCACTTCCTAACTCCCCAAAGCATCTATACACCACCATCTACAAGGCACAAGTGTTGAGATGGAATACTCCCCACATGCCTGGATGGGTGCAGCTCCAACAACACCCAAGAAGTCTGACACCATCCAGGACAAAGCAGGCCGCTTGACTGGCACCAAATCCACAAACATCCACTCCCTCCACTACCAACGCTCAGTAGCAGCAGTGTGTACTATCTACAATATGTACTGCAGAAATTCACCAAAGACCCTCAGACAGCACCTTGCAAACCCACAACCACTTCCATCTAAAGGACAAGGGCAGCAGATACATAGGAACACCACTACTGGAACTGTTCCCCTCAAAGCCATTCATCATCCTGACTTGAAAATAAATTACTGATTCTTCACTGTCATTGGGTTAAAATCCTGGAACCCCATCACTAAGTGCATTGTGGGTTAATCCACAGCATATGGACTGCAGCAGTTCAAGAAAGGTTCCTTGATAAGTATGTCCCTGTCAGGCAGGGAGGAAGTGATAAGGTAAGGGAACAGTGGTTTACTAAAGAAATTGCATCTCTTGTGAAGCAGAAGAGAGAGGCTTATGTGATGTTGAGACAGGAGGTTCAGATGAGGCAATGGAGAGTTGTAGCTAGGAAGGATTTAAAGAGAGTCTTAAGAAGAGCAAGGAGGGGACATGGGCAGTCTTTAGCAGGTGGAGTAAAAGATAACCTAAAGCTTTCTATCGGTATGTGGGGAATAAAAGGATGACTAGGGTACAAATAGGGCCAGTCAAAGACAGAAGTGGGAAGTTGTGTGTGGACCCTGTGGAGATAAGAGAGGTGCTAAATGATTATATCTCATCTGTTTTCACTCAGGAAAAGGAGAATATTGTAGAGGAGAAGACTGAGATACGGGCTATTACACTAGAAAGGATTGAGGTTAGTAAAGAAGAGATGTTATCAATTCTAGAAGGTGTGAAAGTAGACACGTTCCCTGGGCCAGATGGGACTTATCAGATGATTCTGTGGGAAGCTAGGGAGGAGATGGCAGAGCCTTTGGCCTTGATTTTTGAGTCGTCATTGTCTACAGGTTTAGTACCTGAGGACTGGAGGATTACAAATGTTGTGCCTTTGTTCAAGAAGGGCAGGAGAGATGACCCAGGTAATTACAGACCAGTGAGCCTTAAATCTGTTGTAGGAAAGGTTTTGGAAAGGATTTGGAAAGAAATAAGATTTATAATCATCTAGCAAGCAACAATTTGATTCCAGATAGTCAACATGGTTTTGTCAAGGGTAGGTCTTGTCTCACAAACCTCACTGAGTTTTTTGAAAAGGTGACCAAGCATGTGGATAGGAGTGGGGCAGTTGACGTGGTATACATGGACTTCAGTAAAGCCTTTGATAGGTTTCCACATGGTAGGCTGTTGGAGAAAATTCGGAGGCATAGGATTGAGAGTGATTTAGCAGTTTGGATTAGAAACTGGCTTTCTGTAAGAAGGCAGCAAGTGGCGGTTGATGGAAAATATTCAGCCTGGAATCCAGTTCCTAATGGTGTGCTACAAGGATCTGTTTTGGAACCACTGCTGTTTGTTATTTTTATAAATGACTTAGACACAGACGTAGGTGGATAGTTTAATAAGTTTGCAGATGATACTAAAGTCAGTGGAGTGGTGAACAGTGTAGAAGAATGTTGCAGGTTGCAGGGGGACTTGGATAAACTGCAGAATTGGGCTGAGAGGTGGCAAATGGAGTTCAATGCAACTAAATGTGAGGCGGTTCACTTTGGGAAGAAGAACAGGAAGGCAGAGTACTGGGTCAATGGAAAGATTATCGGTGATGTGGATGTGCAGAGAGATCTTTGTGTCCATGTACATAGATCCCTAAAAGTTGCCACCCAGGTTGGTAGTGTTGTTAAGAAGGCTTATGGTGTGTTAGCTTTTATTGGTAGAGGGATTGAGTTCCGGAGCCATGATGTCATGCTGCAACTGTACAAAACACTAATACAGCCGCACTTGGAATATTATGCACAGTTCGAGTTGCCCCATTACAGGAAGGATGCGGAAGCATTGGAAAAGGTGCAGAGGAGATTTATCAGGATGTTGCCTGATCTGGAGGGAAGGTCTTATGAGGAAAGACCGAGGGACTTGGGTCTGTTCTCATTGGAGAGAAGGTGGCCAAGAGGGGATTTAATAGAGACACACAAGATGATCAGAGGATTAGACAGGGTGGACAGTGAAAGTCTTTTTCCTAAAATGATTACGTCACCTTGTACGAAGGGGCATAGCTGCATGTTGGGAAGTGATAGATATCAGAGGCAGGGTTTTTACTCAGAGTGGTAAGGGTGTGAAATGCTCTGTCTGCCAATGTAGTTAACTCAGCCACATTAGGGAGATTTAAACAATCCTTAGATAAGCACATGGATGATGATGGGATAGTGTAGGGGGATGGATTTAGATTTGTTCACAGGTCGGTGCAACATCGAGGGCCGAAGGGCCTGTTTTGCGCCATATGGTTCTATGTTAAAGCAGCTCACCACCACCTTCTCAAGGGGCAACTAGAGACAAGCAATAAATGCTGGCCATCCAGCATTGCCCAAGTCCCATGAGTAAATAAGAAAAAATCCTTGATTGTTCAGAGAAGGTGTTGTTGAGCAAAAATGTTATTCAGTACAGGACTGAAAGAATGCGACAATACCAGAGCAGTGCTTCAGCAGATCCTCATTGCTGGAGTTGAAAGACCAGCATGTCAGTTATGTTTACTCAGTAGCAATGTTAATCTGCACTTACTCAAAAACTGTTCTACTTCTGTTATCCAACCAATCAGGTTGTCTTGGCTTTCATTGAATATTTATTTTGAAATATATCTTTGCCAACTTGCAGCATTCTTCAATAATATGCTGTACTGTCAGACCAGATTATGTAATCAAACCTTGCGATGGGCTTTGACTCATAACTCTAGGGAAGAATGCTAGCGTAAAGCTTAAAGCTCCAGTCTGAAAACTACACCAGTGTTGTCCGTCAGTGTGAGCTTACACATTGTGAAGTTTCAACCCAATCAGAATGTCTTTATAAGGGAGCATATGCCTTTAAGACCATGTGTAATTACACAGGCTGCTTGTGATAGCATCAATGTTTTTGGAACATTCAAGTGACATGGGTTTTATCTGATTCTCAATTCAATCCCAGAGGACCTTTATCTTCAGGCTTGACCCTGCAACGCTGCCATCAGCCAAAACATCTCCAGAAAGGGCACCAAAACAGAACTTCACACATTGCTTCTCTCTCTCATGGGACTCTCTAAGTGTCATACAAACCTTTGATCTTTTACTATAGGTTCTGTGTCGTATGACCATGCTCCACTAGCTACCTGACGAAGGAGCAGCGCTCCAAAAGCTAGTACTTCCAATTAAACCTGTTGGACTGTAAGCTGGCATTGTGTGATTTTTAACTTTGTCCACGTCAGTCCTACACCAGCATCTTCACATCACCTTCATTACCAGGATATACTTTCCCAACTGCTGGCTACTCCTCCAATCACAGACTGGTTCTCTTCCATCTTTACTGAGTTAGCCAATCAACAGCAAATCCAGGATAGATCCAGCCTGTGATTGCAGGAGCAACTTTTAACAAATTTGTTCACTCCAGACTGTTCTTTGCTGAGTTCCCCTTGATTTAATGTTCCCAGCTTTTTAGTAGCTCTGGGGTGTTGAATTCAGCTGACACTCACATGACTCACATGTATTTTGACACTTTATGAGGGAAACACATCTGCCCTTTGATATAGAAGTGAAAATTGTACCCAATACCCCAGGCACGTTCGCACCAAAATCCTGTACAACAGTAGCAAGACTTATCGAGTCATAGAATTAAATCAGCATGGAGAAGGACCTTCAGTCCATCTTGTCCTCATCAACCTGACATCCGAAACTGATCTCATCCCATTTACCAGCATTTGCCCACATCCCTTTAAATACTTCCTAATCAAATACCCAACTACATTCCTTTTGTATGTTGCAATTATACCTGCCTCTACTACCTGCTCTGGTGCCCCGTTCCATACACTGACCACCCTCTGCATGAAAATGTTACCTCCCTTTTAAATCTGTCCCGTCTTACCTTAAAAGGTACGCCCTTTAGTTATGGACTCCCCTACCCTTGGAAAAAGACCTTGGCTATGCCCCTCATGATTTTATAAATCTCTACAGGATCACCCCTCAACCTCTGAAACTCCAGGGAAAAAAGTCCAAAACTATTCAGCCTCTCCCTATAGCTCAAATCCTCCAACCCCAGCAACATCCTTCTCTATTCTGGCCTCGAATCCCTTGCAATAAAGAATAATACACCATCTGCCTTCCTCATTTTATGGACAGTTGTTCACTTCTAAACGGTTTGCACCTTCTTTTGCTCAACAGTGTGAAGATTGGAACTAATCTCTTCACCAATTCTTCTGTACTCAAATCCCACCCCTATCATTGATTCCTTCTTGGCCATTGTCTGGTATGGTTCACAAACTCAGACCTGTTCAATTGGGAATCACCCTTCAGATGCCATCCCCTCCGTCATGTCACTGCCCAGTGCAGTTTCTCTGGCACAGAAACCCATCATCATTTTTAACTTGGTCATGCAGAATGAAACTAGGAAAAAGTGAGGACTGCAGATGCTGGAGATCAGAGTCAAAAAGCGTAGCGCTGGAAAAGCACAGCAGGTCAGGCAGTTTCCGAGGAGCAGGACAGTCGACATTTTGAGCATGAGCTCTTCATCAGGATTTCTAATGAAGAGTTTATGCTTGAAACATTGACTCTCTTGCTCCTTGGATGCTGCCTATCAGCTGTGCTTTTCCAGTGCTACGTTTTTCAACATGTAGAATGAAAGCCAGGCAAGGTACTACAGCTAATGGTTGATTCATTCCAGCTGGTTACTGTCCATGCACGCAGGTCTACAATCATCTCTAAAATAAAAGCATATTTTTGAGGATTCTGGAAATCAGAAAGAAAAACAACACACTGGAGAGACTCAGCAGGTACATTAGTATCTGTGGAGAAGCCAACAGAGAAAACATTTCACAGAATCATGTTCAATTCAAAACATTAACTGTTTCTCTCTTCACAGAATTTCACAAGGTTAGATCTCATGGAATACAGGGAGAACTAGCCATTTGGATACAGAACTTGCATGATGGTAGAAGTCACAGGGTGGTGGTGGAGGGTTGTTTTTCAGACTGGAGGCCTGTAACCAGTGGAGTGCCACAAGGATCGTTGCTGGGTCCCCTACTTTTCATCATTTATACAAATGATTTGGATGTGAGCTTAAGATGTACAGTTAGTAAGTTTGCAGATTACACCAAAATTAGAGGTGTTGTGGACAGCGAAAAAGGTTACCTCAGATTACAACAGGATCTTGATCAGATTGGCCAGTGGGCTGAGAAGTGGCAGATGGAGTTTAATTCAGATAAATGCGAGGTGCTGCATTTTGGGAAAGCAAATCTTAGCAGGACTTATACACTTAATGGTAAGGTCCTAGGGAGTGTTGCTGAACAAAGAGACCTTGGAGTGCAGGTTCATAGTTCCTTGGAAGTGGAGTCGCAGTTAGATAGGATAGTGAAGGCGGCGTTTGGTATGCTTTCCTTTATTGGTCAGAATATGGAGTACAGGAGTTGGGAGGTCCTGTTGCGGCTGTACAGGACATTGGTTAGGCCACTGTTGGAATATTGCGTGCAATTCTGATCTCCTTCCTATCGGAAAGATGTTGTGAAACTTGAAAGGGTTCAGAAAAGATTTACAAGGATGTTGCCAGGGTTGGAGGATTTGAGCTACAGGGAGAGGCTGAACAGGCTGGGGCTGTTTTCTCTGGATTGTTGGAGGCTGAGGGGTGACCTTTTAAAGGTTTATAAAATCATGAGGGGCATGGATAGGATAAGTAGGCAAAGTCTTTTCCCTGGTGTGGGGGGAGTCCAGAACTAGAGGGCATAGGTTTCAGGTGAGAGGGGAAAGATATAAAAGAGACCTAAGAGGCAACTTTTTCACACAGAGGGTGGTACGTGTATGGAATGAGCTGCCAGAGGAAGTGGTGGAGGCTGGTACAATTGCAACATTTAACAGGCATTTGTATGGGTATATGAATAGGAAGGGTTTGGAGGGATATGGGCCGGGTGCTGGCAGGTGGGAGTAGATTGGGTTGGGATATCTGGTCGGCATGGACAGGTTGGACCGAAGGGTCTGTTTCCGTGCTGTACATCTCTATGACACAGTCTGGCTGAGATTTCCCAGCCCTATCTGTTTCCAGATAGAATTCCAATTCTCTCTCTCTTTCTTTCTCAGTGGCTCTTCAAATGATCTTCTGACCACCATTCCCAATCTCTCCTTACGCATTTTTCCCGAGCTGGACATGCACTGTTTTCACTAGCAGCCTGTTCTCAGCAACATTTACACTATTCACGAATGGGTCAGGAGCAGGATCCACAACTTGGCATCACAAATCACAGCCACTGCATTAGAGGGTGATCCCTACCTCAGCCGCCTGCCTGCCACAAAAACATCTTCACCCTAAAAACATCTTCCCCTCCCCTCAATCCCACTCCCAAATCCCACCCCATCTACTCAAACCTCTCCCCCATATCCCCAAAACACCTCTCCTCCCCTCAAAACTCCACCTCCCAAACTACTCCACGATCACTCAAACCTCATTCCTGATGAAGGGCTTCTGTCCAAAACGTCGATTCTCCTGCTCCTTGGATGCTGCCTGACCTGCTGCGCTTTTCCAGCAACACATTTTTCAGCTCTGATCTCCAGCATCTGCAGTCCTCACTTTCTCCCACTCAAACCTCTCCCCCACCTCACACCCCCAAACCCTCCCCAACCTCCAAAACACCTCTCCTCCCCTCAAACCCCATTCCCCCTCAAACTCCCTACACTCAAAACCCTCCCATTCCCCTCAAATCCCTCCCTATCTCCTACCCCCTTCAAACCCTTCGCCCACATTGCAACTGTCTTTGTCTCCTCAAAACCCTCTCCCATCTCCCTTCAAACTCCTCTCCACCTCATCCCCCTCAAAACTCTCCTTCACACTTCCCCTCACCTCAACCTCCCCTCAAATCTCCTCTCCCCACTAATACATACCTCACCTCTCCTTCCCCTTCGTTCCTCCCTTCCCTCACTCCCCACCCACCCAGACCCCTCCCCCATCTTAGCCTCTCCTCAGTGTCTCCCCAAGCAAAAGACAGAAATCAGCAAAACTTCAGCAAATGCATTTTACCCACAAACAGGCAGGTTTCAGTGGAGATACGCAGAGACACACTCCCCCAACACCACCACCTCCCACACACACACTCACAGACAGACAGAAACAAACCACGGAGACACAGTCAAACCCTTTCAGGTCTGTCTCTTCCAAAATCCCATGAAAATTGCACATTTTTTTTAAAGCCACGGAAGTTATAACCACACCAATGCTCTTGAAAAGCAATGGCGACAGAAATGGCAGAAAGGTTTGGAAATTAAGGACAGATGTGAAAAATGAAAGGACCCGGAGATCCGAATGCACGCATTTAAATTCAGAATAATAGTCGAGATCACTTGTAATGTTACCCATTTTAAAAGGCCCGGGGGACCCTCCGCCCGATCAACAGTGCGCCCCCACTCCCACCCCCCCAGCTCCGATGTCCCAGGGCCCGGGGGTGGGAGGTGGAGAAGGGCAGAACCTACCTGCCCAGTGCCGTGGGCTGGCCGCCTCTCCTCCCCGGAGCGCTCCCGGCTCCTCAGTCCGCACAAGGAGCTCTCCGTGCGGCCGCTCTCCAGAGCCGCTCCCTACCTCTCCCTGAGTCCATGGGTCAGAGACGGTGTCGGAGCACAAGCCTTTACTGTCCAGCCAGCAACATTCCGCAGCCAGGCTTACCCTCCCTCCTTCTCAACGCCCCTCCCTCTCTGTCTGTCTGTCTCTTTCTCTATCCCTCCCTTTCGCTATCCTTCGCCATTCCTCTCCCCTCACCCTCCTCCTCCCTCTCCTCCCCAGATCTATTTTTGCTCCTCCTCTTCCACTGACAGTTGGGAAAAGTGCTCCCAGCGCAATTCTGACAAGTTGCAAACACAAGTTTGAAGGTTGTATCCTTGTGGACAGGGAACAATTCAGAATTTGACAATGGTCCTTCCTAAATTGGGACAGGAACTGACAGTCACTGCAAATGGGATTGAGTGACATTTCACACATTTACAGACTACAGCAACCTCTGCTCTCAGCTCGTGTCTCAGTCACAGTGCACTTTAACCTCTCTCCGGGTGACCCTGACAGCTGGCAATCTCACCTGGAGCTGGCACTTGCCCTCAGGAATGGTGCTGACTGAGGGACACTGCAAACACTGCTTAATGGAACCAAAAGTACCTCCAGTACTTTCCCTTCCTCCTGGCCAAAGTAACAATTGGAAATCGACCTCATGCCAGACATTCCAGTTGCTGAAATTTGGTGACCGTGACAGCACAAACCCTTACCTCACTGCTCATCCTTCACCTCCCAATGTTTCAATCACATTGTCACGCTGCCATGTCTCCTCATCACGATCTGGAAGGCCGCTTCTTCCAGTTTCCTGAGGAATTTTACCCTGGTCTCTGTTTCAAATCTCTTGAGATCCTTCTCCACTCTCACAGGCAAAACATTGCAGACTCCCGAATGACTCACTTTCAGAGAAAATGTTTCTGCATTCACTGGTGATTCTTTCACTAATTTCTCTGTGCCCTCTCATCCTTGATTCTTACACAAGTGGGAAAACAATTCATTTCTATTTACTGAAATAAAGTAAATACTCAAAAAAAAATCCTGCAGATGCTGGACATCTGAAACCCATACAGAGAAGGCTGGAGCAGCATCTGCAGAGAGAGAAAACCAAACCATAGTACATCTAGGTCGAGATACCAGTGTAAGATTTACACTCGGCTTGAGGGTTTTTTTGTGAGATTACATTCAGATGTTATTTTTCATTTCTTTTCATTTTCTACTTTGCTGTAATCAAAGCTCTTGCCAATTCTGAGATATATGATAATTTCTGCCAATTTTATTAGCCTTTTCATTTAATCTTATACCATCATTAACTTCCTTTGTGAGCCATGATTCAACATACAACAAGACAGCACAGAACAGTCCCTTCAGCCCTCGATGTTGCGCTGACCTGTGAATGAATCTAAGCCCACCCCCTTACACCGCACCATCATCATCCATGTGCTTATCCAAGGATTATATAAATGTGCCCAATTGGCAGGTAGGGCATTCCACGCCCTTACCACTCTCTGACAAAAGAACCTGCCTCTGACATCTGTCCTAAATCTATCACCCCTCAATTTGTAGTTATGCCCCCTCGTACAAGCTGATGTCATCATCCTAGGAAAAAGACTTTCACTGTCTACCCTATCTAATCCTCTGATCATCTTGTATGTCTCCATCAAATCCCCTCTTAGCCTTCTTCTCTTCAATGAGAACAGACCCAAGTCATACAGTAACTGAGTCATAGAGATGTACAACACGGAAACAGACCCTTCGATCCAACCCGTCCATGCCGACCAGATATCCCAACCCAATCTAGTCCCACCTGACAGCACCCGGCCCATATCCCTCTAAACCCTTCCTATTCATATACCCAGCCAGATGCCTTTTAAATGTTGCAATTGTACCAGCCTCCACCACATCCTCTGGCAACTCATTCCATACACGTACCACCCTCTGTGTGAAAAAGTTGCCCTTTAGCTCTCTTATATCTTTCCCCACTCACCCTAAATCTATGCCCTCTAGATCTGGATTCCCCCACCCCGAGGAAAATAATTTGTCTATTTACCCTATCCATGCCCCTCATGATTTTATAAGCCTCTATAAGATCAGCCTTCAGCCTCCGACGCTCCAGGGAAAACAGCCCCAGCCTGTTCAACCTCTCCCTGTAGCTCAGATCCTCCAACCCTGGCAACATCCTTGTAAATCTTTTCTGAACCCTTTCAAGTTTCACAACATCTTTCCGATAGGAAGGAGACCAGAATTGCATCCAATATTCCAACAGTGGCTTGACCAATGTCCTGTACAGTCGTAACATGACCTCCCAACTCCTGTACTCAATACTCTGACCAATAAAGGAAAGCATACCAAACACCTTCTTTCTATCCTATCTGCAACGCCACTTCAAGGAGTTATTAAGCTGCACTCTTTGTTCAGCAACACTCCCTAGGACCTTACCATTAAGTGTATAAGTCCTACTAAGATTTGCTTTCCCAAAATGCAGCACCTTGCATTTATCTAAATTAAACTCCGTCTGCTCCTTCTCAGCCCATTGGCCCATCTGGTCCAGATCCTGTTGTAATCTGAGGTAACCTTCTTCTCTAGGAGTAAGTGAGGACTGCAGATGCTGGAGATCAGAGCTTAAAAATGTGTTGCTGGAAAAGCGCAGCAGGTCAGGCAGCATCAAAGGTGCAGGAGAATCTCCTGTTGCGCATTTCCAGCAACACATTTTTAACCTTCTTCGCTGTCCACTACACCTCCAATTTTGGTGTCATCTGCAAACTAACTAACTGTACCTCTTATGCTCGCATCCAAATCATTTATATAAATGAAAAAAAAAGGACCCTACCGATCCTTGTGGCACTCCACTGGTCACAGGCCTCCAGTCTGAAAAACAAACCTCCACCACCACCCTGTGTCTTCTACCAAATGGCTAGTTCTCCCTGTATTCCATGAGATCTAACCTTGCTAACCAGCCTCCCATGGGGAACCCTGTCGAACACCTTACTGAAGTCCATATAGATCACATCTACCGCTCTTTGTTACTTCTTCAAAAATCTCAACCAAGTTTGTGAGACATGATTTCCCACACACAAAGCCATGTTGACTATCCCTAATCAGTCCTTGCCTTTCCAAATACATGTCCATCCTGTCCCTCAGGATTCCCTCCAACAACTTGCCCACCACCAAGGTCAGGCTCACTGGTCTATAGTTCCCTGGCTTGTCTTTACCGCCCTTCTGAAACAGTGGCACCACGTTTGCCAACCTCCAGTCTTCCGGCACCTCACCTGTAACTATCGATGATACAAATATCTCAGCAAGGGGCCCAGTAATTACTTTCCTAACTTCCCACAGAGTTCTAGGGTAAACCTGATCAGGTCCTGGGGATTTTTATGCATTTCAAGACACACAGCACTTCCTCCTCTGTAATATGGACTTTTTTCAAAATGTCACCATCTATTTACTGACAGTCTATATCTTCCATATTCTTTTCCACAGTAAATACTGATGCAAAATATTCATTTAGTATTCCCCCCCATCTCCTGCAGTTCCACACAAAGGCTGTCTTGCTCATCTTTGAGGGGCCCTATTCTCTCCCTAGTTTCTCTTTTGTACATAATGTATTTGTAAAAACCCTTTGGATTCTCCTTAACTCTATTTGCCACAGCTATCTCATGTTCCCTTTTTGCCCTCCTGATTTCCTTCTTAAGTACACTCCTACTGCCTTTATACTGTTCTAAGGATTTACTTGATTACTCCTGTCTATACCTGAATATGCTTCCTTCTTTTTCTTAACCAAACCCTCAATTTCTTTAGTCATCCAGCATTCCCTATACCCACCAGCCTTCCCTTATACCCTAACAGGAACATACTGTCTCTGGACTCTCCTTATCTCATTTCTGAAGGCTTCCCATTTTCCAGTCATCCTTTTACCTGCAAACATCTTCCCCCAGTCAGCTTTTGAAAGTTCATAAAATCATAGAGATGTACAGCATGGAAACAGACCCTTTGGTCCAACCCGTCCATGCCGACCAGTTATCCCAACCCAATCTAGTCCCACCTGCCAGCACCCGGCCCATATCCCTCCAAACCCTTCCTATTCATATACTCATCCAGATGACTTTTAAATGTTGCAATTGTACATTCACCACTTCCTTTGGCAGCTCATTCCATACACCTACCACTCTCTGTGTGCAAAAGTTGCCCCTTAAGGGCTAACAGGGAAAATATTTTGTCTATTTACCCTATCTATGCCCCTCATAATATTGCAAACCACTGTAAGGTCACCCCTCAGCCTCCGATACTCCAGTGAAAACAGCCCCAGCCTGTTCAGCCTCTGTTCAGTCTGAATAAATGCTCTCTACTACCACCCTCTTTCTACTACCTTTGAGCCAGTTCTGTATCCAAATGGCTAGTTCTCCCTGTATTCCATGAGATCTAACCATGCTAACTAGTCTCCCATGGGGAACATTGTTGAAAGCCTTACTGAAGTCCATATATATCACATCTTCCACTCTGCCCTCATCAATTCTCTTTGTTACTTCTTCAAAAAACTCAATCAAGTTTGTGAGAGGTGATTTCCCAAGCACAAAGCCATGTTGACTATCCCTAATCAGTCCTTGCCTTTCCAAATACAAGTACATCTGTCCCTCAGGATTCCCTCCAGCAACTTGCCCACCACCGACGTCAGGCTCACTGGTCTATAATTCCCCGGCTTGTCCTTACCACCCGTCTTAAACAGTGGCACCACGTTAGCCAACCTCCAGTTTTCAAAAGTTATTTCCCTGACCGGGAATCGAACCTAGGCTGTGGCAGTAAGAGGACTAAATCCAAACCACTGGACCACCAGGGAGTAATACCGTCAAAATTGGCCTTTCTCAAATTTAGAACTTCAACTTTTAGATCTGGTCTATCCTTTTCCATCACTATTTTAAAATTAATAGAATTATGGTCACTGGCCCCAAAGTGCTCCCCCACTGACACCTCAGTCACCTGCCCTGCCTTATTTCCCAAGAGTAGGTCAAGTTTAGCACCTACTCCAGTAGGTACATCTACATATTGAATCAGAAAATTTTCTTGTGCACACTTAACAAATTCCTCTCCGTCTAAACCCTTAACACTATGGCAGTCCAGTCTATGTTCGGAAAGTTAAAATCCCCTACCATAACCACCCTTACAGATAGCTGAGATCTCCTTACAAATTTGTTTCTCAATTTCCCTCTGATTATTGGGGGGTCTATAATACAATCTCATGAAGGTGGTCATCTCTTTCTTATTTCTCAGTTCCACCCAAATAACTTCCTTGAATATATTTTCAGGAATATCCTTCCTCAGCACAGCTGTAATGCTATTCCTTATCAAATACACCACTCTCCCTCCTGTCTTGCCTCCCTTTTTGTCCTTCTTGTTGCATTTGTATCCTGGAACATTAAGTTCCCAGTCCTGTACATCCCTGAGCCATGTTTCTATAATTGTTATGATATCCCAGTCCCATGTTCCTAACCATGCCCTGAGTTCATCTGTCTTCCCTGTTAAGCCTCTTGCATTGAAATAAACGCAGTTTAATTTAACAATCCTACCAATTTCTTTGCTTTGTTCCTGCCCTGAATATTTGACTGACCTTTCTTCTCAACCATACCAGTGTCAGACTGATCTCCCTGGGTCCCCCAACCCCCCTCTTACTAGTTTAAATCCTCCCGAGCAGCTCTAGCAATTCTCCCTGCCAGTGTATTAGTCCCCTTCCAATTCAGGTGCAATCCGTCCTTCTTGTACAGGTCACTTCTACCCCAAAAGAGCTTCCATTGATCCAAAACTGTGAATCCTTCTCCCATACACCAGCTCCTCAGCCATGCATTCATCTGCTCTATCCTCCTATTCCTTCCCTCACTAGGTCGTAGCACTGGGCGTAATCCAGTTATTACTACTCTCGAGGACCTCCTTTTTAAGTTCCTGCCTAACTCTCTATAATCTCCCTTCAGAATCTCATCCTTTTCCCTTCCAATATCGTTGGTTCCAATGTGGACAATGACCTCCTGCTGGTCCCTCTCCCCCGTGAGAACATTCTGCACCCTCTCTGGGACATCCTTGATCCTGGCACCAGGGAAACAACACACCATTCTGATTTTTCACTGCTGGCCACAGAAATGTCTGTCTGCACTTTAGACTGGAGAGTCCCCTAACACAATTGATCTCTTGGAACCCAAAGCACATTTCATTGCATTAGAGCCAGTCTCAATACCAGAAACTTGGCTGTTCATGCTACGTTCCCCTGAGAATCCATCACCCCCTATGTTTTCCAAAACAGCATACCTGTTTGAAATGGGGATAACCACAGAAGACTCCTGCACTTACTGCCTACCTCTCTTACCTTGCCTGGAGTTAACCCATCTATGTGACTGTATCTGCAACTTCTCCCCCTTCCTATAACTGCCATCCATCACATCTCCTTGCTGTTGTAAATTCCTTATTGCCTCTGTCTCTCCAATTGATCCATTCGATATGATAGGATTCACCACCAACGGCACTTGTTGCAGCTGTAATCCTCAGTAATCCATAAACTCTCCCTAAACTTCCACATCTGACAAGAAAAGCATATCAATAGACAATAGACAATAGGTGCAGGAATAGGCCATTCAGCCCTTCGAGCCTGCACCGCCATTCAATATGATCATGGCTGATCATTCCAAATTAGTATCCTCTTCCTGCCTTATCTCCATAACCCTTGATTCCACTATCTTTGAGAGCTCTATCCAACTCTTTCTTAAATGAATCCAGAGACTGGGCCTCCACTGCCCTCTGGGGCAGAGCATTCCACACAGCCACCACTCTCTGGGTGAAGAAGTTTCTCCTCATCTCTATCCTAAATGGTCTACCCCGTATTTTTAAGCTGTGTCCTCTGGTTCAGCACTCACCCATCAGTGGAAACATGATTCCTGCTGCCAGAGTGTCCAATCCTTTCATAATCTTATATGTGTCAATCAGATCCCCTCTCAGTCTTCTAAACTCAAGGGTATACAAGCCCAGTCACTTCAGTCTTTCAGTGTAAGGTAATCCCACCATTCCAGGAATTGACCTCATGAACCTATGCTGCACTCCCTCAATAGCCAGAATGTCTTTCCTCAAATTTGGAGACCAGAACTGCACACCGTACTCCAGCTTTGGTCTCACCAGGGCACTGTACAGCTGCAGAAGCACCTCTTTGCTTCTATACTCAATCTCTCTTGTTATTAGCCTTCTTCACTACCTGCTGTACCTGCATGCTTGCCTTCATTGACTGATGTACAAGAACACCCAGATCTCTCTGTACTGTTCCTTTACCTAAATCAATTCCATTGAGGTTGTAATCTGCTTTCCTGTTCTTGCCACGAAAGTGGACAACCATACATTTATCCACATTAAACTGCATCTGCCATGCATCTGCCCACTCACCTAACCTGTCCGGAACACCCTGTAATCTCCTAACATCCTCCTCACATTTCACCCTGCCACCCAGCTTTGTATCATCAGCAAATTTGCTAATTTTATTGCTGATACCATCTTCTATATCATTAACTTTAACATATATTGTAAAATTGTCTAATTGTATATCACTCTACTAAAGGCCATTTTTGCTTCTTTCAGTCTACAGACCCAGAAAATAGCACTATCTTGTTCCTCTATAGGTTAAATTAATACTAATGCCTTCTATTTTAAGTCTAATCAAGAGACATATCTCAATAAAACATATAATCAAGAAATAACACACTCTACTCACTACTGCAGTCTTACTGTAAGGCCATGCTTAAAATATCCACTTATCTGTTTCTGTAATGTGACCTCTCCCAAACAGGTTCCTCCAAAATTCATTGTGAATTTCACTGTTTGTTAACTTTTCCCAGACAAACTCCGATGTCCAGCGATATATGAATTCAACAGTAAAGACAGTAATTGCACAGGTTCGCTGCTGTGTCAGTTAGCAGTGTGGGTGTCTTTCTCTCTCTCTCACTCTCCTGTGCTGACCTCACCATGTGCTGCCTTTGTCTGTTCCTCTCCCTCTTAAAAGTGCTGTTGTTTTGAGCTTTTTTCTCCAAAGTTCTAAAACAATGCAATAGCAATTAAAACAGTAATTGCTGCTTCTAGAATTCAAAGAAATAACCTCCAACACCTGAAGTACCTCAAAAAAAGGAGCAACTTGTTACAGCAGAAACTTTTCCTGTCCTCCATCTTGGATTCTCTCAGTTTTTCTTCATAAGACCTTCCCTACAGACCAGGCAACATCCTGATAAATCTCCTCTGCACCTTTTCCAACGCTTGTACATCCTTCCTATAAGGGGGTGAGCAGAACTGTACACAATATTCCAAGTGAGACTGCACTAGCATTTTGTAAAGTTGCAGCATGACATTATATTCCGGAACTCAATCTCTCTACCAATAAAAGCTAACACACCGTATGCCTTCTTAACAGCACTATCCACCTGGGTGGCAACTTTCTGTGTACATGGACTCCAAGATCCCTCTGCACATCCACATCACTGATAATCTTTCCATTGACCCAGTACTCTACCTTCCTGTTATTCCTCCCAAAGTGCATCACCTCACATTTATCTGCATTGAACTCCATTTGCCACTTGTTAACTCAA
The DNA here is from genome assembly GCF_020745735.1 of Hemiscyllium ocellatum. NCBI lineage: Eukaryota > Metazoa > Chordata > Chondrichthyes > Orectolobiformes > Hemiscylliidae > Hemiscyllium > Hemiscyllium ocellatum. Next base: position 4,282,229 of record NC_083402.1, read on the forward strand.
TTCTGCAGTTTAACTAAGTCCTCCTGAAACCTGTAACATTCTTCCACACTGTCCACCACTCCACCGACTTTAGTGTCATCTGCAAACTTACTAACCCATCCACCTATACCTGTGTCCACGTCATTTATAAAAATGACAAACAGCAGTGGTCCCGAAACAGATCCTTGTGGCACACCACTAGTAACCAGACTCCAGGCTGAATATTCTCCATCAACCACCACTCGCTGCCTTCTTTCAGAAAGCCAGTTTCTAATCCAAACTGCTAAATCACCCTCAATCCAATGCTTCTGCATTTTCTCCAACAGCCTACCATGTGGAACCTTATCAAAGGCTTTACTGAAGTCCATTAACACCACATCATCTGCCCTACCCTTATCCACATGCTTGGTCACCTACTCAAAAAAATCAATGAGGTTTGTGAGACATGGCCTGCCCTTGACAAAACCATGTTGACTATCTGAAATCAAATTATTGCTTGTTTGATGATTATAAATCCTATCTCTTATAATTCTTTCCAAAACTTTTTCTACAACAGATGTAAGGCTCACTGGTCTATAATTACCTGGGTCATCTCTCCTGCCCTTCTTGCACAACATTTGTAATCCTCCAGTCCTCAGGTACTAAACCTGTAATCAATGATGACTCAAAGATCAAGGCCAAAGGTTCCGCCATCTCCTCCCTAGCTTCCCAGAGAATCCTCCGATAAATCCCATCTGGCCCAGGGGACTTAACTTGTTTCACTCCTTCTAGATTTGATAACACCTCTTCCTTACTAACCTTGATCCTTTCGAGTCTAATAGCCTGTATCTCATTCTTCTCTACTGCAGTATTTTCCTTTTCCTGAGTGAAAACAGATGAGAAATATTCCTTTAGCACCTCTCCAATCTCTACAGGGTCCACACAACTTCCCACTTCTGTCTTTGACTGGCCCTATTCCCACCCTAATCATCCTTTTATTCCTCACGTACCTATGGATGGCTTTGGGTGTCCTTTACTGTACCTGCTGCAAATGTGTTGCTGGTCAAAGCACAGCAGGTTAGGCAGCATCTCAGGAATAGAGAATTCGACGTTTCGAGCATAAGCCCTTCATCAGGAATAAGAGAGAGAGAGCCAAGCAGGCTGAGATAAAAGGTAGGGAGGAGGGACTAGGGGGAGGGTCGATGGAGGTGGGATAGGTGGAAGGAGGTCAAGGTGAGGGTGATAGGCCGGAGTGGGGTGGGGGCGGAGAGGTCAGGAAGAGGATTGCAGGTTAGGAGGGCGGTGCTGAGTTGAGGGAACCGACTGAGACAAGGTGGGGGGAGGGGAAATGAGGAAGCTGGAGAAATCTGAATTCATACCTTGTGGTTGGAGGGTTCCCAGGCGGAAGATGAGGCGCTCCTCCTCCAGCCGTCGTGTAGTTGTGTTCTGCCGGTGGAGGAGTCCAAGGACCTGCATGTCCTCGGTGGAGTGGGAGGGGGAGTTAAAGTGTTGAGCCACGGGGTGATTGGGTTGGTTGGTTCGGGCGGCCCAGAGGTGTTCTCTGAAGCGTTCCGCAAGTAAGCGGCCTGTCTCACCAATATAGAGGAGGCCACATCGGGTGCAGCGGATGCAATAGATGATGTGTGTGGAGGTACAGGTGAACTTGTGGCGGATATGGAAGGATCCCTTGGGGCCTTGGAGGGAAGTGAGTGTGGAGGTGTGGGTGCAAGTTTTACATTTCCTGCGGTTGCAGGGGAAGGTGCCGGGGGTGGAGGTTGGGTTGGTGGGGGGTGTGGATCTGACAAGGGAGTCACGAAGGGAGTGGTCCTTGCGGAACGCTGATAGGGGAGGGGAGGGAAATATATCCTTGGTGGTGGGGTCCGTTTGGAGGTGGCGGAAATGGCGGCGGATGATACGTTGTATGCGCAGGTTGGTGGGGTGGTAGGTGATAGCTCATGTCTCCTCCTTGATCTTCTTAACTCTCTCCTTAAATCCTTCCTAGCTAATCTGTAACTATCCATCACCTTATCTGAGCCATCTCGTCTCAAAGTCACATAAGCCTCCCTCTTCCGCATAACAAGAGATGCAATTTCTGTAGTAAACCACGGTTCCCTTACCTTATCACTTCCTCCCTGCCTGACAGGGACATACCTATCAAGGACATGCAATATCTGTTCCTTAAACCAGCTCCACATTTCCATTGTCCCCATCCCCTGCATTTTGCTACCCTATTCTTTGCATCCTAAGTCTTGCCTAATTGCATTATAAAAGTCCTTCCCCCATTGATAACTCTTGACCTGTGGCATATACTTATCCCTTTCCATGGCTAAACTAAATGTAACAGAAATATGGTCACTCTCTCCAAAGTGCTCACCTACACTGAAGCAAAGACTAGCACGGTTCATTACCAAGCACCAGGTCCAGTGTGGCCTCCCCTCTTGTCGGCCCTTCGACATACTGTATCAGGAAACCCTCCTATACACATTAAGCAAAAACTGATCGTTCCGACATACTAGAGTTATAGCATTTCCAGTCAATATTGTGGAAGTTAAAGTCCCCCATAATGACCACACTGTTCCTTTCACTCCTACCCAGAATTGTTTTGCCAATTCTCTCCTCCACATCCCTTGAACTCTGCGGAGGTCTATAAAAAATCTCCCAGCAGTGTGACCTCCAATCTCTTGTTTCTAAACTCCAATTGACATTTCTTTGGATTTTTGTACCTTGAAGGAATATACAGCTACTGTAAATCTTGTAGTAGCACTTTAAAGTGTATTCAATGTCTTCATACTATCATACCTCTTAGTGTATTGTCCCAAACGACTTCAGCCAATTTTCCCCTCATACCCTCATAATTTCATTTGATCAAATTTATGCCTTGGCTTCAGGTTGAACTATTTCAAATGTAAGATTTGAATAAATATTATGATCACTCATCCCTAAATGTACTTCTACAACATAGAACAGTATAGCGCATGAACAGGCCCTTCAGCCCTCATGTCTGTGCCGAACATGATGCCATGCTAACTAATCCCATCTGCTCGCACATGGTCCATATTCCTCTCTTTCTGTGTCTGTCTAAAAGCCTTTTAAGCACTAATATTATATTTGCTTCTTCCACCTCCCTGGCAGTAAATTCCAGGCATCTACCACCCTCTGTTTAAAAACCTTATCTTGCACATCTCCTTTAAACTTTTTACTTCTGACCTAAAACTTGTGCTGTCTAGTATTTGACATTTCCACCCTGGGAAAAAGACTCTGACTATTCACCCTGTCCATGCCCCTCAGAAACATACACACTTCCAAACCAATCCACATTTGTCCAACCTCTCCTTATCACTAACACACTCCTATTCAGGCAACAATCTGGTGAACCTCTTCTGCACCCTCTCCAAAGCCTCCACATCCTTCCTTCAATGTGGTGACCAGAACTGCGCACAATACTCCAAATACTGGCCTGACCCAGGCTTATATAGCTGCAACATGGCTTGCTAACTTTTATACTCAATGCCCAAACAATGAAGGCCATATCCCTTCTTTATCACCTTATCCACTTGTGTTGCCACTTTCAGGGAGCTAAAGACTTGCACTACAACATCTGTCTGTATCAATGCTCCTAAGGATCCTGCCATTTACTGTATACTTTCCTGTTGTACTTGATTTCTCAAAATGCATCACCTCACATTTGTCTGGATTAAACTCCAGCTGCCATTTCTCTGCCCAATGTTCCAACTGATCTATATCTTGCTTTATCTTTTGACAACCCCTTCCTCATACCCAAGACCCTACCAATTTTCATGTCATCTGCAAACTTACAAATCAGACAACCTACATTTTCATTCAGATTGTTTATATATATTACAAACAGCATAGATCCCACCACTGATCATTGTAGTACACTACTGGTCACAGACCTTCAGTCAGAAAAAATGCCCCTCCTCAACTACCTCTTCCATGATCAAGCCAATTTTGTATCCAACTTGCCAACTCACCAGCCTGCCATGAGGGGCCTTGTCTAACAGCATGATTATGGATTAGCCCTTTCTCATTGATTAACACGAGGTCTGAAATTGGCTTTTCTCTATTTGGCTCTTCAACATGCTACTTCAGAAAACATCTTCAGTATATTGCAGAAACTAATCCTCCACAGCTGTAGCACTCAATTGGTTTACCGAATCTAGTTGCAGATTAAAGTTACCCATGATAACTGTGTAGCTCATGCTCCAAGTTTCTCTCATCTCCTGATTTATACCATGGCCCATACAACCACTTCTATTTGGTGGCCTACAAACAACTCCAGCCTTTACAATTTCTTAGTTCCACACAAACAGATTCCACATTTTGTCCTTCTGACCTGGGGTCATCCCTTACTAATATACTGATCCAATCACTTATTATCAGTGATTATTATCTATAAAGAGGCTGGATGATGGGTATTGAACCCCTGTCACCAGCATGTCAGCCTGGGTCTTAGAGATCTAGTGATGTTACCACTACACCAGCACCACTCCACAATGTTGGCTATTCCAGCGATGCCCCCATCTTGTGAATGAATAAAACATTAGGCTTTGCCTTGAAATTACTGCTTGTGGATGTAAGGGAGTTGCCACAAATGAAAGCTTCTTTGGGCTCAAGGGTTGGGATGGGTTCTGCTTCCAGTTCATAAATCATGGAGGATGGTGGAATTCTGTCACGGCAACAAGCCTGCAGTGCAGTAGTATGCGAGTGTTGAACTCAATTCTCTTCTTCAATATCCCTCCTTGGTCCCACACCTGACCATGTTTTATCTGCCACTCAATACAGTACATGAAAATGTCAATGAAATGAAGGGATAAGGCTCTGTCATCAGTGATGTAGTGTGATAGGAGGGAGGGAGGGTGAATCAATGGTAGCATTGAAAGCACCAATGGCTTTAATCATCCTAACAACATCAGAATGTAAGAGGTAGGCCATTCAGCCCCTCAAACCTGCTCTGCCATTCAATAAGATCTCAGACCTGATTCAGGCTTTAATTTCACTTTCCAACCTGCACCAAAAATCCCTTCAGCAATGCATCTCTTCAGCAAAAATGTCACCCTGTTCATAGCCAGAACCCTCTCTTCCTTAACACTGAATGCCTTACTGGGACAATTAACCAACACTTCTTTGAAATAATCTCCCAAAAGAGCAGACGGAACCTCAGTGAAACCAGCAGCGTTGTCCACTCCTTCAGCACTGGACCAGGATGTCAGCCTTGATGGTTCTGCTCAAACTTGTGGGACTAGGACTTAAAACTGCCTGATCAGAGTCGAATGTGCTACTAACCTAGACACAGCACACAACACAGATTAGCTGTAACGAGAAGAGATAGGAAGCTTGCTGGAAAACTGACCACTCAATTTAACAGCCTCCTTTTCGAGAGTGCAAATTGTTAATACATTGATATGCAGCTTGAGAATCTCCCACATTGTGTTCTCAAAGAACTGAGCAGTAGAAGAGCCGGTTACTCTGGTTGCTTTGTTCAGATATTTATACTGAGTTTGGACACTGTTTGCTCTTTGTGTTTGTCTTTCCAGTTCAGTCTTCAGAGAGCCATGTAAACAAAACGAGCAGAAACCTGGAAATTGGTCACTATTTCAGGAGCACTAACACCAGGAGTACTGCAACCACTCAGCAGCAGCTGGAACTTGAGAATGATAGGAACATCAATGACATTTTAGGCTGATCATCATCAGGGCTCATAAATTTAGAGATGTGAGAGATGATGTAGGTACTGAGGCAGGGGAACTCAGGGAAAGGAGGGAAAGGAAGAAGAACACTGTAGAAGGAGCTGTGCTGTCCAATCATTTCATCTGCACTCACCAGGATAGAACAAGAAAGCCAAATTTCAAAGCAAACAACAATCTCCACTACATGAGAAATGGGATCCTGATTGGTTGACATATGGTCTCTGATTGGTGCCATGGGGAACACTGTGTGTCAAATTGACAGATGCAAACTCTGGATGAATCCCTGTTTCCTGAAGAATCCAGCTTCTAGCGAGCATGAGAGTCAGATTGTGAGCCCAACTGATCATTTTAAATTGGTTGTTGGTATAATACTAAGGATACTCAGGATTGTTCAGACAGTGATGGCGAGTTGTAGAATAACAACAGGTATTAGATATATCCCCATCCTCGATGGTGGAAGGGCCTACCACATCAGTGCAAAGATAAGGCTGAAGCATTTACGACAATCTTCAGACAAAAGTGCCAAGTGGATGATCTATCTCAGTTTCTTCCAGTAGCTCCCAGTCTTCAGCCAATTTGATTCACTCCATGTGACATCGAAACATGATTGGAGACTGTGAATACTGAAAATATTATGGTCACTGACAACATTCCAGCAATAGTATTGAAGACTTGTGCTCCAGAACTTGCCACTCCCTTGGCCAAACTGTTCCAGGACAGTTACAACACTGGGATCAACACATCAATATGGAAAGTTTACTACCAGTATGTCCTGTCAACAAAAAGCAGGACAAATCCATCCTGGCCAATTCCCACCCCATCAGTCTCCTGTCCATGCTCAGTAACGTGATGGAAGGAGTCAGTAACAGAGCTGTCAAGTAGCACCTGCTCAGCATTAACCTGCTAAGTGACGCCCAGTTTGGGTTCCCCCAGGGTCACTCAGCTGCTGACCACATTCCAGCCTTGGTTCAAACATGGACAAAAGAGCTGAATTCCAGAGGGTTGGGGGGGAGGGGACGGTGGGGAAGAGTGACAGCCTTTGACATCAAGGTTGCATTCGACCGAGTGTGGCATCAAGGATCCCCGAGGAAACTGAATTCAATGGGTATCAGGGGCAAACTCTCCGCTAGTTAGAGTCATACCTGGCACAGAGGAAGGTGGTTGTAGTTGTTGGAGGTCAGTCACCTCAGCTTCAGGACACCTTTGCAGAAGTTCCTCAGGGTAGTGTCTTCGGCCCAACCACCTTCAGCTGTTTGATCAATGACCTCCGTCTATCATAATGTCAGAAGTACATAACAGTAGAACAAAACTGAAGGAGTAGACCATCCTGCCACTCAAACCTGCCCTGACATTCAACAAGATCATGGTTGATTTTCACCAGGAAATTGAGGATTCGTCAGATATCTACAGCACAGACAAAGGCCCTTTGGCCCACTGAATCTATGCTGGTCAAAAACAATCACCTAACTATTCAAAACCTATTCCAGAATGGCTGCAAGGAGAGCAAGGTGTAAAAGTGACAAAGACTGGCTATAGCTATGGAGAGTACTTGTGAAATTGTACCTGGAGTGTATAGAATATAGAACAGTACAGGCCCTAGGGCCCTCAATGTTGTGCCATGTGTTAGCAAGGTGAGGAACAAGGAAACACAGGAGTTGAGCACATGGCTCCAGGGATGGTGCAGGAGAGATGGTTTTGGATTCCGAGATAATTGGGATTCATTCGGAGGTAGGTGATATCTCTACAAACAGGATGGTCTGTACCTGAACCACAAGGGTACTATATCCTTGGGGGGATATTTGCCAAAGCTCTTCTAAGGGTTTAAATCAATTCAACAGGAAGGTGGGATCCTGAATTATATTTCCAGTGTCTAGGAGGTTGAGAGGAGTGAGGTCAGAAATACGGCTTCAAGGTCGCAGGCAGGAAGGTGGCTTTAAGTGTGTCTATGTCAATGCCAGGAGCATCTGGAATAAGGTGGGTGAACTTGCAGCATGGTTTGGTACCTGGGATGTTGATGTTGTGGTCATTTCGTAGACATGGATAGAGCAGGGACAGGAATGATTGTTGCAGGTTCTAGGATATAGATGTTTCAGTAAGAACAGAGAAGATGGTAGAAGAGGGGGAGGTGTGGCATTGTTGGTTAAGGACAGTATGTCGGTGGCAGAAAGGACGTTTGAGGATTCATCTATTGAGGCAGTATGGGCTGAGGTTAGAAACACACAGCAAGATGTCACCCTGTTGGGAGTTTTCTATAGGCCTCCGAATAGTTCCAGAGATGTAGAGGAAAGGATAGCAAAGATGATCCTGGACAGGAGCGAGAGTAGCAGGGTAGTTGTTATGGGGGCTTTAACTTTCCAAATATTAACTAGAAATGCTATAGTTCGAGTACTTTGGATGGGTCAGTATTTGTCCAATGTGTGCAGGAGCTTTTTCTGACACAGTATGTAGACAGGCCAAAAAGGGGCGAGGCCACATTGGATTTGGTACTGGCTAATGAATTGTGTTAGACTAGGTGTTAGACTTGGAGGTAAGTGAGCACTTCAGTGATAGTGACCACAATTCAGTTATGTTTATTTTAGTGATTGAAAGGGATAGGTAAAACATAGGGCATGAGTTATTGGGGGGAAAAGATAATTATGATGCCATTAGGCAAGATTTAGGATGCATAGGATGGGGAGTGAAACTGCAGGGGGTGGGTACGATTGACATGTGGAACTTATTCAAGGACCAGCTACTGTGTATCCTTGATAAGTAAGTACCTGTCAGGCAGGGACGAAGTGGTTGAGTGAGGGAGCTGTGGTTTACTAAAGAAGTTGAATTTCTTGTCAAGAGGAAGAAGAAGGTTTATGTTAGGATGAGACGTGAAGGCTCAGTTCAGGCGATTGAGAGTTACAAGCTCACCAGGAAAGACCAAAAGAGAAAACTGAGAAGAGAAGGAGGGGACATGAGAAGTCATTGGCAGAGAGGATCAAAGATAAACCTGAAGCTTTCTAAAGGTATATCAGGAATAAAAGAATGCTGAGAGTAAGATTAGAGCAAATTAAGGACAGTAGTGGGAAGTTGTGCTTGGAGTCCGAGGAGATAGGAGAAGCGCTAAATGAACATTTTTCGTCAGTATTCACACTGGAAAAAGACAATGTTGTTGAGGAGAACACGAGATACAGGCTACTAGACTAGACAGGATTGAGGTTCACAAGGAGGAGTTGTGAGCAATTCTTGAAAGTGTGAAAATCGATAAGTCCCCTGGGCTGGATCGGATTTATCCTAGGTACCTCTGGGAAGCCAGGGAGGAGATTGAAAAGCCTTTGGCTTTGTTCTTTATGTCGTCATTGTCTACAGGAATTGTGCCAGAAGACTGGAAACTAGCAAATGTTGTCCCCTTGTACTCCTCAAGAAGGGGAGTAGAGACAGCTCTGGTAATTATAGACCAGTGAGCCTTACTTTGTTTGTGAGTAAAGTGTAGGAAAGGATTATAAGAGATAAGAAGTATTATCATCTGGAAAGGAATTATAGAAAGGATTAGGGATAGTCAACACAGTTTTGTGAAGGGTAGGTTGTGCCTCACACACCTTATTGAGTTCTTTGAGAAGGTGACCAAACAGGTGGATGAGGGTAAAGCAGTTGATGCGGTGTATATGGATTTCAGTAAGGCGTTTGATAAGGTTCCCCCCAGTGGGCTATTGCACAAAATGCAGAGGAATGGGATTGAGGATGATTTAGCGGTTTGGATCAGAAATTGACTAGCTGAAAGAAGACCGAGGATGATTGTTGATGGGAAATGTTCATCTTGGAGTTCAGTTACTAGTGGTGTTTTGGGTCCACTGTTGTTTGCCATTTTTTATAAATGACTTTAGATGAGGGCATTGAAGGATGAGTTAATAAATTTGCGGATGATGCTTAGGTTGGTGGAGTTGTGGATGGTGCCGGAAAATGTTGCAGGTTACAGAAGGACATAGATAAGCTGCAGTACTGGGCTGAAAGGTGGCAAATAGTGTTTAATATGGAAAAGTATTACCATCTTCAACTTATCTCTGCAGCAGGCTACTGTCCCTGCCTGTCTCAAGAGGGCTAACATCATCCCTGTGCCAAAGAAGGCTCATGCAGATGTCTTAATGACTACCGCCCAGTAGCCCTAACTTTGGTGGTCATGAAGTGCTCTGAAAGGCTGGTCATGGCATTAATCAATTCCAGCCTCCCCACTGCTCTTGACCCATTCCAATTTGCCTATCAGACCAACAGATCCACATCAGATGCCATATCACTTGCCCTTCACTCTTCCCAAGAACATCTTGACACCAAGAACAGCTATGTGAGAATCCTACTCATTGACTACAGTTCAGCCTTCAACACTATTATCCCCTCGAGATTGATCACTAAACTTAGTGATCTCGGACTAAGCCTCACACCCTGCAACTGGATCCTCAGTTTCATGACCCACAGGCCACAATCAGTGAGGATTGGGGACAATATTTCATCCTCACTAACACTCAACACTAGAGCCCCACCCCCCACCCCCCAAGGGGTGTGTACTCAGCCTCCTACTGTACTCACTGTATACCCATGACTGCATCACCAAATACCAGACTAATGCCATTTACAAGTTTGCTGATGACACCACCATAGTCGGTCGAATCTCAGATGGTGATGAAACAGACTACAGATGGGAGGTGGAAGACCTGGAAAAATGGTACACTGAGAACAACTTAGCTCTCAATGCCGGCAAAACCAAGGAACTCATTATTGACATTCGGCGGGATGTTACTCATGTCCCCCTACACATTAACAGCACAGAGGTGGAACGGGTGGAGAGTGTCATCCTGGGAGTGGTCATCCAAAACAAGCTTTCTTGGACTCTTCATGTGGACACACTGGTTACAAAGGCCCAACGATCCTTCTCCTTCCTTGGGCAGCTGAGGAAATTTGGCATGATGGTGAATATCCTTGCCAACCTTTTATAGGTGCGCCATCGAGAACATTCTGTCTGGGTGTATCATTACCTGGTATGGCAACTGTACCATTCAAGATCGGAGACGGTTACAGAGAGTGGGGAACCTTGCCCGGACAATCACAAAGGCCAACCTCCCATCAATAGAATCCATCTACCAGGCCCACTGTCAAGGAAAGGCCACCAGTATTCTTAAAGATCCATCCCACCCTGGCAATGTTTTTCTACAACCTCAGGGTACAGAAACCTAAACATGTACCAGCCAGTTTCAAAACAGTTTCTACCCTACTGTTGTTAGAATACTGAATGGAAAATTATGAGGGGCATGGATAGGATAAATAGACAAAGTATTTTCCCTGGGGTCAGGGAGTCCAGAACTAGAGGGCATAGGTTTAGGGTGAGAAGGGAAAGATATAAAAGAGACCTAAGGGGCAACTTTTTCACAAAAAAGGTGGTACGTGTATGGAATGAGCTGCCAGAGGAAGTGGTGGAGGCTGGTAAAATTACAACATTTAAGATGGGTATATGAATAGGAAGGGTTTGGAGGGATATGGGCCGGGTGCTGGCAGGTGGGACTAGATTGGGTTGGGATATCTGGTCGGCATGGATGGGTTGGACTGAAGGGTCTGTTTCCATGCTGTACATCTCTATGATTCTGTAACTCTATGACTCACAAACGCTTAGCATTTGCCTGTACCTGTGTTTATTGTTTTGCCGCTGTTTACCTATTATTTACTATCTGTGCGACTTAACTCTGTGATCTGCCTGTATTGCTCACAAGTCAAAGCTTTTCACTGTGCCTTGATACACATGACAATAAATACAATTCAATTCAATTCAATTCAAGTGTGAGGTGATTAACTTTGCAAGGAATAACAGGAATGCAGAATACTGGGCTAATGGGAATATTCTTGGCAGTGTAGATGAGCAGAGAGATCTTGTGTCCATGTACATAGATCCCTGAAAGTTGCCACCCAGGTTGACAGGGTTGTTAAGAAGGCATATGGTGTGTTAGCATTTATTGGGAGGGAGATTGAGTTTCGGAGCCATGAGGCCATGCTGCAGCAGTACAAAACTCTGGTGCAGCTGCACTTGGAGAATTGTGTACAGTTCTGGTCACCGCATTATAAGAAGGATGTGGAAGCTTTGGAAAGGGTTCAGAGGCGATTTACTAGGAAGTTGCCTGGAATGGAGGGAAGGTCTTATGAAGAAAGGCTAAGGGACTTGAGGCTGTTTTTGTTAGAGAGAAGGTTGAGAGATGAATTAATTGAGACATATAAGATAATCAGAGGGTTAGACAGGGTGGACAGGGAGAGCCTTTTTCCTCAAATGGTGATGGATAGCATGAGAGGCATAGCTTTAAATTGAGGGGTGATAGATATAGGACAGATGTCAGAGGTAGGTTCTTTACTCAGAGAGTAATAGGGGCATAGAACACCGTTCCTGCACCAGTATTAGACTCGCCATCTTTAAGGGCATTTCAATGGTCATTGGATAAACATATGGATGAAAATAGAATAGTGTAGGTTAGATAGGCTTCAGATTGGTTCCACAGATTGGCACAACATCAAGGGTCAAATCTTCGAGTAAAAAGTGAGGTCTGCAGATGCTGGAGATCACAGCTGAAAATGTGTTGCTAGTCAAAGCACAGCAGGTCAGGCAGCATCCAAGGAACAGGAAATTCGACGTTTCGGGCATAAGCCCTTCATCAGGATGAGGAGAGGGTGCCAGGCAGGCTAAGATAAAAGGTAGGGAGGAGGGACTTGGGGGAGGGGCGATGGAGATGTGATAGGTGGAAGGAGGTCAAGGTGAGGGTGATAGGCCGGAGTGGGGTGGGGGCGGAGAGGTCAGGAAGAAGATTGCAGGTTAGGAGGGCGGTGGCGATGGAGGAGTCACGAAGGGAGTGACCGTACAGCCCAGATGGCCTCCTTCTTCAAGGACCGCAGACTCCCCCCAGACGTGATCGACGATGCCCTCCACTGCATCTCCTCCACTTCCCGCTCCTCCGCCCTTGAGCCCTGCCCCTCCAACCGCCACCAAGACAGAACCCCACTGGTTCTCACCTACCACCCCACCAACCTCTGTATACAGCGTATCATCCGCCGTCATTTCCGCCAACTCCAAACGGACCCCACCACCAGGGATATATTTCCCTCCCCTCCCCTATCAGCGTTCTGCAAAGACCACTCCCTTCGTGACTCCCTCGTCAGGTCCACACCCCCCACCAACCCAACCTCCACTCCCGGTACCTTCCCCTGCAACTGCAGGAAATGCAAAACTTGCGCCCACACCTCCTCCCTTACCTCTCTCCAAGGCCCCAAGGGATCCTTCCATATCTGCCACAAATTCACCTGCACCTCCACACACATCATCTATTGCATCCGCTGCACCCGATGTAGCCTCCTCTATATTGGGGAGACGGGCCGCCTACTTGCGGAACGCTTCAGGGAACACCTCTGGGACGCCCGGACCAACCAACCCAACCATCCCGTGGCTCAACACTTAACTCTCCCTCCCACTCCACCGAAGACATGCAGGTCCTTGGACTCATCCATCGCCAGAACATAACAACACGACGGTTGGAGGAAGAGCACCTCATCTTCCGCCTGGGAACCCTTCAACCACAAGGGATGAACTCAGATTTCTCCAGTTTCCTCATTTCCCCTCCCCCCACCTTGTCTCAGTCGATTCCCTTGAACTCAGCACCGCCCTCCTAACCTGCAATCTTCTTCCTGACCTCTCCGCCCCCACCCCACTCCGGCCTATCACCCTCACCTTGACCTCCTTCCACCTATCACATCTCCATCGCCCCTCCCCCAAGTCCCTCCTCCCTACCTTTTATCTTAGCCTGCCTGGCACCTCATTCCTTATGAAGGACTTTGGCCCAAAATGTTGAATTTCCTATTCCTTGGATGCTGCCTGACCTGCTGTGCTTTGACCAGCAAAACATTTTCATCAAGGGTCAAATGTCCTGTACTACACTGTAATGTTCTATGTTCTATGCTTTTCCAAATAATCATAAATCCTGCCTCTCAGAATGCTCTCTGATAATTTGCCCACCACCAACATAAGACTGACTGTAATTCCCAGGGTTATTCTACTCCCTTTCTTGAACAAGTGAATAACATTTGTCACCCTCCAATCATTTGGAACTACTCCAGTGGACAGTGAGGACACAAAGATCATCACCAAACGTGCAGCAATATGTTCCCTCACTTCTCGTATAAACCTTGGGTATATCCCAGCTAGCCCAGGGGACTTATCTGTCCTCATGTTTATTGAAGATTTCCAGCACATCCTTCTTAGCATCAACCTATTCGAGCACATCAACCTGTTTCACACTGTCCTCACAAACAATAATTTCCCTCTCACTAATGAATACTGAAACAAAGTATTCATTAAGGACCTCCCCTACCTCCTCCGACTCCAGGCACATGTTCCCTCCACTATCCCTGATTGGCCCTATCCTCACTCGACATTAGAGAGGTGCTGGAAAAGCACAGTAGTTCAGGCAGCATCCGAGGAGCAGTAATATTGACGTTTTGGGCAAAAGCCCTTTGTCAGGAAAACAGGCAGAGAGCCTGAAGAGTGGAGAGATAAGTAAGAGTAGGGTGGGGGTGGGGAGAAAGTAGCATAGAGTACAATAGGTGAGTGGGGGAGGGGATGAAGGTGATAGGTCAGGGAGGAGGGTGGAGTGAATAGGTGGAAAGGAAGATAGGCAGGTAGGACAAGTCCGGACAAGTCATGGGGACAGTGCTGAGCAGGAAGTTTGGAACTGGGGTGAGGTGGGGGAAGGGGAAATGAGGAAACTGTTGAAGTCCACATTGATGCCCTGGGGTTGAAGTGTTCCAAGGAGGAAGATGAGGCGTTCTTCCTCCAGGCGTCTGGTAGTGAGGGAGCAGCGGTGAAGGAGGCCCAGGACCTCCATGTTCTCGGCAGAGTGGGAGGAGGAGTTGAAATGTTGGGCCACAGGGTGGTGGGGTTGATTGGTGCGAGTGTCCCGGAGATGTTCCCTAAAGCGTTGCGCGAGGAGGTGTCCAATCTCTCCAATGTAGAGGAGACCGCATCGGGAGCAACGGATACAATAAATTATATTAGTGGATGTGCGGGTAAAACTTTGATGGATGTGGAAGGCTCCTTTAGGGCCTTGGATGGAGGTGAGGAAGGAGATGTGGGCACAGGTTTTGCAATTCCTACAGTGGCAGGGGAAGGTGGCAGGATGGGAGCGTGGGTTGTAGGGGGGCGTGGATCTGACCAGGTAGTCACAGAGTCACCCATGACCTCACTCTGGCTATGCTCTTGATCCTCACATAAGTGTAGGATGCCTTGGGGTTTTCTTTAATCCTATCTGCCAAGGCCTTTTCATGTCCCCTTTTCGCTCTCCTGTCCATTCTTCAGTTCCTTCTTGGCTACCTTGTAACCCTCTAGAGCCCTGTCTGATCCTTGCCTCCTCAACCTTAAGTCAGCTTCCTTCTTCCACTTGACTAGATGTTCTTGTCATCCACGGTTCCTTTAACCTACTATCCCTTCCTTGCCTCAGTGGGACAGACCTATTCAGCACTCGCAGCAAGAGCTCCCTAAACAACCTCCATCCACATTTCTGGCGTGTATTTCCCTGAGAATATCTAGCCCATGGCACCGGTAGCAATCCTGAGATTACTGCTCTGGTCGTCCTGCCTTCTAGCTTCCAATCTAATTCCCTATATTCACTTTTCAAGTCCTCCTCCTGTTTCCTAGCTCTGTCATTGGTACCAGTGTATACCAAGACTTCCGGCTGCTCACCCTCACCTTTAAAAATGCTGTAGACTCAATCCGAGACATCTCTGACCCTGGCATCTAGGAGGTAACATACCACCCAAGAGTCTCATTCTCATCCACAGGATCTCCTGTCTGTTCCTCTACCATTAAATCTTCTATCTCTATCAATCTCCTATTCTCCCCTCTTCCCTTCTGAGGCACAGAGTCAGGCTCAGTGTCAGAGACCTGGCTGCTGTGGTTTTCCCATGTAGGTCATCCCCCCGCAACAGTATCCAAAACGGTACAGATATTATTGAGGGGAATGGCCACAGGGGGTCCCTGCACTGTCCGCCTGTTCCCTTTTCCCTCTCCTGATGGTCACTCAGCTACCTTTATTCAGTAACATGGGTGTGACTACACCACCCCCCCCCCCAATAACTCTTCTCCATCACCCCCTCAGCTTCCTGAATTATCCAAAGATCATCCCACTCCAGCTCTAGTTCCCTAACATGGTCTGTGAGGAGCTGGGGTTGGAAGCAATTCTCCCAGGGGAAGTGAGCGGGGACACTAGTGATGAACCATACTTCCCAAATCCTGCAAGAGGAACATGCAACTGCCCTCACCTCCATCTCCTCTGCTCTAAATTGCCAAAATAGGTTAAAAAATACCTCACTGTGCCAATCATCCAGACAGAATGATGGGTACACGTGCAGTGTTTTGGGTTTAGCCACTGCCCGAATATATTAGTTCATTTACCCAGCAGTCCCTGTCTCTGCTTCTGCTCCTGCTCAGCCTTCGCTCTGCTGAGTCACAATGTCAGTATTTTATATTCAAATTTACCTTTCCCTGCAGATACCTGGCTCATGCTCTCTCGACTCCCAATACTGAAATGGAGGCTGCTGATTCACAAGGTCAGTATTTTATATTCAAACTTACCTTCACAGCTGACCCTGGCTTATACAGTTCTGGTCTTCCTAGCTAAGGAGGGATATACCTGCATTGGAATCAACTCACAGATGGTTCACTCAGGCCTGATTCTTTGAGTGAGGGATGTGTCTTATAAGGGAGCCTCAAATGACACAAAACTAACAACTGTTGGAAAGTTGTGATCAACGAAAAACTAAAGAAAAAATTGACACAATTATTATCAGGAGAGCAGCCACCTGATCTGTGCTAAGGCCTTATAGAGAAACCACAAGGAATTCAGTGAAATGAAATGCGCAGCATTAATATATCCAGTCCATGAATAAAGCTGAGCAAGTATCTTTGGAACTTTGTGCTAATAATGTTTCCTCTGCTTTTAACAAGAATGTAATCAGGAACCAGCCTGATAGCGATTACCAGAGAACAATTGGGTATTACAGAATAATTGAGCACAGTCATCTGCAATCAGTACAGCTCCCTGATTCCATACACTTAGTTATAAGAATCTTATCAGATGCTCCTTTTCTCCATGGTTGACACTGGGTCAGCTGTAGTCCAAGGATAAAAAGCTCCATATTTTAGGTTATCCATCTCTCCTGCTCTGTGAACAATGGGGTAGATGTTCAGAAACATGAACCTTCACCATCTCATTGAACTCATTAGCAATGCTTCTGGAATTGACAGCACCTGACAGAGAAACTGACAATGCACCACTGTGAGTAGTTGGATCAATGTTGCTATCACTAGACGATTGCTGAAAATGTGTTGCTGGTTAAAGCACAGCAGGTCAGGCAGCATCCAAGGAACAGGAAATTCGACGTTTCGGGCCAGAGCCCTTAATCAGGAATCTCCTATCACTAGACGATTAACATGATAGACAACACAAGAACTTAAGTAGTAAAAAGAATTCACCTCCTGATTCCCCGAAGCCTGTCCACCATCTACAAGATACAAGTCAGGAGTGTGATTGAATACTCCCCACTTGCCTGGATGGGGGCAGCTCCCACAACACTCAAGAAGCTTGACATCATCCAGGATAAGGCAACTGTCTTGATTGGTACCACATCCACAAACATCCCCTCCCTCCACCACCAATCCTCAGTAGCAGCAGTGTCTACCATCCCCTCCCTCCACCACCAATCCTCAGTAGCAGCAGTGTGTACCATCCCCTCCCTCCACCACCAATCCTCAGTAGAAGCAGTGTGTACTATTTACAAGATGCACTGCAGAAATTCACCAAAGATCCTCAAACAGCACCTCCCAAACCCACAACTACTTCCATTTGGGGTCTAAGGGCAGCTGATACATGGGAACACCACCCTCTGCAAGTTCCCCTCCAATCTACTCACTATACTGACTTGAAAATATACCACCATTCCTCCAGTGTCGCTGGGTCAGAATCCTGGAATTTCCTCCCTCAGGACATTGTGGGTCACCCTACAGCACATGGACTGCAGCGGGTCAGGAAGGCAGCTCACCCCCACCTTCTCAAGGGGCAACAAGGACGGGGAATAAATACTGGCTGAGGCAGCGATGCTCACATCCCCTGACTGAAATAAAATTAAATCTGCAGAAGACCATTCTAAAGATCGTGGTTGATATTCTATTTCAGCTCCATTTCCCATGCACTATCCCCTTAATTTCCTCTCCTCACAATTCCAAGACTTTACCAAAAACAGTGAAAGAGGGACTCGCAAGTGTTTGCACCTTGTTCCAAACACATTACTGGTGCATTTCCACATATTGTTGAGTAAAAGAAAGGTTTACAGAAACCAAATAATCACAAACATGAATGCAAGTAAACCGAAACACTCCAGGTGTAGACTAACATGAGCAATGATATCCCAAGGCAGCCAGTTTAAATGTGAGCTCCTGGTTACAGAGAGATTGCTCAGCCAGTGAAAGAACATTTAGAGAAAGTGCTGCTTTGGGCAAACCAGTAACACAGTGTGTTGGGATTCAGAGTTGTTTGCACATTTAGGAGATGTTTTGTATTTTCCCCTCATACAATGATGCTATAATTCACAAAATGTTCTCTTTCCCACACAATTAAGCAATGTCATTTGTGGCTGTCAGTGCTCATATAATGCCCAGTATTTTGGCCATATATCCCAGTGACTATCCAAACAAATTGAACAGCATATCCATTTGTTTAAGGTTCTGAAGAAGAGTCATATTAGACACAATGCATTAACTCTGTTCCTCTCTCAGTCAATGTGGCCAGACCTGTTGAGTTTCTCCCACAATCTGTCTTCAGATCTATAGTACACTACTTTCCTTTGAGCACATCCCTTTTGGCAGCTTGTAATAAGCAGAGTATAGACCATACTCAACCAGTCCACACTTACAAGTCCCAGAACATGTTACATGTGATTCTGAGATTTGGCAACACATTCTGAATTAACTTCAGATAATCAGTGAATTAGTTAATGTGGTTCATTTACATTTGTCTAAAGTGACAAATATTCATACACAAAGACCTGTTCCTGAAAGCCTTGCATCTTTGAACTAGCTGGGAGTTTGGGCAGCTTATAGGTCACTTACTGTTTTCTGGATGGCAACTCCTCAGTCAGTTAGAGTTACCTTGCCAACAAACCAATGACTGCTTATCCTCTGGTACAAGTTGTTGTGATGGTGTGAAATTTGGCATTCTTGTGTTTGTCTTGACGACTGTAAAGACTTCACTGAAACACTACAGTGATATTGTTTAGCTGTTTTTTTGACTTTCATGGTTCTAGTGACAGAGCAGGTGTGAACATAGAACATGGAGCAGTATAGCGCAATACAGACCCTTTGGCCCTTGATGTTTTGCCAGCCTTTTATCCTACTCTAAGATCAAACTGACATATGCTTCATTGTACTATCTTCCATGTGCCTATCCAAGAGTCGCTTAAATGTCCCTAATGTGTCTGACTGTACTCCCACAGCTGGCAGTACATTCCACACACCCACCACCCTCTGTGTAAATAACCTACCTCCGACATCTCCCCTAAACCTTTCTCCAATTATCTTAAAAATATGCCCCCTTGTCATAGCCACTTCCACCCTGGGTAAAAGTCTCTGGCTATCTACTCTGTCTATGCCCCTCAACATCTTGTACACCTTGATCAAGTCACCTCTCATCCTTCTTTACTCCAATGAGGAAAGCCCGAGCTCCCTCAACCTTTCTTCACAATGGAGGTATGAGCAGTGTACCACTTCATGGTCAACAACAAAACAGAGGTTGCTGGGAAAGCTTAGTAGGTCTGGCAGCATTTGTGAACAGAAATCACTTCCAGAAACGTCCAGTTCTGAGGAAGTGTCACCGATCCCAAAAAATTAACTTTGATTTCTCTCCATAGATGCTGCCTCACTTGCTGAACTTTTCCAGTAACGTCTGTTTTTATTTCTGATTTACAGTATCCAAAGTTCTTTTGGTTTTTACCACTTAATGGTACTCACTACCAATATTTGACAAATAAGCCTGTTTCAGAAAATCCAATTAATTCAATATTACTATCAGAGTGAATTGTAGCCCCTGGATGGGATTTAGCAGAGCAATTTGAGGGAGGATTTGCAAACAGAAGAGAGCTCAGATCATTAGACTTAGAGTAGTTTTGGATAATCCTCAGCAGCTGAGGGTGAATCTCAATGGGTTGAGACATTGTCTAACAGATGCATCAGAGTTAATGATTGGCAAGTTAAACATTTGAAATAGGTGGTCTTCAAATAGAAAATAATTTGAATATATTTCTACAAGTGGGAAAGGCACGTCATCCAAAGCTCATGGTCTCTGAGTGATGAAGCTGTAGAGACTAAAATGAAACACAAAACGGGGGCTGATGATGAATGTCAGGTCCCTAATAAAGTAGACTATCGACAGAAAGTACATTTTGTGCACATTGAAATGGAAAACAGTGAAAGTAAATAACAGAGCCATTGTGAAAGCATGAGGAAATAGCAGTGAGTAACATAAAAATAGAACATGAATGTCTGTCGTGAAAAACTGGACATCAAAAGAGAGCTGAGTCAGATTGGAGACTGGGTGGGAAATCTTGTAGATGCAGAGCAGGCCTGGCTGAGAACGAAATAAGTCACTTCAGCAATCACCTCTTACATTATAGATTCGATGTTTTCTCTCTTTATTCTTCCATGGGACATGGACATCATTTATCACTCACCTGTAATTGCCCCATGAAAGGATAGAATCCTTTAGCTATTTCAGAGTCTGCCACATTGCTGTGGGTATGGAGTCACGTGTAGGCCAGACTGGTAAGGATGTCAGATTTCCCTCCCTAAATGCTATTAGTAAATGAGGTGAGTTTTTCAGACATTGGGTGATAGTTTCATGGTCACCACCACTGAGGCTAGCTTCCAATTCCAGAATTATGAATTGAGTTGAAACCAGCTGTAGTTGAATATGAATTTAAACACGTCTCCGAGAGAATTAGTCTGGATGATTGATCCAGTGAAATGACCATGCCAACACTATCACCCGCTTTGTCATCATCAATGAGGAGCAGATAGAGGTATGGGATAAAGAAAGATTAGGAGAGGTACGCAAATGTTTGGCAGCAGTAAACGTAACCCAGGGAACTCAGGCAGTGGAGAATGACTCAAGAGAAAGCCACTCGGACCTTCAGGTTAGCTCTGTCATTGATGGCTGATCTGGTTGTGGTCTCAGTTCCACTTTCCTGTTTGCACCCCCAGTACTTTACTCCCTTGTCTGTCAATACGTTTACAAACATGGCCCTGAATAAATTCAATGACAGCCTCCATTCCTCTCTGGAGAAGAAATTTTCACAGACTAATGACTGACAGAAAAAAAAATGCTTCTCATCTCATTCTTAAATGGAACACTATTACTCTTCAGTTGTATCTCCTAGTTTAATCTCCTGAACAAGAAAATTATCCTCACAGCATCCAATAATATCAATCCCCTCAAGTTCTCATATGTTTCAATAAGACTTATTTGGGGGAGGGGGAATTACAATACTATTAGGCAGGAAATGGGGTGCCTAGATTGGGAACAGATGTTCTCAGGTACAACAGAAATATCGAGGTTGTATAGGAAGCAGTTGCTGATTGTGCTGGACAGGTCTGTCCCACTGAGGCAAGGAAGGGATGGTAGGGTGAAAGAGCCTTGGGTGACAAGAGATGGGGAACATTTAGTCAAGAGGAAGAAAGAGGCTTAGTGAAGATTCACAAATTCACCTGCACCTCCACACACATCATTTACTGCAACCGCTACACCCGATGTAGCCTCCTCTACAATGGGGAGACAGGCCGTCTACTTGCGGAACACCTCTGAGACACCCGCACAAACCAACCCAACTGCCATGTGGCTGAACACTTTAACTCCCCCTCCCACTCCACCAAGGACACGCAGGTCCTTGGACTCCTCCATCGCCTGACCATAGCAACACGACGGCTGGAGGAAGAGCGCCTCAACTTCCGCCTAGGAACCCTCCAACCACAAGGGATGAATGCAGATTTCTCCAGCTTTTTCATTTCCCCTCCCCACACCTTATCCCAACCCTCGGACTCAGCACCGCCTTCTTGACCTGCAATCTTCTTCCCGACCTCTCCGCCCCCACCCCACTCCAGCCTATCACCCTCACCTTAACCTCCTTCCACCTATCGCATTCCCAACGCCCCTCCCCCAAGTCCCTCCTCCCTACCTTTTAACTTAACCTGCTTATTCCTGAAGAAGGGCTTATGCCCGAAACGTCGATTCTCCTGCTCCTTGGATGCTGCCTGACCTGCTGCACTTTTCCAGCAACACATTTTTCATCAGTGAAGATTGAGGAAACAAGGATCAGACAGGGCTCTAGAAGGTCACAAGGTAGCCAGGGAGAAACTGAAGAATGGACTCAGG
This sequence comes from Hemiscyllium ocellatum, assembly GCF_020745735.1. Classification (NCBI taxonomy): domain Eukaryota; kingdom Metazoa; phylum Chordata; class Chondrichthyes; order Orectolobiformes; family Hemiscylliidae; genus Hemiscyllium; species Hemiscyllium ocellatum. Next base: position 4,304,358 of record NC_083402.1, read on the forward strand.
AGAGCTAGAAGGGGGCACAAAAAAGCTTTCGCGGGTAGGATTCAGAAAAACCCAAAGGTGTTCTACACTTTTGTGAGGAACAAGAGCATGGCCAGTGTGAGGGTAGGGCCAATCAGGGATAGTGGAGGGAACTTGCGCTTGGAGTTGGAAGAGTTGGGGAGGTCCTTAATGAATACTTTGCTTCAATATTCACTAGTAAAAGGGACCTTGACATTTCTGAGGCCAGCGTGAAACAGACTGATATGCTCGAACAGGTTGATGTTAGGGAGGTGGATGTGCTGAAAATTTTGAAAAACATAAGGATAGATAAATCCCCTGGGCCAGACAGGATATACCCTAGGTTAGTACTGTGCCTTTGCTGACGATCTTTGCATCCTCACTATCCACTGGAGTAGTACCAGATGATTGGAGAGTGGCAAATATTATTCCCTTGTTCAAGAAAGGGAATAGGGATAATCCTGGGAAATACAGACCAGTCACTTTTACATCAGTGGTTGGCAAAGGACTTTGAGAGACAGGATTTATAATTACTTGGAAAACCATAGTTTGATTAGAGATAATCAGCATGGCTTTGTGAGGGGCAGGTCATGTCTCACAAACCTTATTGAATTCTTTGAGAATGTGACAAAACACATTTATGAAGGTGGAGCAGTGGATGTGGTGTACATGGATTTTAGCAAGGTGTTTGATAAGGTTCCCCATGGTAGGCTCATTCAGAAAGTAAAGAGGCATGGGAGAAGGAAATCTGGCTGTCGGGATACAGAACTAGCTGGCAGTATTCAGCCTGGAGCTCGGTGACCAGAGGTGTTCTGCAGGACAGAATGCAGAAGTGGGCTGATAAGTGGCAAATGGAGTTTAACCTGAAAGAGCGTGAAATGATTCACTTTGGAAGGTTGAATTTGAATGCAGAATGCAGGGTTAAAGGCAGGATTCTTGGCAGTGTGGAGGAACAGAGAAACCATGGAGTCCATGTCTAGATCCCTCAAAGTTGCCACCCAAGTTGATAGGTTTGTTAAGTCATATGGTGTGTTGGCCTTCATGAGCAGGGGGATTGAGTTTAAGAGAATCAAGGTTATGCTGCAGCTCCATAGCGCCCTGGTTAGACCACACTTGGAATATTGTGTTCTGTTCTTGTCACCTCATTATAAGAAAGATGTGGAAGCTTTAGAGAGGGTGCAGAGGAGATTTACCAGGATGCTGCCTGGACTGGAGGGCATGTCTTATGAAGAAAGGTTGAGGGAGCTTGGGCCTTTCTGAATGACATGAAGAAGGATGAGAGGTGACTTGACAATGTGCTGCACAGGAGGCTGCTAAATAAGATGAGTCTATGGTCTTAAGGGTAATGAGAGGCATACATAGAACAGATAGCCAGAGACTTTTTCCTAGTGCGGAAATGTCTATCACAAAGGGGTATAATTTTAAGACAATTGGAGGAAGGTTTAGGGGAGATGTCAGAGGTAGGTACTTAACACAGAGGATGGTGTGTGTGTGGAATGCACTGTCAGCAGTGGTAGTAGAGTCAGAGACATTAGGGACATTCAAGCGACTCTTGGATACACACACGGAAGGTAGTACAATGAAAGTTATGCAGGTTAATCTGAATCTCGAGTAGGATGAAAGGCTGTCACAACATTGAGGGCCGAAGAGCCTGTACTGTGCTCAACTGTTCTTAGATCATAAGATATAGGAGCAGAATTAGGCCATTTAGCCCATCGTGTCTAGTCCACTATTAGATCATGGCTAATGTTTTTCAACCCTATTCTCCTGCCTTCTCTCCTTAATCCCTGATCCCATTGCTAATCAAGAACACATCTACTATTCCTCACATGACTAGCCCTTCATCCCCAGAATCATTCTTTTAAACCCTCTTTGGCCTCCTCTAACTTTAATACTTTCTTCCTTTGATATGGAGCCCAAGACCATTCACAATATTCCAAATGTAGTCTGACTGCAGCCTGATAGAGCCTCAGCATTGCATCCCTGCTCTTGTATTCTAACCCTCTTGAAATGAATGTTAATATTGCATTGGCCTTCCTACCTGCTGAGTAAACCTGCATGTTAACCTGAAGAGAATCCTGAACTAGGGACTCCTAAGTCCCTTTGTGCTTCAGATTTCCAACCTTTCCCCATTTAGGAAATAGTCTATGTCTCTTCTTCCTACCAAAGTGCTTAACTTCACACATTCCCAAATTGTATTCTGTCTGCCACTTCTTTGCTCACTTTCCTGCCCTTCCAAGTCCTTCTGCAGCCTCCCTGCTTCCTTAACCCTATCTGTCCCTCCACCTATTATTGTGTCATCTGCAAATTTTGCAACAACTCCCTCAGTTCCTTTGTCCATATCATTAATGTACAATGTGAATAGTTGTGGTCCCAACACCGAGCCCTGCGGAGCATGACTTGTCATCAGCTGCCATCCTGAAAAAGACCCCTTTATGCCTACTGTCTGCCTACTGCCAGTCAGCTAATCCTCTATGCATTCCAGTACTATACCCGTAAGACTATAGACTCATCTTATTTAGCAGCCTCCTGTGCAGCACATTGTCAAAGGCCTTCTGGAAATCCAAATAGATCACATCTCCTTTGTCTAACTTGCTTGATACCTCCTCAATGAATTCTAACAGATTTGTCAGGCATGACTTCCTCTTGATGAAGCCATGCTGACTCAGCCTTATTTTACCATGCACTTCCAAGTACGCCACTATCTCATCCTTAATAATACACTCTAAAATCTTACCAACACATGAGGTCAGACTTATCAGCCTATAGTTTCCTGTCTTCTGCCTCCCTCCTTTCTTAAACAGAGGTATTACATTAGCCATTTTCCACTTCTCTGGAACCCTCTCTGACTCCAGTGATCTCTAAAAGATCACCACCAATACCTCCACAACCTCCTCAGCTGTCTATTTCAGAAGTCTGAGGTGTAGCCCATCTGGTCCAGGTCATTTATCCACCTTCAGATCTATCAGCTTCATCAGCGTCTTCAATGCAAACCCACTCCTGCCTCCCCCGCCCATCTGCCTGTCCTTTCAATAGGACATGTATTCTTCGATATTTAATTCCCAGCCATGGCTCTGTGAAACCCATAACACCATACTTGCCAATTTCAATCTACACTACAAGCTTATTCCCCTTCTTTCGGGTATTACATGTAGGTAAGTTCAATGCCCTCAGTCCTGCATTGACTGTCCCTCGTCGCATAGTTGTCCCCTTTACTGTTGTGCCTGAAGGTTGATTCCTGAGCTTTTCCATACTCTCTGTCCTATTAATTGTTCTGGAAATTATAATAACCTCTGCTGAAGCCTCCCCCACTTTAACTTTTTCCAACGAAACCTACCCCCACCCCCATTATTTAGTTTAAAGCCTCTCCCACAGCCCGATTTATATGATTCTGGTGCCAGCATGACTGAGTTGGGGCCCATCCCATCAGAACAGTTCCCTCCTTCCCCAGTACTAGTGCCAACGTCCCACGAATTCTGCACTTTCTCCCACACACATCTTATTCACAAGTTTACTTCTTTAATCTTGGTGTCTATCTGCCAATTTGCTTGTGGCTTAGTTAGTAATCTGGAGATTATTACCTTTTGGGTTTTGCTTTTTAATTTAGACCAGAGAAGCTCATATTCCCTCAGTAGAACCTCCTTCCTTTTCCTATCGATATCGTTGGGAACTTTGTGGACCATGACATCTGGATCCTTTCCCTCCCACTCCAAGTTCCTCTTCAGCCCAGATAAGAGATTCTGACCCAGGCCCCAGGCCGGCAGTACAGCCTTTGGGAATCTCAAGGGTAAAAACAATGACTGCAGATGCTGGAAACCAGATTTTGGATTAGTGGTGCTGGAAGAGCACAGCAGGTCAGGCTGCTCCTCGGATGCTGCCTGAACTGCTGTGCACTTCCAGCACTACTAACCCAAAATTTGGGAATCTCAACCCTGGCCACAGAGAACAGTCTCTATTCCCCTGACTATACTAACCCTGATTCCAACGACCCTTCCCTTTCCACCCCCTTTGAGTGGGTCCTTGTATTACAATGCTATAATCAGCTTGTTCATCTTCCCAGCAAAACTCTCCAACCTGTTAGACAAGCTTAAGGGCTGCGACTCCTTCAGCACTACCTCCTGGATTCCTCTACCTGCCTCACACCTTCCTGAACCTGACCACTGACCGAATTCAAGGTCATTAATCTAAGGGATATGATTGCCTCCTGAAACACAATGTCCAGGTGACTCCCTCCCTCCCTGATCTATGACAGTGCTCAAAGGTCAGAATCCAGCTCGTCAGCTCTGAGCTGGAGTTCCCCAAAGAGCCAACACTTGCTGCAGAATGTGCTCCCTCTGAACCACAGTGGGGTCCACCCGCTCCCACATCATGCAGGTACACCACAGCACCTGGCCCTGCATCTCTGCTTTAATTACTTAGTTGTTAATTTGACTTTTTGTAACCTGTGAATATTTCCACAATTTACCTTCAATCTAAAACTAACCTATAATAATGATTTGAAGATACCGGTGTTGGACTGGGGTGTACAAAGTTAAAAATCACACAACACCAGGTTATAGTCCAGCAGGTTTAATTGGAAGCACACTAACTTTCGGAGCGCCGCTCGTATTCCCTCCCCAGTTACCCTTTTGTCCTTAATGTATTTGTAAAAACCCTTTGGATTCTCCTGAACTCTTTTTGCCAAAGCTATCTCATGTCCCCATTATGCCCCCCGATTTCCCTCTTAAGTATACTCCTACTGCCTTTATGCTTTTCTGAGGATTCACTCAATCTATCCTGTCTATACCTGACATATGCTTCCTTCCTTTTCTTAATCAAAACTTCAATTTCTCTCAAAGAACTTTGAACCTGTACTCCAAGGTCTCTTCATACAGCAACACCCCCTAGGACCTTATCATTAAGTGAGTGGGAGAGGGGATGAAGGTGAGGGGGTGGGGGGAGGATGGAGTGGACAGGTAGAAAAGAAAATAGGCAGGTAGGACAAGTCATGGGGACAGTGCTGAGCTGGAAGTTTGGAACTAGGGTGAGGTGGGGAAAGAGGAAATGAGGAAACTGTTGAAGTCCACATTGATGCCCTGGGGTTGAAGTGTTCCGAGGCAGAAGATGAGGCGTTCTTCCTCCAGGCGTCTGATGGTGAGGGAGCGGCGGTGAAGGAGGCCCAGGACCTCCACGTCCTCGGCAGAATGGGAGGGGGAGTTGAAATGTTGGGCCACGGGGCGGTGTGGTTGATTGGTGCGGGTATCCTGGAGATGTTCCCTAAGCATAGGAAGCATAGGATGGAGAAGGAAACTGCAGGGAATATTCACATTAGAAATGTGGAGCTTATTCAAGGAAAAGCTACTGTGTGTCCTTGATAAGTATGTACCTGTCAGGCAGGGAGGAAGCTGTACAGCGCAGGAGCTGTGGTTTACGAAGGAAATGGAATCTCTGGTCAAGTGGAAGAAGAAGGCTTATGTTAGGATGAGATGTGAAGGCTCAGTTCGGGCGCTTGAGAGTTACAAGGTAGCCAGGAAAGACCTAAAGAGAGAGCTCAGAAGAGCCAGGAGGAGACATGAGAAGTTGTTGGCGGATAGGATCAGGGTAAACCCTAAGGCTTTCTACAGGTGGAAAGTTGTGTGTGGAGTCAGAGGAGATAGGGGAAGCACTAAATGAATATTTTTCGACAGTATTCACTCTAGAAAGTGACAATGTTGTCGAGGAGAATACTGAGATACAGGCTACTAGACTAGGTGGGATTGAGGTTCACAAGGAGGAGATATTAGAAATCCTGCAGAGTGTGAAAATAGGTAAGTCCCCTGGGCTGGATGGGATTTATCCTAGGATCCTCTGGGAAGCTAGGGAGGAGATTGCCGAGCCTTTGGCATTGATCTTTAAATCGTCATTGTCTACAGGAATAGTGCCAGAAGACTGGAGGATAGCAAATGTGGTTCCCCTGTTCAAGAAGGGGAGTAGAGACAACCCTGGTAATTATAGACCAGTGAGCCTTACTTCAGTTGTTGGTAAAGTGTTGGAAAAGGTTATAAGAGATAGGATTTATAATCATCTAGAAAAGAATAATTTGATTAGGGATGGTCAGCACGGTTTTGTGAAGGGTAGGTCGTGCCTCACAAACCTTATTGAGTTCTTTGAGAAGGTGACCAAACAGGTAAATGAGAATAAACCGGTTGATGTGGTGTATATGGATTTCAGCAAGGCGTTCGATAAGGTTCCCCACAGTAGGCTATTGTACAAAATGCGGAGGAATGGGATTGTGGGAGATATAGCAGTTTGGATCAGTAATTGGCTTGCTGAAAGAAGACAGAGGATGGTGGTTGATGGGAAATGTTCATCCTGGAATCCAGTTACCAGTGGTGTACCACAAGAGTCAGTGTTGGGCCCACTGCTGTTCATCATTTTTATAAACGACCTGGATGAGGGGGTAGAAGGGTGGGGTAGTAAATTTGCAGACAACACGAAGGTCGATGGAGTTGTGGATACTGACAAAGGATGTTGTAGGTTACAGAGAGACATAGATAAGCTGCAGAGCTGGGCTGAGAGGTGGCAAATGGAGTTTAATGTGGACAAGTGTGAGGTGATTCACTTTGGTCGGAGTAACCGGAATGCAAAGTACTGGGCTAATGGTAAGATTCTTGGTAGTGTAGATGAGCAAGAGAGATCTCGGTGTCCAGGAACTCAGATCCCTGAAAGTTGCCACCCAGGTTGACAGGGTTGTTAAGAAGGCATACAGTGTTTTAGCTTTTATTCATTGAGGGATCGAGTTTCAGAACCATGAGGTTATGCTACAGCTGTACAAAACTCTAGTGCGGCCGCACTTGGAGTATTGTGTACAGTTCTGGTCACCGCATTATAAGAAGGATGTGGAAGCTTTGGAAAGGGTGCAGAGGAGATTTACTAGGATGTTGCCTGGTATGGAAGGAAGGTCTTATGAGGAAAGGCTGAGGGACTTGAGGCTGTTTTTGTAAGAGAGAAGAAGGTTGAGAGGTGACTTAATAGAGACATATAAGATAATCATAGGGTTAGATAGAGTGGACAGGGAGAGCCTTTTTCCAAATATGGTGATGGTGAGCACGAGGGGGCATAGCTTTAAATTGAGGGGTGAAAGATAGTAGGACAGATGTCAGAAATAGTTTCTTTACTCAGAGAGTAGTAAGGGTATGGAATGCTTTGCCTGCAACGGTAGTAGATTCGCCAACTTTAAGTACATTTAAGTTGTTATTGGACAAGCATATGGACATACATGGAATAGTGTAGGTTAGATGGGCTTCAGATTAGTATGACAGGTCGGCGCAACGTCGAGGGCTGAAGGGCCTGTACTGCGCTGTAATGTTCTATGTTCTATGGATGGAGCTGTTTTTGTCAGGTGTGTTCAGGAGGGTTTCCTTACTCAGTATGTAGACAGGCCAACGAGGGGAGAGGCCATTTTGGATTTGGTGCTTGGCAATGAGCCAGGACAGGTGTCAGATCTCACGGTGGGAGAACACTGTGGTGACAGTGACCACAATGGCCTCACATTTACCACAGCCTTGGAGAAGAAAAGGAGCAGTTACCGAGGGAAGATATTTAATTGGGGAAAAGGAAATTATGACACTATCAGACAGGAGTTGGGAAGTACAGACTGGCAGCAATTATTCCACAGAGAGGGCATAGCAGACATGTGGAGACTATTTAAAAGTAATAGAATTATGGTCGTTGGTCCCAAAGTGCTCCCCTCCTCCACTGACACCTCAGTCACCTGCCCTGCCTTATTTCCCAAGAGTCGGTCAGGTTTTGCACCTTCTCTTGTAGGTACATCCACATACTGAATCAGAAAGTTTTCTTGCACACAATAAACAAATTCCTCTCCATCTCAAACCTTAACACTATGGCAGTCCCAGTCTATATTTGGAAAGTTAAAATTCCCCACCATAACCACCCTATTTTTCTTACAGATAACTGAAATCTCCTTATAAAATTGTTTCTGAATTTCCCTCTGACTATTTAGGGGGTCTATAATACAATCCCAATAAGGTGATCATCCCTTTCTTATTTCTCGGTTGCACCCAAATAACTTCCCTGGATGTATTCCCAGGAATATCCTCCCTCAGTACAGCTGTAATGCTATCCCTTATCAAAAATGCCACTCCCCCTCCTCTCTTGCCTCCCTTTCTATCCTTCCTGTAGCATTTGTATCCTGGAACACGAAGCTGCCAGTCCTGCCCATCCCTGAGCCACATCTTTGTAACTGCTATGATATCCTAGTCCCATGTTCCTAACCATGCCCTGAGTTCATCTGCCTTCCCTGTTAGGCCCCTTGCATTGAAATAAATGCAGTTTAATTTATCAGTCCCACTTTGTTCTCTGCTTTGTCCCTGCCTGCCCTGTTTGATTCGCTACTTTTCCCAACTGTACCAGTCTCAGATTGATCTCTTTCCTCACTATCTCACTGTGTCCCATCCCTGCCCTCCCCCACCCCAGTCTTACTAGTTTAAATCCTCCCAAGCAGCCCTGGGAAATTCCCCCTGCCAGTATATTAGTCCCCCTGCAATTCAGGTGCAATCCGTCCTTCTTGTACAGGTCACCTCGACTCCAAAAGAGATTCCAATGATCCAAAAGTGTGAATCCCTTCTCCCATATACCAGCTCCTCAGCCATGCATTCATCTGCTCTATCCTCCTATTCCTGCCCTCACTACCCCATAGCATCGGGCGTAATCCAGATATTACTCCTCTCAAGGGCCTCCTTTATTAAATTCCTGTCCCTAACTTTCTCTATTCTCCCTTCAGAACCTCATTCTTTTCCCTTCCTATGCTGTTAGTTCCAATGTGTACAATGATCTCCTGCTGGTCCCTCTCCCCTTTGAGCACATTCTGCACCCTCTCTGAGATATTTTTGATCCTGACATCAGGGAGGTAACATACCATTCTCATTTTTCACTGCTGGCCAGAGAAATGTCTGCCTGTGTCTCTGACTAGAGAGTCCCCTAACACAATTGATCGCTTAGAACCCGACATACCCCTCATTACATGACAGCCCAGTCTCAATACCAGAAACTTGGTTGTACGTGCTACCTTCCCTTGAGAGTCCATCATACTTGTTTGAAATGAGGATAACCCCAGAAGACTCCTGCACTACCTGCCTACCTGTCTTTTCTTTCCTGGAATTAACCCATCTATGTGACTGCATCTGGGGCCTTTCTCCCTTCCTCTAACTGCTATCCCATCACAATCCCTACCTCTTGTAAATTCCTTATTGCCTCTAACTGTAGCTCCAAACGACCCATGCAATCTGATTGGATTCACAACCAAAGACACTTCCTGCAGACATAATCATTAGTAACATGGAAATTCTCCCTAAACTCCCACATTTGACAGGAAGGGCATCTCACTCTACTAAAGGCCATCTTTGTTCCTTCACAATCTACCAACTCAGAAAATAGTATCGTTTTTTTGCTCTAAAAAACTGTACTCCAGACTAATGTAGTCCTTATGGTTTATATTTTAAAATTTAACCAAGAAACAGATCTCAATAAAACATATAATCAAGAAAGAACCCACTCTACTCACTACTGTAGCTTTACAGCAGGGATACACATTAACAACAATGTACTTGTTTTTTCCCGTGCTGTGAGCTCTCCCACACAGGCTCCACCAGATCAGCAGTGAATTTCACTGTTGTTAGGTTTTCCCAGATGCACTCCGATATCCAGAAATACATGAACTCAAACAGCAAAGGCAGTAACTGGGCAGATTTACTGCTGTGTCAGGTGGCATTGTTGGTATCTTTCTCTCTCTTTCCCTCACTGATCATATGGTCGCTGCCCTTTGTCTGTCTTCTTCCTTTTAAAAGTGTCATTGTTTTGATCTTTTTTCCCCAAAGTTCCAAAACAATGCAACAGCAAATAAAGCAGCAATTGCTGCTCCTGGAATTTGAGGAAATCACCTCCAACACCTGAAACACCTGAAAAAAGGAGTACCTCTTACAACCACAGCCAGCTCTTCCCAACCTCCATCTTGGATTATAGTGCTCAGTCACTGAATGCATTCATAAGAGGCTACTGATGTACTTTTTGTAATTACCATATACAGAAGAATATAAATATTGAATGTACATGAAAGGAAAATAAACAAACTATTTTATATTATATAAGCAGTAATTAAAACAATCTTATTAAAAACATCAAAATAGAGATTCAACACATTAAATATGTGTAAACAAATTTCCTGATAACTCAAAATGAAACTAAAACTATGTCTCCCCTTCTTAACCCACACAATATAGAAATACAAATCAATCATAAAGCTACTGATGATAGCTATTGATGATACGAAGTTAGGTGGACAGGCAGGTAGTACTGAGGAAGTGGGGAGGCTGCAGAAGGATCTAGACAGTTTGGGAGAGTGGTCCAGGAAATGGCTGATGGAATTCAATGTGAGCAAGTGCGAGGTCTTGCACTTTGAAAAAAAAATACAAGCGTATTTCTAAACAGTGAGAAAATTCATAAAGCCAAAGTACAAAGGGATCTGGGAGTGCTAGTAGAGGATTCTCTAAAGATAAACATGCAGGTTGAGTCCGTGATTAAGAAAGCGAATGCAGTGTTGTCATTTATCTCAAGAGGGTTGGAATATAAAAGCACTGTTGTGCTACTGAGACTTTATAAAGCTCTGGTTAGACCCCATTTGGAGTACTGTGTCCAGTTTTGGTCCCCACACCTCAGAAAGGACATACTGGCACTGGAGCGTGTCCAGCAGTGATTCACACGGATGATCCCTGGAATGGTAGGTCTAACATACGAGGAAAGGCTGAGGATCCTGGGATTGTATTCATTGGAGTTTAAAAGGTTAAGGGGAAATCTAATAGAAACTTTCAAGATAATACATGGCTTGGAAAGGGTGGACGCTAAGAAATTGTTTCCGTTAGTCGAGGAGACTAGGGTCCGTGGACACAACCTTAGAATTAGAGGGGGTCAATTCAGAACAGAAATGCGGAGACATTTCTTCAGCCAGAGAGTGGTGGGCCTGTGGAATTCATTGCCGCGGAGTGCAGTGGAGGCCGGGACGCTAAATGTCTTCAAGGCAGAGATTGATAAATTCTTGATAACATAAGGAATTAAGGGCTACGGAGAGAATGCGGATAAGTGGAGTTGAAATGCCCATCAGCCATGATTGAATGGCGAGTGGACTCAATGGGCCGAATGGCCTTACTTCTACTCCTATGTCTTATGGTCTTATGGTCTATACCTAGCTCTCTCTGCTTCACAAACTGTTTCCAAAAGGTAATTATGTAAGATGAACCTTCAGAATCACAACATTACCATTCTCCATCTGTGTCTTTCACTAAGATGGCCCTATCCAGATGTTCACACACCCTGCAGATTTAAACATGGTTCCATTACAATAAGCAATCAGTCATATTTCAAGAAAAATATAACAAGAAAAATTCTCAGTAACATTGTGAACCTCATACACATCATTCCGGAGGGTTTAAGCCAGTGTGGCACGGGGTAGAACCAGAGCAATTATTCAGCATGTGGAGTGACGGTGGAGAAAGTAGAGATTAATTCAAGTAAGTCTAATAGAAAGAACAAGTAGGGCTGGGTCAATGAGCAGGATGGGACTGGTGGTCTGAAGTATATTTATTTTATAGCAAGGAGTATAACAAGTAAGACAAATTGACCTCTGAGTCTGGATTAGTAAATGGAACCATGGTGTTGTAGCTGTTACAGAAACCTGTTTGAGAGAAGGGCAGGATTGGCAGCTCAATGTTCCAAGGTTTACATGTTTCAGGCATGATATGGTGGGATGTAAAAGGAGTGGGGGAGTTACATTACTGATTTAGGAGAATTTCACAGCCGCACTAAGAGACATTATGTTGGAGGGCTCATCCAGTGTGGCAGATCCTGGAAAACTGAAAAAAACAGGGCTGTTGCAGTGGACGATTTTAATATCCCCAATATTGACTGGGAGTCCCTTAATGCAGGAGATTTAGGTGGGGCAGAATTTGAAAGGTGCATCCAGGACGGATTCTTGAAACAATATGTAGATAGTCCAATGAGGGAAAGTGCCATTCTAGATCTAGTCTTGGGGAATGAGCCTGGATAGGTGATCAAAGTTTCACTGGGGAAGCATTTTGGGACCAATGGCCATAATTCTGTAAGTTTTAAGTTACATAAGAATAAGGATATGAATAACCCTCGTTGAAGGCTAATTTTAGCTATATTAGACAGAAACTAGGAAATGTAGACTGAGGGCAACCGTTTGAGAATAAATCCACATTTGGCAAGTGGGAATCTTTTAAAGGCCAATTGATCAGAGTTCAGGAGGAGCATGTTCCTACAAGGGTGAAAGGTGAGGGTGGAAAGACTTTGAGCACCCTGCTTGACAAGAAATATTGAAAGATTAGTCAAAAAGAAAAAGGAAGCACAAGTAAGTTTTGGGAAACTAAAACCAGAGAAGGCCCTTGAGAAACATAAAGGAAGCAGGAAGGAGCTTAAACGAGGGATTAGGGTGGCCAGAGGGGTCATGACATTTCATTGGCAAGTTGGATAAAGGACAATCCTAAAGCATTTTATACATATGTTAGTAGTGAGAGGGTAGCTAGGGAAAGGGTGGGTCCACTCAAGGACATGGGGGGAAATTTATACCTCGGGAAGGTGATGGCCAAGCGGTATATTATTGCTGGACTATTAATCTGGAGACCCAGGCAATATTTTGGGTACATCAGTTCAAACTTCACTCTGGCAGATGGTCAAATTTGATTTCAATAAAAATCTGAAATTAAGAGTTCAATGATGACCACAAAATTATTGTTGGAAAAAGCCATTGAGTTAACTAATGTTCTTTAGGAAAGGAAATCTGTCATCCTTACCTAATCAGGCCTTCATGTGACTCCAGACACACAGCAATGTGTGACTTTTAACTGCCCCCTGGAGAATAAGGGACGGGCAATAAATGCTTGTCTCGCCAGAGACACCATGAATGAATGAAAAACATTCATTATGTGTGGAGTCAGAGGAAGTGGGTGAGTATTCACTAAGGAGAAAGATATTAACATTAGGGATGAGGTCTGTTGATATTGTAGGACACTTCAATATGAAGGAGGAGGAGGAGGAGGTGTTGGGTGTTTTGAAACACATTAAAGGAGATAGGTCTCCACGGCCTGATGGGACAGGGTTAATCCAGAAAATTATAGGATAGTAAGCCTTACATCATTGGTCAGGAAATTATGGAGAAAATTCTTAGGGCTAGGATTTACTTGCATTTGGAAAAGAATGGACTTATTAGGGATAGTCAGCATAGCTTTCTGCAGGGGAGGTCTTATTTCACAAATTTGATTGTTTGTTTGAGGAAGTGATGAAGATGATCGATGGGGTTAAGGTAGTGGAAGGCCCAAATGGTCTACGTGGACTTCACTAAAGAATTTGACAAAGTCCCGAAGGGTCCAGAAAAATATGACTTATGAGATCCGCAGTAAGTTGGATAGTTCACAGAGGGCAATTGAGGAGGTGTGCTTTTCTGACTGGAGACCTGTGACAAATAGTGTCCTGCAAGGAATCAGTGTTGGGATCTCTGTTGTTTGTAATTTATATCAATGATTTAGATGAAAATTTAGGTGGTCTGATAATGGGTTTATAGACAATATAAAGATTGGTGAAGTTGTGGATAGTGAAGAAGGTTGCCAAAGGATACAGCAAGATATAGATCAGCTGGAATGTTGGACAGAGAAGTGGTAGATGGAGTTTAAAGTGGACAATTTAATCTGTGAGGTGGTGCATTTTGGGAGGTCAACTACATGAGGGAATCTTTTAAAAGCTGGTTGATCAGAGTACAGTAAATGGCAGGACACTTAGGAGCATTGATATGCAGAGATCTTGATGCAAGTCCATAGCATCAAGATCTCTGCCTGAAGAAAGGCTCATGCCCGAAACGTCGACTCTCCAGCTCCTTGGATGCTGCCTGACCTGCTGCCCTTTTCCAGATACAGAACATGAGCAGGCAGATGGGGTTAACTTAAAATAGCATCATGGTCGGCACAGGCATAGTGGGCCAAAGTGCCTGTTCCTGTGATGTACAGTTATGTGTACCATTTCCCCCTACCACCTACCCGGCATCTCCAATCATCCCACTGGCAATCGTGGTGCTGCTGTTGGCATGGCTGTACTTGCAAGTGTTATGGACCAGGCCCGACCCCTCAAAGCATTTTTGAGCAGGTAGCCTAGACTGTAACTTTGCTACTTGTTTCAGGCAAATGTATAGTGGATATTCCCAAAGTGAATTAACTGATCTGACTGCCAAGTTTTAAACAAACAGAATTTATTTACAAATTACAGAGTGAAACACAAAGAACAGAAAATAGAATACCGGATAACTTATCCTACCCAAACCCAACAGACTATCCCGAGTTAATGATGCTGATCCAAACATACTCGCAACATTCCCAATAAACACATCCCTTAGCCCAAAGAGTAAAAATGAAAAAAAAAACAGGGCTTACAGGTTTTAAGTCAGAGAGAGAGAGAATACCAGGCTGGACTTGCCCTAGCAACCTTTCTCCACACACACTGCTGCTGAACTGAATCATAAACTCTAATCTAAACGACGGCTAGCTGCATGGCTAGCTGGCCACTCCCCTTTGATTGTACCTTTTTTAAGACTTGGAAGCCTTAGGCCGGAGGCATTATCTGTTAGGGGTAAACAGTAGGGGCCCCAATAAAATTTTCAAACTGGCCTACTTGGAGACTGGCCAACTACCCCCTCTCTGAAAAAAACATCAAGTGTACAGTAACCTTGGAAAAAGAGCAACATTGTGACACAAGGCAAAGAAATAATTTAGCAAAACTACTATCCTTCTCATTTTATTAGAAGGTGAGGGGATGGGCAGTGCTCTTGGTGAACAGGAGCTGGGTGTCCTTGGTCATGAGTGACTAACAGAATTCGTATGGCAGCAAGTAGTCATAGAGTCATAGAGATGTGCAGCATAGAAACAGACCCTTCGGTCTAACCTGTCCATGCCGACCAGATATCCCACCCCAATCGAGTTCCCCCTGCCAGCACCTGGCCCATATCCCTCCAAACCCTTCCTATTAATATACCCATCCAAATGCCTCTTAAATGTTGCAATTGTACCAGCCTCCACCACTTCCTCTGGCAGCTCATTCCATACATGTACCACCCTCTGTGTGAAAAAGATGCCCTTTAAGTCTCTTTTATACCTTTCCCCTCTCATCCTAAACCTATGCCCTCTTGTTCTGGACTCCCCGAACCCAGGGAAAAGACTTTGTCTATTTATCCTATCCATGTCTGTCATAATTTTGTAAACCTCTATAAGGTCACCCCTCAGCCTCCGACGCTCCAGGGAAAACAGTCCCAGCCTGTTCAGCCTCTCCCTATAGCTCAAATCCTCCAACCCTGGCAATATCCTTGTAAACCTTTTCTGAACCCTTTCAAGTTTCACAACATCTTTCCGATAGGAAGACCAGAATTGCACGTTCTGTACAGCTGCAATATGACCTCCCAACTCCTATACTCAATACTCTGACCAATAAAGGAAAGCATACCAAACGCCTTCTTCACTATCCTCCAGTTTTCCGGCGCCTGTGATCCTTCATTGCAAAATGATTAAGGTATAGGAGTGAAGACACCTTCCTGCAGTTGTTGAGTGTTTTTGAGGCAGTCTTTGGGACACTGTGTACAGATTTTCTCTCCTGTATAAGGAGTGATCTCCTTGCCATAGAGAGAGAATGTAAAGGAGTTTCTCCAGACTGATCCCTGGGATGATGGTATCATGTGAATAAAATGAATGTTGAATCTGTAACACTAAAAGAATAAGCAGTAGTTACATTGAAACTTGAGAGTTATGGATCAACACTCATTCTTTCCAAAACACCCATGGCACCTATTGTTAACGTTCACTTGAGAATGTAACTTTAAAAAAGTTCTGGGATTTACATATGAAAGAACTGAAACCAACATGGTCATTCCAAAAGATGAGAGACTTAACAAACAATCCACGTCATTTTCAATATATCATTTCAGTTACATCACACGGTAAACCTTTGCTATAAATTCTGTGTCTTACAATCTTATACTCCACAACCACCTGATGAAGGAGCGATGCTCCGAAAGCTAATGCTTCCAATTAAACCTGTTGGACTATAACCTGGTATTGTGTGATTTTTAACTTTCCAAAAGAAAACATTGATAGCCTGAAAAACCACGATACATGTTTTCTCATTTGTACAAATACACGAATAGGAAAGGTTTAGAAGGATATGGACCAAGTGCAGGGAAATGGTCACTATGTAATTTCTGTCAATTATCACAAAAACCCACCGGGTTCTCTAATGCCCTTTAGGGAGGGAAATCTGCTGCTCTTACCTGGTCTGGACCACATGTGATTCTGGACTAACAGCATATGGTTAAGTCTTAACTGCACTCTGGGCAATTAGGAGTGGGCAAAACTGCTGGCCTAGCCAGTGATGCCTACATCCTGTGAACAAACATCAAAAATACTCTGAATCCATCAGACTTAGAAATTGGGAATTTAACAAATGGTCATGTTTATGGCTGCTGGACAGGAGATCATTTTATTGGGAGTTCAGCTCTGATCAGAGGCAATGGTGAGTCTGACAAGAGTTTAAGTTCAAATTTTTAAATGTTATATTCTTCACATTTATTGCTGTTTAGGCATTGACCTTGATCTATGCTGGTTTGACTTGGTCTTGCCCCTTGGCTTTTCTGTCTTCTTGAAAGTTTTTTTTGCTGCTGCCTTCTTAGCAGTTTGGCTGCCTGCTTTCACTTTCACTGCATATGGCCATTCACTGACAAAACAGCCCCCTGACATGGTGACTTTTAACTTGATTTCATTTGATTTATTGTCACATGTACCTAAATACAAGTAAAAGTTTTGTTTTGCACGCACCAGAGGCAGATCATAATATACAAAGACATATAGATCATATTGTGCTTTGACGGAACGAGGCATATAAGGTTACAGTTGCACAGGAGGTAGTGAACGTCTCTAATTTCAAATATAATGTTGGTTTTTTTTGAGACATGCATTATCTCACTAATCTATTTACTCTATGTCTACTTATACATGGCTGAGTTGATAATCCAGAGATTATTATCTTTGACATTCTGCATTTTGCATAAGGACCTAAGCACCAGGAGGAAGAGTAGGCCATCCGGCCCCTTCGAGCATGCTCCACCATTCAAGAAGGTCATAGCTGTTCCTTTTGTGGCCTCAGGTCCACTTACCCACCATCTCGCCATAACCTTAATCCCTTTCTTGTTCAAAAAATTATCTTAGCTTTAAAAACTTTCAACAAGGAAGCCTCAACTATTTCACTGGGCAGAGAATTCCACAGATTCACAACCCTCTGGGTGAAGAAGTTCCTTCTCAATTCAGTCCTAACTCCGCTCCCTCTAATCTTGAGGCTATGCCCTCTTGTCCTAGTTTCACCTGCCAGTGGAAACATCCTCCCTTCATCCATCTTATCTATTCCCTTCATAACTTGATATGTTTCTATAAAATCACCCCCCCTCCATTTGCAATTCCAATGAATATAATCCCAGTCTACACAATGCATCCTCATAAGCCAACCCCCACAACACTGGAATCAACCCAGTGAACCTCCTCTGCACCCCCTCTAGTGTCAGTACATCCTTTCTCAAATAAGGAGACCAAAACTGTACACAGTACTCCAGGTGTGGCCTCACCAGCACCCTGTGCAGCTATAACATAACCTCCCTGATTTTACACTCAATCCCATTCGCAATGAAGGACAAAATTCCCATTTGTCTTCCTAATTACCTGTTGTAACTGCAGACTAACCTTCTGTGATTCATGCACAAGGGCACCCAGATCCCTCTGCATAGCAGCATGCTGCAACTTTTTAACTATTCAAGTAATAGTCCTTTTTAATGTTATTCTTACCAAAATGGGTAACTACACCTTTATTAACATTTTATTCACAGTTCTTCATAAGTTCATAAGTTCTTCATACTTCTTGTTCTACCTAACATTGTCCATGACTGTTTGATGCTCCTCTTCCCACTTTAGGTTCCTCTCCAGCTATGGGCATAGATCTGATTTATGCTCTTTGCTGCAGAGAGTGGTGTTAATCATAGATTCATGGAGTCCTAGAGCATGGAGACAGGCCCTTCAGCCCTCCATGCTGACCAAAATGTCCATCAACACTAACCCCACTTCCCTGCTTTTGGCCCACATCCTTTTAAACCTTTCCTATCCATGTATTTGTCCAACTGTCTTTTAAATGTTGTCAGTGTACCCGCCTGTACTACTGCTGGTAGCTCATTCCATATGCACACTACCCTCTGTGTGAAAAACGTTGTCCCTCAGGTTCCCTTATATTCTTTCCCCTGTAATCTTAAACTGATGCTCTCTAATCCTCGATTCCCCAACCCTAGGAAAAAGACTGAGTGTATTCCCTCTACCCATGCCTTTCATGAGTTTGTACACTTATGTAAGATCCCCCCTATGTTCTAAAGAAAAATATCCTAGCTTGTCCAACCTCTCCCCATAACTCAGTCCCTTGAGTCCAAGCAACATCCTTGTAAATTTCTTCTGCACTCTTTCCAGTTTAATAACATCCTTCCTATAGCAAGGTGACCAAAACTGAACACAATACTCCAAATATGGCCTCACCAATGTCCTGCATAACTGCAACATAACTTCCCAACTTCTATACTCAATGGCCTGACTGATGAAGGCCAGTGTACCAAAAGCTTTCTTCACTGCCCTGTCTACCTGTGGCTCCACTTTCAGAGAACTGTGAACCTGAACTCCAAGATCCCTCTGTTCCACTACACTCCTTAAGGCCCAACCAGTCACCATGAAACTCCTACCTTGATTCGACTTTCTAAAATGCAAGACCTCACACTTATCTATATTAAACTCCATTTGCCATTTCTCGGCCCACTTCCTCAGCTGATCAAGGTCCTGCTGCAATTTCTGATACCCTTCCTCACTGTCCACATTATCGCCTATTTTCATGTCATATGTAAACTTACTAACCATGCCTTGTACATTCTCATCCAACTCATTGATATAGATAATAAATGGCAATGGGCCCAGCACCGACCCTGAGCCACTCCACTAGTCACAGGCCTCCATTCCAACAAGCATCCTTCTACGATTACCCTCTGCTTCCTACCATCAAGCCAACTGTATATCCAAATTTCCAGAAGTCCCTGGATTCCATGCGATCTAACCTTCCAGAGCAGCCTACCATTTTTCAATTGTCTCATACCACCATACATGCTTCCCAATCCCATTGTATCTCTTCCTGGATCACGATATCATGGTCAGTTCACTCATCTACCCTGCCACCCACGCTCTCATGCTGCGAGCCCCTCAAACCTGAACCTGGTAGATAGTTGCAAAAGCTGAGAGTCCTGCCCTCTGGCTCCACAACCTGCCTCACTCACAGTCACAGTCCTCTGTCTCTAAACAGAGGATCCTATCCAATACCTGCATGAACCTCTGAGCTGGATATTTTCTAATTAACCTCTTCAGAGATATATTCTACACTTCTAGAGCAGGTAGAACTTGGACTTAAGTCTCCTGACCCAAAGGTAAGGACATTGCCCACTTTGATCTCAATAGTCCTGAATTAGTATTCTGCCAGGAAGTTAGACTCCATACACAAGGATCATGCAGTGTAGCCTTACCAGCATGTACAATGTATAAATAAATGTTTAGTGACAACCTGGAGGTTTGGCCTATATTTGTATAAAGACACAAAGAACCTACATTCAAATACATTCCATATGGTGGCAGAGGTGGAGATGCCAGTCTAAGGGAGACAGGTAACAATGAACTAGTGATGAGACAAGGTCATGTTGATAATGCTCAGACCCCTCTGAAAGCAGTGACTTGAAGAGTCACCTAAAGAAAGATGAAGTAATTGAAGGTTTACCCGAAACAAGGCAATATCAGGGATGCCATAAAATGGCTACAGAAATTGCAGCCCCCTGATCTCTTTGAGGCCCCTCTATGTGATCCGATCTCCAATGTGAGGTCTTCACTGGGCAGTGTAGAAGATGCACATTATCAGAATGTAACTAATGTCATAATACTGTGTGTACTTCACCATTAATTGAGCTTGAAAGTCTCTCAGAAGACAATCATGTATCAGATATAATGTACCTGACTACCAATTAGTAAATAATTACTATATGGACTGTTTGAGTTAAAATCTTCGAGGAGAAAGTGAGGTCTGCGCAGTAGGTTAAAATCTTCGAGGACTGTTTGTCAAGATTGTACCAGTTGTCTGCTGAAGATTTCATGTGGGCATCGTTCCTCACTAAATATCAGAGACTTATTGTTTTATTGTCCCAGGTGTTTCTTAGGGATATTTTTCAAACCTAATCAAGTTGTCTGCATACAACTTAAAACGGATACGTTTTCCCCAATCCTTCAAATTTCAAGCCCTCAAAGAAATATTACATTTCTTTGATTTCAAAACAGGAACCTTGGTTATACGTAGAGACAGTTATTACTGAGGAATTATTCTGTGTGACAGGGGTACAGCAAATCTGATCCTCATCCTTGCAGTGACATTTTAAGAGATTTGCTGGGTTTAACTTGCCCGTATGCTTCAGCAGTGCATATATAATTCCATACATTTATTTATGAAGATGCCTTTTTTTTAATTTGGAGACATTGCGTGGTGATGAACTCACTACTCTCAGTGCAAGAGATCTCACTGGATCACCCACCAAACAGCTTGTTAAACATTAAGAAGCAAACTTTAGCACTGTACCATGGTCCTGGTTCTCCATAAACTGTCCATGTAGACAACATCCACAGCACGATCATTGTCAATCCTCCCTTGTTGCTTCCTCATAAAAATTCAATTAATTGAGTCATACCTAATTGGGTGAGTTCACCTCAATACACAGAAAGGTGTAATGCGTTACCTTCCTTTCACAATGGGGAGGTGGCTGTTTGGGGTAATGGTGAGACTGGATTGGTTTGGATTATATTCAGGGGAGTGTAGAAGAATTAGGCTAGGACGGGGGTGGGGGGGTGGGGGAATGGTGGTGGGAGTCTTCTAGAAACCTATACAATTCTAACAGGACTCAATACAATAACAAAATATTACTGATGACAGGAGGAGTCCAGAACCAGGGAGTGACAGTCTAAGGATACAGAATAGGCCGTTAAGGATTGAGATGGGGAGAAATGTCTTCAACACAGAGAATGGGGAGCCTGTGGAATTCTCTGCCACAGAAAGTGACTGAGGCCAAAACACTAATGGTTTTCAAAAAAAAAACTGGATATAGATTTTCGGGCTAAACTGACCAAAGGATATGGGAAGGAAACAGGAACAGCGTACCAACTTAGGTGATCAGCCATGATCATAACAGAATAGCACAGCAAGCTCTAAGGGCTGAATGGCCTTCTTGATTCTACACATTATACCTTTCTGTGTATTGAGGTGAACTCACCCAATTAGTTATGACTAAATTAATTGAATTTTTATGAGGAAGTAACAAGGGGGGATTGACAATGGTCTTGCAGTGAATGTTGTCTACATGGGTGTTTGTAAAGTGTTTCTCAATGTCCCACATGGCAAACCAGGTCAGACCATTGGCTGAGACAGAGGAAACCCAGTAGAGGTGGAGGTCGAGGGCTCCCGTATGACGGAGATGAGTTAATTTATATCTACCTCTGTAAAATTCAATGTCTACTGAGTTTTGTGTCTTGATGTGTGTGATTCTTTACCCAATAAAACTATATCTACTTTGTACCCAATGCAACTAAGCTTGCAAATCATTCACAAGATTTGACCCTTGGTCTGTTTACTGACTTTTTAATGCAGTTAACTTGGGTCAGTGTTCCTTCTTATCAGCCTGAACATTGCCTTATTTTCAATTTAGCCTTACATGTTCTAGATCCATGCGTTTTACATTTAACTGAAGTTGTGGTTGCTATAGATACAATCATGGGGCATGAATTACAAGATCCTCCCCCCAGCACCTCAGCTGAAAAGTCAGGGGGGAGGGGGAGTTGACCACCCACAATTCCTATGACCCTGGCTCCCGTGTGTCCACACAAATTTGTGTAAGTGAGGAGAGAGGCCTACTTTTTTCTCTACACGACATTCAGGAACAGATGGGGAGCAGGAACAGAACTGCAGGCTGTCCCACCAAACTATGGTCAGGAGAGGTCCAAGAAGACGGTAGAGTAGGAAGTCACGTCCAAAGCTTTGAGAAGGGGAGGAGGTCTGGCTTTATGCCTCTGCTGTGCCTAAGGGACATATAAAGAGGTGTTCCCCATCTCGCAGGTGAAAAGCTAGTGGGACTCCCAATGCCATGGCCACAGCAGGAGGCCATTTATTAGTCACTTTGGCGCATCAATTGGCCCAAGGGTTTGTAGACTTCTGATACCTCTTCCCCACTACCACATCCCCTTGTAGGCAGGAAACACATTTGCAGCATTTCCTCTGAACAACACATGGCCCCCATGCTGACACATTGACCTCTGTTTCTGGAAAGTGCTGCTTTGCACAGATCTTAGAGTAGCCCTTACTGTCAACCTGCTGGATCTTACACATGCCGTCAAATATCCCAGCAGGAAAACAGAGCTTCCCCTGCAGACCATACAGTGGATCTCTACAGAGCAATCCAGACAGCCTCACTCTCCCACTCCATCTCTGTGTTCCTGTATGGCTATTTCCCCAGGGCCCTAGCCAAGCATCTATCATTTTCACTTCCACTGACCTCACCAGTAGCTCATGACCAATCTGCCTTTTAAGAAAGTTCCCAAACCTCGTGCAACTCTTTCGCTAAATTTTGAGAAGTGTTCCCTCACACTTTCGTCCTCAGAGTATAAGCCAATGGGAAGATGTATCCTTGTCTCCTGTATCCAAACCTGTCAGGATCCTCTCCAACTTGATCAGATCTGCCCTCAATCACGGTGGCACAGTGGTTAGCACTGCTGCCTCACAGCGCCAGAGACCCGGGTTCAATTCCCGACTCAGGCAACTGACTGTGTGGGTATTGCACATTCTCCCTGGGTGTGCTCCGGTTTCCTCCCACAGTCCAAAGATGTGCAGGTTCGGTGAATTTGCCAAGCTAAATTGCCTGTAGTGTTAGATGTAGGGGTATGGGTGGGTTGCACTTTGACGGGTCGTTGTGGACTTGTTGGGCCGAAGGGCCTGTTTCTACACTGTAAGTAATCTAATCAATCTTCTTCACTCTGGGGAGACCACCCCCAGCTTCTCTATTGTAAATCTTCATTAAAACTCCTCATCCCTGGATGAATTCTGGTAAATCTCCTCCATATGTGACCATTTACCTCAATTTTCTGTCATTAAAGTGGATTTTTATCCAATTTGACACTGACCCTGTCATGCCACGAGCTTTGATTTTCATTGGGTG
Source organism: Hemiscyllium ocellatum (assembly GCF_020745735.1). Taxonomy (NCBI): domain Eukaryota; kingdom Metazoa; phylum Chordata; class Chondrichthyes; order Orectolobiformes; family Hemiscylliidae; genus Hemiscyllium; species Hemiscyllium ocellatum. The sequence continues at coordinate 4,327,741 of NC_083402.1, forward strand.
ATGACCCCTGAAGTTATGGTCACATTCGACCATGTGTGGTATCAAAAACCCCCCAGCAAAACTGGAATCAATGGGTATCAGAGGGCAAACTCTCTGCTGGATGGAGTCATACCTGGTGCACAGGAAGATGGTCATAGTTGTTGGAGATCAGTCATCCCAGCTCCAGAACATCTCTGCAAGGGTTCCTGAAACCCCCACTGTTTAAAATGGTTCTTTCATGTGAAGTGGATGTCACTGATAGGCCAACGTTTGTTGTCCATCCCCAACTGCTCTCAATAAGATACTGGAGGTGTCTTCTTGAACCATCCCATTAATGATCTTCGGTCCATCGTAAGGTCAGAAATGGGCAAGGTCGTTGGCGTGTTCATTCACACCTTCAAAGACTGAAGAAGTAGTGTCCATGTACAGCTAGAGTTTGTCATTAAATAACATTTGTGCCACATAAATGTCAGGCTATAACCATCTCCAGTAAGAGAATCTAATCACCAATCTTGACATTCAATGGTTTTACTATCAATGAATCCCTCACCATCAACATCCTGGGGTGACCATTGACCAGAAACTGAACTGAACTTGCCACAAAAACATAATGATACAAGAGCAGGTCAGAGGTTAGGAAATCTGCAAGGAGGAACTCACCTCCTGACACCCCACACCCTGTCCAATATCTACAAGGCACAAGTCAGATTGCAACATGATCTGGACCAGATGGACCAACAGGCTGAGAAATGGCAGATGGAGTTTAATTTAGATAAAGGCGAGGTGCTGCATTTTGAGAAAGCAAATCTTAGCAGGACTTATACACTTAATGGTAAGTTCCTGGGGAGTGTTGCTGAACAAAGAGACCTTGGAGTTCAGGTTCATAGCTCCATGAAAGTAAAGTCACAGGTAGATAGGATAGTGAAGAAGGCGGTTGGTGTATTGCGTGCAATTCTGGTCTCCTTCCTATTGAAAGGATATTGTGAAACCTGCAAGGGTTCAGAAAAGATTTACAAGGATGTTGCCAGGGTTGGCGGATTTTAGCTATGGGAAGAGGCTGAACAGGCTGGGGCTGTTTTCCCTGGAGTGCCAAAGGCTGAGGGGTGACCTTATAGAGGTTTATAAAATCATGAGGGGCATGGATAGGATAAATATACAAAGTCTTTTCCCTGGCGTCGGGGAGTCCAGAACTAGAGGGCATTGGTTTAGGGTGAGAGGGGAAAGATATAAAAGAGACCTAAGGGGCAACTTTTTCACACAGAGGGTGGTACGTGTATGGAATGAGCTGCCAGAGGATGTGGTGGAGGCTGGTACAATTGCAACATTTAAAAGGCACTTGGATGGGTATATGAATAGGAAGGGTTTGGAGGGATATGGGCCGGGTGCGGGCAGGTGGGACTAGATTGGGTTGGGATATCTGGTCGGCATGGACGGGTTGGACCGAAGGGTCTGTTTCCGTGCTGTACATCTCTATGACTCTAAGTCAGGAGTGTGATGGAATACTCCCCCCTTGCCCTGGATGGGGGCAACTCCAACAACACTCAAGAAGCTCGACACCATCCAGGAAAATAAAAGCAAAATACTCTGGATGCTGGAAAACTGAAACAAACAAAAACATATTGGAGCAGGAGCAGGAGTAAACCATTTATCCCATTGAGCCTATCCAGTCATCTGATCAAGCATTCCAATAACGTTTACCCACCCTAACTCCATAAGCCTGAACACCATTGATGATCAGAAGCCTATCAATCTTTCCCTTAAATATACTCAGACTAAACTTCTATGGCACCCTGGGTAGAACTTCCAAAGATTTACCACTTTCTGAGCAAAAATGATTCTTCTCAACTCAATCCGAAATGACATCCCCCCTTATCTTTAATTAATGCTCTGGTTCTAGACTCCCCAGTCAAGGGGAATACCTATCTGCATCTATCCTGTCCATTCTTTTCAGTATTTGTAGGTTTTAATGATATCGTCTCTCATTCTTTGGAACTCTGGAGAATTACAGGCCCAGTTTGCCCAATCTCGCTCCAAAGGACAGTTCCACCATCCCAAGGATAAGCCTGATGGTCTTTCACTGCCCTTTCTCTGTGGCAATAACATCCTTCCTAAGGTAAGGAGACTTAAACTGCACACAGGACTCTAAAGGTGCTGTCTAACCAAGCCCCTACATAAATGAAGAAAGACTTCATTGATTTTCTTGCAATAAAACTGAACATTCTCTTTGCTATCCCAACAGCATGCTGCACCTGCAGGTTAACCTTGAGTGACTTATCCACAAAGACACTTTGATTATTTACAATTTCCAATCTCAAATTATTTAAGAAATACACTGCGTGGCTGTCCTTCCGACCCAAAGTTGGTATTTTTGACTTTTTGTCACATTATATTCCATCTGCCCTAATGGGATTGGGGAGATGGTGGCATCATGGTTTCTGAGCTGGCAATTGAGAACACTAAGCTCTGGGGACATCGGTTGAAACCTGTTGCAAAAGCTGATGGAATTTACCTTTAATTCATAAAGAAATCTGGAATAGAAGGCTTGTCTCAGTGATGGTGACCAGGCCAACATTCAACAAATGGTATTCAGGCCCATCTGATTCACTGACGTCTTGTAGTGAGAGAAATCTGGCGTCCTTACCTGGTCTGGCCTACATGTGACGCCAAACCCACAGCAATGTGGTTGTCTCTTAACTACCCTCTGAAATGGTCAAATGAAACACTCAATTTGAGGACAATAAGTACACCTTGCTGGTTAGCATGGATGGCTGGTTTGTCACGTAGAGTAACACCAACAGCATGGGTTCAATTCCTGCACCCATGAGTTTATCATGAAGGATTCTCACTGCCTGAGGCATGGTGACCCTCAGGTAAACTCACCACCCATAGTCTCTCTCAAATGAGGAACAGCCATATGATAACTTTGTTTTATTCACAATATGGTGAACCCAGGAGATAAAGGGTTGATATATTTCCTGATGACCCAACACTGGGTGGCTATCGGAAAGGGGAACCACATGCTGGAAGTTAAATGGAAACTGGTGAGGAATAGGAGGGATTTCTCTGGCTGTCGCAACTTCTTCATGTCAGCCACATTAAAGTGAACTGGCATCTGCCCAACTCTCCAGTGACACCATGAGAATGCGACCTGACCAATCAGAAATTGAGTCAATATACAGTGGTTGAGCTCTCCACTGAAGGGTGTTTAAAAGGAGAGCACTGTTGCAGCACAGGGAGATGACAGTTCATGCTGCGTTAAACCCAGCCTGCTTCACTCAGTTTAACATGCTCAACAATAAACTTTGTAATGACAACAGAAAAACGACAACCACATTACTGCATAAACTCTTAGTCTGTTTTTCAAATCACTCAAACCTTGGCAGAATTCTTTATACATCTTGCACGTTGAAAGTATAGCTCTCTCAGAGGGTTGTATTGCTGGAGAAGATATCAGAAGGTGGTGCGAATCCCCTCCCTGTGAAAACTAACACAACTTAACATCTGCCATTGCTGGTGTGTTCAGTTCAGCTTGCTGTCTGATCACAATCACCTTCATGTGCAATTGTATTGGAATTTTCCCTCTTGCCTGAATGGGGGCAGCTCCAATATTCAAGAAGGTTGGTACCATCCAGGACAAAGCAGCCCCCACTTGATTGGCACCACATTCACAAAGGCAAAAGTGAGGACTGCAGATGCAGGAAATCAGAGTCTAGATTAGAGTGGTGCTGGAAAAGCACAGTAGGTCAGGCAGCATCCGAAGAGCAGAAAAATCAACATTTCGGGCAAAAGCCCTTCATCAGGAATTCCTTGGATGCTGCCTGACCTGCTGTGCTTTTCCAGCACTACTCTAATCTAGACCACATTCACAAACATCCACTCCCTCCATCACCAATGCTCAGTAGCTCCAATGTGTACTATCTACAAGATGCACTGCAGAAATTCACCAAAGATCCTCAGAAAGCATTTCTCAATCCCATAATCACTTCCATCTAGAAGGACAACAGCAGCAGATACATCTCTGCACATGTCCCTCCAAGCCACTCACCGTCCTGATTTGGAAAGATATCAGCGTTCCTTCAGTGCCAATGGCTCAAAATCCAGGAATTCCTTCCCTAAAGACATTGTGGGTCACCCTACAGCACATGGACTGCAGCGGGTCAAGAAGGCAGCTCACCCCCACCTTCTCCAGGGGCAACTAGGGACGGGGAATAAATGCTGGACCAGCCAGCGATGCCCAAGTCCCATGTCGCACAAGTGAATTTAGAAACTTCCATTCATTTCCGTGTGCTTTCTTTGTTACTTTCAGTAACTGCATGCTAACGTTTTGTGAAGCATGGAACAGAACACCCAGATCAATCGCATTTTATAATCCTGGAGTTGTTCTTCAGTAAACTAACGCTCAACACTTTTTAGAGTCATAGAAACGATTGGAAGGAGGGCTCATTACATCTGCTTCTGTCAAAATCGACCACCTAACTATTCTAATTGCTAATTCCAGCACTTGGCCCATAACCTTGTGTGGTTTAACATTGCAAGTGCAGATCTAAACATTTCTTCAATATGATGAGGATTTCTGCCTCCCCCACACTTACAGGCAGTGAGTTCGACATTCCCACCAATCCCTGGGTGGAAATGGTGTTCCTCACATCTCCTCGAAACCTTCGGCTCCTTCCCTTAAATCTATGCCCCTGGTGAGTGATCCATTCACCAAGGGGAGAAAGTGAGGAGTGCAGATGCTGGAGATCAGAGCTGAAAATGTGTTGCTGGAAAAGCGCAGCAGGTCAGGCAGCATCCAAGGAGCAGGAGAATCGACATTTTGGGCATGAGCCCTGCTTCAGGAGCCCTTCCCAAAGAAGGGCTCATGCCCAAAACGTCGATTCTCCTGCTCCTTGGATGCTGCCTGACCTGCTGCGCTTTTCCAGCAACACATTTTCAGACCCATTCACCAAGGGGAAAGGTGACTTTCTGTCTACCCTATTTATGGCCCTCATAGCTTTATACATCTCAATCAAGTCCCCACTTAACCTCTTCTGCTCGAAGCAAAACAATCCCAATCTGTCCAATCTCTCTTCTTAACTGAAACTATGCAGCCCAGGCAACATCCTGCTCAATCTCTGCTACATCCACTCCAGTGCAACAACACCGTGGTCAGTCTCCCTCTGTCCCCTCTCCCAGTGCTATCACACCCTGGTCAGTCCCACTCTGCCCCCTCTCCCAGTGCTATCACACCCTGGTCAGTCTCCCTCTGTCCCCTCTCCCAGTGCTATCACACCCTGGTCAGTCTCCCTCTGTCCCCTCTCCCAGTGCTATCACACCCTGGTCAGTCTCCCTCTGTCCCCTCTCCCAGTGCTATCACACCCTGGTCAGTCTCCCTCTGCACCCTCTCCCAGTGCTAACACACCCTGGTCAGTCTCCCTCTGTCCCCTCTCCCAGTGCTATCACACCCTGGTCAGTCTCCCTCTGCCCCCTCTCCCAGTGCTATCACACCCTGGTCAGTCTCCCTCTGTCTCCTCTCCCAGTGCTACCACACCCTGGTCAGTCTCCCTCTGTACCCTCTCCCAATGCTATCACACCCTGGTCAGTCTCCCTCTGTCTCCTCTCCCAATGCTATCACACCCTGGTCAGTCTCCCTCTGTCCCCTCTCCCAGTGCTATCACACCCTGGTCAGTCTCCCTCTGTCTCCTCTCCCAGTGCTATCACACCCTGGTCAGTCTCCCTCTGTACTCTCTCCCAGTGCTATCACACCCTGGTCAGTCTCCCTCTGCCCCTCTCCCAGTGCTATCACACCCTGGTCAGTCTCCCTCTGTACCCTCTCCCAGTGCTATCACACCCTGGTCAGTCTCCCTCTGCCCCCTCTCCCAGTGCTATCACACTTGGTCAGTCTCCCTCTGTCCCCTCTCCCAGTGCTATCACACCCTGGTCAGTCTCCCTCTGTCCCCTCTCCCAGTGCTATCACACCCTGGTCAGTCTCCCTCTGTCCCCTCTCCCAGTGCTATCACACCCTGGTCAGTCTCCCTCTCTACCCTCTCCCAGTGCTATCACACCCTGGTCAGTCTCCCTCTGTCCCCTCTCCCAGTGCTATCACACCCTGGTCAGTCTCCCTCTGTCCCCTCTCCCAGTGCTATCACACCCTGGTCAGTCTCCCTCTGTCCCCTCTCCCAGTGCTATCACACCCCGGCCAGTCTCCCTCTGTCTCCTCTCCCAGTGCTATCACACCCTGGTCAGTCTCCCTCTGTCCCCTCTCCCAGTGCTATCACACCCTGGTCAGTCTCCCTCTGTCCCCTCTCCCAGTGCTATCACACCCTGGTCAGTCTCCCTCTGTCCCCTCTCCCAGTGCTATCACACCCTGGTCAGTCTCCCTCTCTACCCTCTCCCAGTGCTATCACACCCTGGTCAGTCTCCCTCTGTCCCCTCTGCCAGTGCTATCACACCCTGGTCAGTCTCCCTCTGTCCCCTCTCCCAGTGCTATCACACCCTGGTCAGTCTCCCTCTCTACCCTCTCCCAGTGCTATCACACCCTGGTCAGTCTCCCTCTGTCCCCTCTCCCAGTGCTATCACACCCTGGTCAGTCTCCCTCTCTACCCTCTCCCAGTGCTATCACACCCTGGTCAGTCTCCCTCTGTCCCCTCTCCCAGTGCTATCACACCCTGGTCAGTCTCCCTCTGTCCCCTCTCCCAGTGCTATCACACCCTGGTCAGTCTCCCTCTCTACCCTCTCCCAGTGCTATCTTACTGCTGCTATGAGACCGGTGTGAAATTTCCAGGTAAGAATGCAAGTATGTGTGATGTTTCTGGCCTAAGTCTGCACCCTAAGTTTGGAGGTTTTCGTGAGGATCCCCGTTTATATCAGCCTGTTGGCGATTGAAACCTCCTGGAGAATTTCAATGCTTGTGTATGCAGCAGGCCTTCATAGGGTCCTGAGACATTCAGCTGACCATCAACCAATCAGCACACAAATCTTTTGTCCTGTAAACTGGTGTTACTAATTGGTTTCTGACCTGTTGCATTTGCCTGATGAGTGGACGATGAATAACTTCAGCAACATGTCTCCATCTTACACCCAGTGGATTCACTATCTTTGTGGTTACTTCTTTTAATATCCGAGGATGTATCCCATCAGATCCAGGGGAATTATCGGCCTTTAGCCTCATTAATTTCCCAAGAGTATTTTCTTTGCCGATAGCTACTCTATTTAGATTCTTAGGGATATACAGGAAGGAAACAGACCCTTCAGTTGTACTCAACCATGCCGAACAGATATTTGAAAATAATCTCGTCCCATTTGCCAGAATTTGGCCCATATCCCTCCAAACCCTTCCTATTCATATATCCATCCTGATGCCTTTTAAATAGTGTAATTGTACCAGCCTGCACCACATCCTCTGGCAGCTCATGCCATACACGCACCACCCTCTGCATGAAAAAGTTGCCCCTGAAGTCCCTTTTAAATCTTTTCCCTCTAACCTTAAACCTCTGCCCTCAAGTTCTGGACTATCCAACTCTGGAGAAAGCTTTGTCTATTTACCCTATCCACGCCCCTCATAATTTTGTAAACCTCTATAAGGTCACCCCTCAGCCTCCGACGCTCCAGGGAAAACAGCCCCAGCCTGGTCAGCCTCTCCCTGTAGCTCAAATCCTCCAACCCTGGCAACATCCTTGTAAATCTTTTCTGAACCCTTTTGAGTATCCCAATATGTTTCCTTCACTAGGGAGACTAGAATTGCACATAATATTCCAAAAGTGGTCTAATCAATGTCCTGTACGGCCACCACATGACCTCCCAACTCCTGTACTCAATGTACTGACCAATAAAGGCAAGCATTGTAAATGCCTTCCTCACTTATCTATCGACCTGTGACACCTCTTTCAAGAAACTATGAACCTGCACTCTCATTGTTCAGCAACACTCCCCCAGGACCTTACAATTAAGTGTGTAAGTCCTGCCCTCATTTGCCTTTCCAAAATGCAGCACCTCACATTTATCTAAATTAAACTCCATCTGCCACTTCTCTGTCCATCTTATCAAGGTCCCATTGTACTCTGAGGTAACCTTCTTCACTGTCCACTACACCTCCAATTTTGGTGTCATTTGCAAACTTACCAACCATGCCTCCTGTGTTCACTGCTATCCAAATCATTTATATAAATGATGAAAGGTAATGGATCCAGCACCGATCCCGATGGCACGTTTATTTCCTGTTCTCCTTCTGACCCTTGATTATTTAGTAATTTTGGAATGCTATTATTGTCTTCCACTGTGAAAACTGATGTAAAATACCTATTCAACTTCTCCACCATTCCCTGGTTCCCCATTATTATTTCCTTAACCTCATTCTCTCGGGGCCAATGTTCACTTAGGCTTCTCTTTTCCATTGTATGTCTGTAAAGAAGCTCTTGCTGTCTATCTTGATATTACTTACAATTTAACGTCAAAGTTTATCTTCTCCCTCTTCATTAATTTTTGGGTCATCTTTTGCTAGTTTTGCAAACTTTCCCAATCCTCCGGCTTCCCATGAATCTTTGCCACATTGAATTTGTTTAATTTCAATTCAGCGCTATCGTTAACTTTCCTGTTTAACCATGGTTGGCTTATCTAAAGTCTTAGAATCCTTCTTTCTCACTGGGATATGTCTTTGCCAGGAGACATGAACTATTATTTTTAAAAGTCTACTAATTGTTCCTTTACCATCTTTTCCGGTAAACTCCTTCCCCAGCCCAGCTCTGCCCTTTGTAATTACTCTGATTTTAGTTCAGCACAGTTCTTTCAGAACCAAGGTCTTACCTCTCAAACTGAATTCGAAATTCTACCATGTTATGGTCACTGTTTCCTTGGGGATCTTTTACTCTGATATTGTTTATTCAACTGGCTTCAGTACATATCAAATCCAGAACAGCCTGATCCCTCTTTGAATCCACATTCCCTTTTCTGTTGCAGGGTCGCTGGATTCAAAACGTTAAATCTGTTTTCTCACTCGACAGATGCTACACAAACTACTGAGTCAAATTTTCACCATTGAAACTTCTTTGTATTGTACTGTTTTAGGAAGTTGTCCCAAATACAGGCTATGAGTTCTTCTTCATGATTTCCCCTGCCACTCTGACTATCACAGTCTACCTAACAATGAAAGTCACCCATGATTAATGTACTGCCTTTGTTACATGCCCTCACTAGCTCCGGGTTTATTCTCTCTCCCACACTAGAGCTCCTGTTACGGGGCTGATAGACTATTCCAAGCAGTGTTTTTGTTCCCTTTTTATTTCTTTCCTCCACCCAGATGGATCCTACATGTTCCAATTGAAACGCATTTCTTCCCATTGACTTATTCCATCCTGTACTAACATTGCTACACCATCACCCATTGTTTCCTACCTGCCCTTTTGAAAAGTCATGTATCGTTGAAGATTTATCTTCTTGTAACCATGTCTCTATAATAGCTGCAGGATCATGGATCAGTGGTGCTGGAAGAGCACAGCAGTTCAGGCAGCATCCAACGAGCAGCGAAATCCACGTTTCGGGCAAAAGCCCTTCATCAGGAATAAAGGGAAAGAGCCTGAAGGGTGGAGAGATAAGCTAGAGGAGGGTGGGGGTGGGGAGAAAGTAGCATAGAGTACAATGGGTGAGTGGGGGAGGGGTTGAAGGTGATAGGTCAGGGAGGAGGGTGGAGTGGATAGGTGGAAAAGGAGCTGGGCAGGTAGGACAAGTCCGGACAAGTCATGGGGACAGTGCTGAGCTGGAAGTTTGGAACTATGGTGAAGTGGGGGAGGGGGAAATTAGGAAACTGTTGAAGTCCACATTGATGCCCTGGGGTTGAAGTGTTCCGAGGTGAAAGATGAGGCGTTCTTCCTCCAGGCGTCAGGTGGTGAGGGAGCGGCGGTGAAGGAGGCCCAGGACCTCCATGTCCTCGGCAGAGTGGGAGGGGGAGTTGAAATGTTGGGCCACAGGGCGGTGTGGTTGATTGGTGCAGGTGTCCCGGTATTCCTTAAAGCGCTCTGCTAGGAGGCGCCCAGTCTCCCAAATGTAGAGGAGACCACATCGGGAGCAACAGATACAATAAATGATATTAGTGGATGTGCAGGTAAAACGTTGATGGATGTGGAAGGCTCCTTTGGGGCCTTGGATAGAGGTGAGGGAGGAGGTGCGGGCACAGGTTTTACAGTTCCTGCGGTGGCAGGGGAAGGTGCCAGGATGGGAGGGTGGGTTGTAGGGTACACTCGAGTGGTTAGGGTCTGGAATGTATGACTGTGAGTATGGGGGGGGCAAGTTCACTCAAGAATTTCAAAGGACAATAATGAAAGGAAATAGTGCATGGTCACAGCGACAAGCCAGGATAATTGCATTAAAGTTAGATGGTCATTTGGAGAGTCTCACACCAATGTGTGAATGGCCTCATTCTGCAGTGTGAGAATTCTGTGATAGTAAATGCCCAAATACAGATGGAACAAAGACACTGACAGATGATGAGAAAGTGAAAACAAAAAGTGAGTCACAGGCAGAGGATGCTTGAAATAAAGCTAATTAAAATAGAAGCATTAATTTGGGTTTTAAATGCCTAGTGTGTTGCTTTGACTCATTAGTAAGTGTCTCTCCTGGGTTATTTTAACAAAATCAGATCTGAGGTAGCTGCTGCTGCTGCTGCTTTGTGCTGTCTGAGTACACCGTTACTGCTGGGAGTTCCTGTCTCTCTGCAGGTCTTTAAAAGCACTGAACTATGCTTTCACACACATACTGATGATCAGGAGCCAGTACTGAAATAAAATCCCTGCTTCCTTGACTCATACTTTTCAATTGATGCCGTGAAACCTCTGTCTGTATTTTGAATCCAGTTGAATGAGTATCATTGTGTCAGAGCCAGCAGAGACCGTGATTGTTCTGTGTGGATTCCCTCAAACACAAAATGGTCCTGTGTGGATAAGAATATCAACCTTTCAGGTCTAACTAGAAGAGTCTTAGAACATAGAACACTGAACAATCCAGCGCAGAACAGGCCCTTCGGCCCTCGATGCTGCGCCAACCTGTGAACTATTCTCAGCTCGTCCCCCTACACTATCCCATCATCATCCATGTGCTTATCCAAGGATTGTTTAAATCTCCCTAATGTGACAGAGTTAACTACATTGGAAAGCAGGGCATTCCACGCCCTTACCACTCTCTGAGTAAAGAACCTGCCTCTGACATCTGTCTTAAATCTATCACCCCTCAATTTGTAGCTATGCCCCCTCGTACAAGCTGAGATCATCATCCTAGGGAAAAGACTTTCACTGTCTACCCGATCTAATCCTTTGATCATCTTGTATGTCTCTATCAAATCCCCTCTTAGCCTTCTTCTTTCCAATGAGAACAGCTCTCAGCCTTTCCTCATTAGACCTTCCCTCCAGACCAGGCAACATCCTGGTAAATTTCCTCTGCACCTTTTCTAATGCTTCCACATCCTTCCCGAAATATGGGGACCAGAACTGTACACAATATTCCAAGTGTGGCCACACCAGCATTTTGTATAGTTGCAGCATGACATTACGGCTCCAGAACTCAATCCCTCGAAGAATGAAACCTAACACACTGTATGCCTTCTTAACAGCACTATCCACCTGGGTGGCAACATTCAGGGATCTGTGTACATGGACTCCAAGATCCCTCTGCACACCCACACTACCAAGAATCTTTCCATTGACCTAGTACTCTGCCTTCCTGTTATTCTTCCCAAAGTGCATCACTTCACATTTAGCATTGAACTCTATTTGCCACCTCTCAGCCCAATTCTGCAGTTTATCCAAGATCCCCTGCAACCTGTAACATTCTTCCAAACTGTCCACTACTTCACCGACTTTAGTGTCGTCTGTAAATTTACTAACCCATCCACCTACGTCTGCGTCCAAGTCATTTATGAAAAACAGCAGTGGTCCCAAAACAGATCCTTGTGGCACACCACTAGTAAACGGACTCCAGGCTGAATATTTTCCACCAACCACCACTCGCTGCCTTCTTTCAGAAAGCCAGTTTCTAATCCAAACTGCTAAATCACCCTCAATTCCATGTCTCTGCATTTTCTCCAACAGCCTACCACGTAGAACCTTATCAAAGGCTTTACTGAAGTCCATGTACACCACATCAACTGCCTTACCCTCATCTACATGCTTGGTCACCTTCTCAAAAGACTCAATGAGGTTTGTAAGCAACGGCCTGACCTTGACGAAATCAGGTTGATGATCTGAAATCAAAATTGTTGCTTGTTAGATGATTATAAATCTTATCTCTTAAAATCCTTTCCAAAACCTTTCCACCAACAAAAGTAAGGCTAATTGGTCTATAATTACCTGGATCATCTCTACTGCTCTTCTTGAACAAGGGCACAACATTTCCAATCCTCCAGTCCTCTGTACTGAGCCTATAGACAATGACAACTCAAATATCAATGCCAAGGGCTCTGCTATCTCCCCCCTCGCTTCCCAGAGAATCCGCGGATAAATCCCATCCGGCCCAGGGGACTTGTCTACCTTCACTCCTTCTGGAATTGATAACACCTGTCCGTAACTAACCGCGATCCTTTCTAGTCTAATATCTTGTACCTCATTCTTCTCCTCTACAATATTGTCCTTTTCCTGAGTGAAAACCAATGAGAAATGTTCGTTTAGCATCTCTCTGATCTCTGCAGGGTCCACACTCAACTTCTCACTTCTGTCTTTGATTGGCCCTATTCCTACCCTAATCATCTTTTATTCCTCACATACCTATAGAAAGCTTTAGGATTCTCCTTTATTCTATTTGCTAAAGACTGCTCATGTCCTCTCTTTGCTCTTCTTAACTCTCTCTTTAAATCCTTCCGAGCTGATCTGTCACACTCCATCGCCTCACCTGAACCATCTTGCCTCATCAACACATAAACCTCCTTCTTCTTCATAACAAGAGATGTAATTTCTGTAGTAAATCACGGTTCCCTTACCTTATCACTTCCTCCTTGCCTGACAGGGACATACCTATCAAGGACACACAACATCTGTTCCTTAAACCAGCTCCACATTTCCATTGTCTGCATCCCCTGCATTTTGCTACCCCATTCTATGCATCCTAATTCTTGCCTAATCGCATTATAATTGCCCTTGTCCCATCGATAATTCTTGTCCTGTGGCATGTACCTATCTCTTTCCATCGCTAAACTAAACATAACTGAATTATGGTCACTCTCTCCAAAGTGCTCACCTACAACTAAATCAAACAACTGGCCTGGTTCGTTATCAAGCACCAGATCCAATGTGGCCTCCCTTCTTGTCAGCCCTTCGATATACTGTGTCAGGAAACCCTGCTATACACATTGGACAAAAACTGCTCCATCCAACGTACTAGAGGTATTGCATTTCCAGTCAATGTTGGGGAAGTTAAAGTCCCCGATAATGACCACCCTGTTCCTTTCACTCCTACCCAGAATTGTTTTGCTAATCCTCTCTTCCACCTCCCTGGAACTCTGCTGAGGCCTATCAAAAACTCCAAGCAGTGTGACCTCTCCTCCTGTTTCTAACCTCAGCCCACACTACCTCAGTAGATGAGTCCTCATCAAAAGTTCTTTCAGCCACCGTTATACTAACCCTGATTAACAAAGCAATGCCTCCCCCTCTTTTACCGCCTTGCCTGTTCTTAATGAAAGATCTAAACCCTGGAACTTGCAACATCCATTTCTCACCCGCTCTATCCATGTCTCCGAAATGGCCTCAACATCGAAGTCCCAGGTACCTATCCATGCTGCAAGCTAACCACTTTATTTCAGATACTTCTGCCGTTGAAGTCGACACACTTCAAACCAGTTTGTTGTCTGCCAGCACATTCCTGTGAGCCTGAAATCCTGTCCCTGTCCTTCCTATTTTCATCCTCTTGTGCACCGCTGAGCTAGTTTACTCTTAGTCATAGTCATAGAGAAGTACAGCATGGAAACAGACCCTTTGGTCCAACCCGTCCATACCGGCCAGATATCTCAACCCAATCTAGTCCCACCTGCCAGCATTCTGACCCATATCCCTCCAAACTCTTCCTATTCATATACCCATCCAAATGCGTCTTAAATGTTGCAATTGTACCAGTCTCCGCCACTTCCTCTGGCAGCTCATTCCATACACGTACCACTCTCTGCGTGAAAACGTTGCCCCTAAGGCCTCTCTTATATCTCTCCCCTCTCAACCTAAACCTATGCCCTCTACTTCTGGACTCCCCGACCCCAGGGAAAAAACTTTGCCTCTTTACCCTATCCATGCCCCTCATAATTTTGTAAACCTCTTGAAAGTCACTCCTCAGCCTCCGACGCTCCAGGGAAAACAGCCCCAGCCTGTTCAACCTCTCCCTGTAGCTCAAATCCTCCAACCCTAGCAACATCCTTGTAGATCTTTTCTGAACCCTTTCATGTTTCACAACATCTTTTTGATAGGAAGGAGACCAGAATTGCATGCAGTATTCCAACAGTGGCCTAACCAATGTCCTGTACAGCCACAACATGACCTCCCAACTCCTGTACTCAATACTCTGACCTTTAAAAGAAAGTATACCAAACGCCGCCTTCACTATCCTATCTACCTGTGACTCCACTTTCAAGGAGCTATGAACCTGCACTCCAAGGTCTCTTTGTTCAGCAACACTCCCTAGGAGTAAGAAATGAGGTCTGCAGATCCTCTTCCTGACCTCTCCACCCCACTCCGGCCTATCACCCTCACCTTGACCTCCTTCCACCTATCCCACCTCCATCGCCCCTCCCCCTAGTCCCTCCTCCCTACCTTTTATCTTAGCCTGCTTGGCTCTCTCTCTTATTCCTGATGAAGGGCTTATGCTCGAAACGTCGAATTCTCTATTCCTGAGATGCTGCCTGGCCTGCTGTGCTTTGACCAGCAACACATTTGCAACACTCCCTAGGACCTTACCATTAAGTGTATAAGTCCTGCTAAGATTTGCTTTCCCAAAATGCAGCACCTCGCATTTATCTGAATTAAACACCATCTGCCACTTCTCAGCCCATTGGCCCATTTGGTCCAGATCCTGTTGTAATCTAATAGTATGAAGTTTATTGCATCACAAGATAAAGGTAAAGTCACTATGGTTCCCAGAGGACCATAGGGCTACTGTCTCATTAGAAATAGATGATTGGTAGTGGGTTAACCTGAGGGCCTCCACACCTTAGGCAAGGGGAGAGATTGAGAAAGAGTACTTAATGGAACCTCAACCACTGACAGAACTGAATCTACGCTGTCAGCACATAGTCCAACAGGTTTATTTGGAAGCACTAGCTTTTGGTGCGCTGCTCCTTCATCACATGGCTTTGGAATCTAAGACTGTAGGACACCAGGTTTATAGCAAAAGTTTACAGTGTGTTGTAACTGAAATGAGATATTGAAAAAGATCTGGATTGTTTGTTAAGTCTCTCATCTTTTAGAATGGGCATGTTGGTTTCAGTTCTCTCATATGTAAATCCCAGAATGTTCTTAAAGTTACATTCTCAAGTGAACTTTAACAATAGGTGCCATGTGAGCCCAGATAATGCATTGAAGGTGTGTGGTGCCCTGTGTGAGGCTGTCTATGCCTCAATGTTCAGACTGATTCGAATCTAAAAAAGGGATTGGTAGAATCTGACGTGGATTCCTGCAGTTTTTGAGCAAAGTCAAATGTAATTCTGAAAGTGTTAATTCATCCCACAAACTTAAATGTGTACATACATGTCGGTGTATGTGTGCAGGTTGGAGGGGGGGTTATGACTGTCTGTGGTGTGTGTGTGTGTGAGTGTATGCGTGAGCATAAAGAGAAAGTCTGCATGAGTATATGGTGCGTGTGTGCACGAGAGAGGGTCTCTGTGAGTATATGGCGTCTGCATGTATGTAGTGCAGGGCACAGACAGTGTGCTTCCAATTAAACCAGTTGGACTATAACCTGGTGTTGTGTGATTTTTAACTTTGTACATCCCAGTCCGTCACCAGCATCTCCAAATCAGGGCACAGACAGCCTCACACAGGACACCTCACACCTTCAATACATTATCTGGGCTGACATGGCACCTATTGTTAAAGTTCACTTGAGAATGTTACTTTAAGAACGTTCTGGGATTTGCATATGAAAGAACTGAAGCCAACATGCCCATTTTAAAAGATGAGAGACTTAACAATCCAGATCTTTTTCAATATATCATTTCAGTTACAACACACTGTAAACTTTTGCTATAAATCCAGTGTCCTACAATCTTTTATTCCAAAACCATGTGATGGAGGAGCTGCACTCCAAAAGCTAGTGCTTCCAAATAAACCTGTTGAACTATAACCTGGTGTTGTGTGATTTTTAAACTTTGTCCAACCCAGTCCAACACCAACACCAACACCTCCAAATCATGATCAGCATAACTCTTCATCACAAACCAGCTGTCAAGTCAACTGAGCTAACTCATATCATAGCTGCAAATGTGTTGCTGGTCAAAGCACAGCAGGTTAGGCAGCATCTCAGGAATAGAGAATTCGACGTTTCGAGCATAAGCCCTTCAACTCATATCATAAACAAATTTAAAAGTTGGGTAGAGTTTACACAGCCCATATCTTGTAGATGTGTATTTTCTTTAAACAATTCACCTTAGTTTCTCATCATCTGAAGACCTGATGGGCCTGTTCTGTAATTTAGGACTCTCTGATTAATAACCTTCCGAGCTCTAAGTCCTTGGTTTGGTACAGCTTTGGGAACAGGGTTAGGAAAGAGAGATAGCAGGAGCACACCACAGTCCCTGCTGGTTCCAGTCACTGCTGGTTGGACAGAAGCCTTTTATTTAATAGTCTCGGCCTCAGCTGTTTCAGGAACTGGTTTATTCTAGATTTACTGTTGGCTCCAATTAATAATTCAAGCTCCAACAATTATTGGAGAGATTGTTTTTATTTTGTTGACTCCTAAAAGAGACATAACTGTCTACACTTTAGAATTAAACCCTATTAAACTGTTGATGTCATCAAAGAACTAACAGTATTTAGTCCGAGATGACAAGGCAACAGATGAACTCTTAAACTCCCACCCTCAGCAAACTGCCACAGGGTTGCACCCTGAACTCTGGTCTGAATAGTTCTGACATAGGGTCACTGGACTCAAAAAGTCTTTCTCTCCACAGATGATGCTAGACCCATAACATTTCTCTAGCATTGTTTGATTCAGATTTCCATCATTTGCTTTTATACGGAAAGACATAGATAGCTTAGGTGATCAGTCAATGTTACGGCAAATGTGAAATTATCCATCTTGGCAGCAAGTATAAATAGAAGCTTACAATTCTAAATGGTGAAGGATTGGAGAGCTCCAAGATGCCCTTGTGCATGAATCACGAAAGGTTAGCCTATAGGTACAGTAAGTAATTAAGAAAGCTAATAGAATGTCTTATTTATAAAGAATTCATTTTTAATTTAACCAAGTTTTCTAATCAACGTGTTCAGAGATGTTGCTATTCATCTTTGATCCAGGTGGGAACTTGAACTTTGACCTCCCTTTCTAGGGATAGAGGCACTACCACTGAGCCACAAGAGGTCCCTGAAGTGGAGCTTGATACAGAATGCCATATGAGTTGAATGTACAATATGAGGTAATGCTGAACAGATGAGTTGCAATGAGTAACTCACCTCCTGACTCCCCAAAGCCTGTCCACCATCTACAAGGCACAAGTCAGGAGTGTGATGGAATACTCCCCACTTGCCCTGGATGGGGGCAGCTCCAACAACACTCAAGAAGCTCGACACAATCCAGGATAAAGCAACCCATTTGATTGGCACCACATCCACAAACATGGCCTCCCTCCCCCACCGACGCTCAGTAGCAGCAGTGTGTACTGTCTACAAGATGACTACAGAAATTCACCAAAGATCTTCAGACAGCGCTTTTCAAACCACTTCCATCTAGAAAGACAAGGGGCAGCAGATACATGGGAACACCACCCCCTGCAAGTTCCCCTCCAAGCCCCTCACCATCCTGACTTGGAAATATATCACTGTTCCTTCAGTGTCGCTGGGTCAGAATCCTGGAATTCCCTGCCTCATGGCATTGTGGGTCACCCTGCAGCACATGGACTGCAGCGGGTCAGGAAGGCAGCTCACCCCCACCTTCTCCAGGGGCAATAATGACAGGTAATCAATAACTTGTCTTAAGCAAAATGCAATCGAAGTCTGAGAGGCAAATACCGTAATAAAACATTGGATGGCTAACAAAGAGAAGACTGGTCCAGTAACAATAGAGATATGTACCATGAGGAAGAAAATTGGGGTTTGCTAGGTTTTTAAAAATTCACGCATGGACATGCTTTGGAGAGTATTATATCACCCTCTGGACTTCTGCTTGGTGGATTGTAGTGAGGCCTTGGGGAGCCAGGAGATGAGTGACTCGCCACATTATAGCAAGTTTCTAATCTGCTTTTGTAACCACTGTGTTTATATGGCTAGTCCAGTTCAGTTTCTGATCAATGGTAACCCCAGGCTTTTGTTAGTGAAGGATTTACTGATAGTAATACCATTGAATGTCAAAGGACAGTGGTTAGATTATCTCTTATTGCCTGACAAGTGTGTGGCATAAGTGTTATTTGCCACTTGCCAGACCAAGCTTGGATATTGTCCAGATCTTGTTGCATTTGAACACAGTCTGCTTCAGTACTCAAGGTGCTCAAATGGTACTGAACATTGTGCAATCATCAGCAAACATCCCACTTCTGACCCTACGATGGAGGGAAGGTCATGGCTGAAGCAGCTGAAGGTGGTTGGGCTCAGAACACTACCTTAGAATCTCCTGCAGAGCTGTCCTGGAGCTGAGATGACTGACCTCCAACAACCACAACCTTTTCCTATGTGCCAGGGATGACTCCAACCAGCAGAGAGTTTGCCCCAATACCCATTGATTCCAGTTTTGTTAGGGATCCTTGCTGTCACACTAGGTAGTGCTGTCCCTCACCCCACCACTCTGGAATTCAGCTGTCTGGTCCATGTTTGAACCCAAGGCTGGAATGAGGTCAGGAGCTGAGTGGCCCTGGCAGAAAGCAAACTGGGAGTCACTGAGCAGGTTATTGCTGAGCAGCTGCTGCTTCATAGCCCTGTTACTGACACCTTCCAGTACTTTAGAACATAGAAGATGGAGCACAGAAAAGTACAGCATTGAACAGGCCCTTTGGTCCACGATGTTGTGCCGAGGATTATTCCTAATCTAAAATAAAATAATCTAACCTACACAGCCTCAATTCACTGCTGTCCATGTGCATGTCCAGGAGTCGCATAAATTCCCTAATTACTCTGCTTCCACCACCACCACCAACAACGCATTCCATGCGTTCACACAACTTTGCTGATGATTGAGAACATACTAATGGGACGGTAATTGGCCGGGTTGGATTTGTCCTGCTTTTTGTATACAGAACAATCATAGAACATAGAGCAGTACAGCATAGTACAGGCCCTTCAGCCCTCAATGCTTTGCCAGCCTTTTATCCTATTCTAACATCAGACTAACCTACATACACCTCATTCTGCTATTCTCCGTGTGCCTATCCAAGAGTTGCTTAAATGTCCCTAATGTCTCTAACACTACCAGCACCATTGGCAGTTCATTCCGCACACCCACCACTCTCTGTGTAACGAACCTACCTCTGACATTGCCCCAAACCTTCCTCCAATTACCTTAAAATTATGCCCCCTCGTGATAGCCATTTCCGCCCTAGGAAAAAAAATCTGTGTCTATCCACTCTATCTATGCTTCTCATCATCTTGTACACCTCTATCAAGTCACCTCTCATCTTTCTTCACTCCAATGAGGAAAGCCCTAGCTCCCTCAACCTTTCTTCATATGACACGCCCTCCAGTCCAGGCATCTTCCTGGTAAATCTCCTCTGCACCCTCTGTAAAGCTTCCACATCTTTCCTATAATGAGAAGAACAGAACTGAACACAATATTCCAAGTGTGGTTTAACCAGGGCTCTATAGAGCTGCAACATAACCATGCAGCTGTTAAACTCAATCCCCCACTAATGAAAGCCAACACACTATACGCCTTCTTAACAATTCCATCAATTTGGATGACATTTTAAGAGGGATCTATGGACATGAACCCCAAAATCCCTCTGTTCCTCCACACTGACAAGAATCCTGCCTTTAACCCCGTATTCTGCATTCAAATTCGACCCTCCATAGTGAATCACTTCACACTTTTCCAGGTTGAATTCCATCTGCGACTTGGGGAGGCGATGGCCTAGTGGTATTATCGCTGGACTGTTAACCCAGAGGCCCAGGTAACTTTCTGGGAACCCAGGTTTGAATCCATCATGGCAGATGATGGAATTTGAATTCAGCAGAAATCTGGAATTAAGAGTCTAATGATGACCATGGATCTATTGTCAACTGTTGGAAAAACCCATCTGGTTCACTAATATCCTTCAGGGAAGGAAACTGCCATCCTTACCTGGTCTGGCCTACATGTGACTCGAGACCCATAGCAATGAGGTTCACTCTTAACTGTCCTCTGGGATGGGCAATAAATGCTGGCCTGGCCAGCAATGTCCTCGTCCAATGAATAAAGAATTATCAGCCGAGTACCGCATCCTGTCAACGTCCCCTTGCAACCTACAACAGCTCTCCACACTATCCACAACTCCACCAACCTTCGTGTCATCAGCAAACTTACTAACCCACCCATCCACTTCCTCATCCAAGTCGTTTGTAAAAATCACAAAGAGCAGAGGTCCCAGACAGCCAGATTTCCCTGTATCCCATGCCTCCTTACTTTCTGAGTGAGCTTACTGTGGGGAACCTTATCAATCATCTTACTAAAATCCATGTACCTGAGCAATTTTTCACATTATAAATGAAACAAAATCTAAGAAAAAGCAGACAAAATGGGTTTATGTCAGATATTCAGTTGATAACACAAACGAGAACCATGTTAAATCTGGAAATGTCATAGAGAGGAAATGAAGATGGTAGAGTCTAAGAGAGAACATGAGAAGAGACTGGCAGCTGATATAAAATATAATAATAAAGAATCCAGTGACACAGTGAATTTTACTGGGATTGGGGAGATCATCATCCTTCTTATAAAAGGCTGTCCCACATCAGTATGATAGCTAGGGGCGGGGGTGGGGGGCCTGAACAAAACGATTTGGGGAGCTTGGTCGCTCAGGAACTGGATGTCTTAGCCTCGAGAGTAGCTGGTCATTCCGATTGGAGAAGCTATTGTGGTCATCAACTGGAAATAAGAGGGAGTAGAGACAGGAGAGATGCTGGATACCAGGCTGGGGTTTTTAACTGGCATGGGGTCAGTGTTCTAGAGGGCCCGAGGGGGTTTGTATTTGAGACAGTGTGCAGTGCAAACATCATGACCTGCACTTTTCCCTCACAGCCGTCTGCCAGGTTTTGTCCTCCTGGTGAGTAGAGGGCCAGGGTTTGAGAGCAGCTGTCGAAGGCACCCGGGTGAGTTACTGAAATGCATCCTGGAGGTGGCACACAAATGCAGCATCACAGGCCTTGCCCTGACCCACTGGCACAGGGGCAGGAGGACCAGCTCAGACCAGTTTACCACCAGCTCCAGGATCTCAATAGCAACAATTAGCAGCTAACCAAATGTTGGCCATTCAGGGAAATATAGAAACATAGAGGATAGAAGCATTCAGCCTTTCTATCCTGCCCCACCATTCAATACGATCATGGCTGATCATCCAACTCAGTCACATCTTCCCACTTTCTCCCCTTTGATCCTTTTAGCCCTGAGTATGATTTTTCTGGACAGTGACTGCTGCGTTGTTTCTGAGAGCCATAAACTCATACAGCATGGAAAAAAACCCTTCGGTCCAACTCATCCATACTGACCAGGTTTCTTAAACTGAGCTAGAAGTTGGACTTGCATTGTCAGTGGGCTCATGGTGCCTTGGTCCTGTCAGTTTGTGTAATGAGTGAGGATGTGAGAAATGAGAGTCCAATTCTGTGGATCCCACACCCTCTCACACAGACAGCGGTGCTTTTATTCAGAGGACAAGATCAGTGAGTTGTTGCAGGAATACAGCTCTCTGCAGACAATAAATAAAAAGCAAGCGCATAGTTTTTCTGAAGAAATCTTTAAAGAAAAAACAGATGTTATTGAGTGAAGGTATGGAACGGTATGAATTGTTGCTTGAATTCAGCTGGAATGTTAGGCCAGGGGCCCATACTGGGATATACTCTGGCTTTAATCTAATTTCCTTGAGCTGTTTCTGTGCACATTATTGTTCAGAGAGAAAGAAGCGATGCTGGAGATGCTTTGTGCGGTTTCTCTGGAACCTCTCCAACTCTGTGCAGAATTCGGGGCTGTCCCGGACTCTGTTAGAACACATACAAAATATTCATCCCAACTCTGTCATAGTAACAGGCAGGGGGCCCATGGAAGTAAATCGCAGTCAGAACTCATGCCTTAAGGAGAGGAAATTGAGAGAAGTTTGATTAATTTATAATGCAACTGGGAGGATTGTTAAATGTATCACAGTGAGTGAGCTCTGAGAGCTGTAGACCCGGATGAGAATGGAGACAGAGACAGAGAGAGAACCGTCTAAGTTCCAATGTGTGTTCACACCAGTGAGGAGACAGACAGACTTACAACATGAGGGCACCAGGCTGGACCAGGAAGAGTGAGAACAGGAGTGAAAGACAAAGAGATAGAAATTATATAGACCGGGTTTTCTTGCATAGAGGAGATTGAGAAGGGACGTGATTGAGATAAGGCAGAGACATGGGAGAGAGGAAGAAACTTTTCACCCTGATGACATCAGGGGCATCAATTTAAGATAAGGGGCAAGAAGGTTAGAGATGTGAGGAAAACACTTTTCACTTAGATGGCCGTAGGAATCTAGAACTCAATGCCTATAAGGGTGGGAGAGACAGAAACCCTCATTACATTAAAGAAATATTTCGATGTACAATTGTGATGCCAAGGTTTACACGGCTATGTCAGGTGCTGGAAAATGGGATCAGAATATTTAGGTATTTGTTTCTGACTGACGCAGACATGATGGGCCGAAGGGCCTTTTTCTGTGCTGTAGATTTCTCTCTCTCCAACCTTCGGGACCAACAGGGACATGCTTCAGCACAGCCACAACCTCCCTGTCCACCTCCATCACCTCCATCACCTCTATCACCTCCAGCAGAGCCACAACCTCCCTGTCCACCTCCGTCACCTCCATCACCTTCAGCACAGCCACAACCTCCCTGTCCACCTCCGTCACCTCCATCACCTTCAGCACAGCCACAACCTCCCTGTCCACCTCCATCACCTCCATCACCTTCAGCACAGCTACAACCTCCCTGCCCACCTCCATCACCTCCATCACCTCCAGCAGAGCCACAACCTCCCTGCCCACCTCCATCACCTTCAGCACAGCTACAACCTCCCTGCCCACCTCCGTCACCTCCATCACCTTCAGCACAGCCACAACCTCCCTGCCCACCTCCATCATCATGAACATAAGACTCATTGAGAACATAGAGGTGGCACCTTGGTATCTTCAAATTAAATTTCACTCAGATGCATTTCCTGGGACCAGTTTCACCTTGTTTGTGAGTACATCATTGTTATTTGTTAGAATCACACAGTCATTACAGCACAGAAAGAAGTCATTCAGCCCATCGTACCTGCACCAGCGTTTCCAAGGAGCATCATTCATTTGTACCGATCTCCTGTTACTTCCCCAAAGCTTTCCACATTACTTCCATCCAAATAGCTGCTCGATAGTTAGCATCACCACAGTCTGAGAACTAGCTGAAGTGCATACCTCATGGTTAGGGGAGTGTACAGGATTTCTGGGCTGTCCAGTGTTGGGCTCTCACTCTGTGGGACATAGTGGAACTTGCCACAGGAGCTGGTTCTCCTTCCAATCCCTTGCTCTATGTTTAAGGGCGGCACGGTGGTACAGTGGTTAGCACTGTTGCCTCACAGCGCCAGGGACCTGGGTTCAATTGTCTGTGTGGAGTCTGCACGTTCTCCCCGTGTCTGCGTGGGTTTCCTCCGGGTGCTCCGGTTTCCTCCCACAGTCCAAAGATGTGCGGGTCAGGTGAATTGGCCATGCTAAATTGCCCGTAGTGTTGGGTAAGGGGTATATGTAGGGGTATGGGTGGGTTGCGCTTCGGCGGGTCGGTGTGGACTTGTTGGGCCGAAGGGCCTGTTTCCACACTGTAAGTAATCTAATCTACATTTTCAGTGGATGTGGCAATATTACTTGCCTGCACCTAACGACCCCCGGAACTCTGTGTCTTGGTTGGTCATTTCAGAGGACAATTAAGAGTCAGTCACATGTAGACCATGATTTGGTGATGCCGGTGTTGGACTGGGGTGGACAAAGTTAGAAATCACACAAAACCAGGTTATAGTTCAACAGGTTTATTTGGAAGCTCCTTCACCAGGTGGTTGTGGAGTTTAAGATTGTAGGACACAGAATTTATAGCAAAAGTTTAGTGTGATGTAACTGAAATTATATATTGAAAAAACACCTGGATTATTTGTTAAGCCTCTCATCTTTTAGAATGAGCATGTTGATTTCAGTTCTTTCATATGTAAATCCCAGAATGTTCTTAAAATAACATTCTCAAGTGAACTTTAACAATAGGTGCCATGTCAGCCCAGATAATACATTGAAGGTGTGAGGTGCCCTGTGTGAGGCTGTCTGTGCCTCAATGTTCAGACTGATTCGAATCTAAAAGGGATTTACAGAATCTTACATGGATTCATGCAGTTTTTGAGCAAAGTACAAATTCATCCCATAAACGTGTGTGTGTGTGTGTGTGTGTGTGTGTGTAGTGCAGTGGGATCACCTGTAGTGTGACCTAAACCCACAGTCAACCAGGATTCACACACACACATACAAGATGCAGGCTGGTGGGACACATCACCAACTCTATCTTGGCATCCCAGTTTGCCATTAGGAAATGAAAATTTCACACCCATCCAATTCAGCCACTGCTCGGGACACCTTTCCCACCTTGGCAGCATTGATACCTCCCTCACCACCAGTCCGCCGTCACATCTATCCCCACATTGTGTCAGTGCAGGCTGCTGCATTCTCCCTTACCATTCCTGAAGCTAATGGCAGAGCACTGTGAATTCGAAATGTTCAGAAAAGCCGTGGTTGCCAACAAGTACAGCAGGATCAGTAACAGCAAGGTCACAAAAGAATGATTCATTTGACCCCAGTGAAACATGACCGAGTTCCCCCTCAGGCTGCCCATTGAGTGTGGGAGCTGCCTGCTTCATCCTTCAATGGTTTAAATCACAGTCTTGTCTTGGCACACGCTCTATGCACGCTTTAGCCTATTTCAAATCCGAGCTGTTCTGATTTGCTTTCATCTGAATTGCACAGGGCAAGCGTTGGCCACTCACATTCACCACGGATCCCAGACGCAGTGTTCTGTCTCAGCAATGCTGCTGCCTCACTGGACCTGTGCTGGGACTGAGATTACCTACAGTTTGACTTCCCACAATGATCAGACTTTATGGACGGACGGTGTGAATCTCACCAGGCCCATTCTCTGTGGGAAACATTCCTAATGCCAGAAAGAGTTGTATCCAGATTTCTAAAGGATATTGGCAATCCTGGAGTTAAAGGTTGTGATAAGAATTTCAAGAATTACTCAACATTTTTAACAATAAAAGCAACAGCTTTATTTTCTGTATCAATCCAGTGTAGAAAACAACACTAGCACCTAGCACCTTGGCTTAACAATTCAATTCAGAGCAAGTTGTTTACTGGGAAGTTGTCAGATGTTGTGGTGCGAACCATTGGTGGCTTATGGTTGCTAGAGTGCTGCCATCACCCCTCCTTTCACTACTCCCACTCACTAGCAGTGGGAGAGGATAAACTACAATAGAATTTTAATGAGAAGAGGAACTTGTACAACTTGTGGGCGGCACAGTGGTTAGCACTGCTGCCTCACAGCGCCTGAGACCTGGGTTCAATTCCCGACTCAGGTGACTGACTGTGTGGAGTTTGCACGTTCTCCCCGTGTCTGTGTGGGTTTCCTTCGGGTGCTCCGGTTTCCTCCCACAGTCCAAAGATGTGCGGGTCAGGTGAATTGGCCACGCTAAATTACCCGTAGTGTTAGGTAAGGGGTAAATGTAGGGGTATGGGTGGGTTGCGCTTCAGCGGGTCGGTGTGGACTTGTTGGACCGAAGGGCCTGTTTCCTCACTGTAAGTAATCTAATCAAATAACACGACAGGAGGCAGTTTATTGCATATTCACAATCGATTACATTGATCTGTTGAATTGCCATAATTACAAGGACTCTCAGGAACCAGAGATGACACATCTGTCTCTTTCAGAGCCTGATGTTAGACTGCTTCTTTCCATCCAAAGACTATATTGCAGCATCAGATTGGCTGAAGCCGATATCACTGTTTCGAGTCCAGTAAACTGATAGCAGCTGGGAAAAGATGGGAATTATTCCAAGGACAGGGGCTGGAGATGAAAAGGAATAAGTGGATAGGTAGCAATGGAGCTCAGAGAGAGAGAGAGAGAGAGAGAATGAAAGTTAGGCAGACAAAGGGAGAGTTGATAGTTAGCCAGGGAAGAAGAGAAGCTGCTCATGGGGACCATGTGTGAGTGAGGATGGGCTGGCTGTGCTGGAAGCAGCCTGTGTAATGACAGGCCCTGGGCTGTGGAGGTGGCTAAAGCACACAGAAGGACGGGTTCAAATGGGAAAATTATTCAACCCGATACAGAATCCCAAGCTCAACGTGCTGCAGCAAACCCGAGACCGAGACATTGACCAGGGAGCAGCAGGCAACTGGAAACTCAGGGTCACTTTTACAGACACAACAAAGATGTTTGATTAGATTTGATTAGATTAGATTCCCTACAGTATGGAAACAAGCCCTTCAGCCAAACTAGTCCACATTGACCCTTTGAAGAATAACCCACCCACAACCATTTCCCTACCCTATATTTACCCCTGAATGATGCAGCTAACACCATGGGCAATTTAGCATGGCCAATCCACCTGACCTGCACATCTTTTGGACTGTGGGAGGAAACCGGAGCACCCGGAGGAAACCAATGCTGACACGGGGAGAATGTGCAAACTCCACACAGACAGTCACCTGAGGCTGGAACCAGGTCCCTGACACTGTGAGGCAGCAGTGCTAACCACTGAGCCACTGTGCCACCCTTGGTGATTATCTTACACTGAATTGTTAAGGTGCTGAAGGAGGCCATTCGGCCCTTGAAAGGAATGTCATTACCCATGGCCCATCTCCTGCCTGTTCTACTAAGTGGATACCCAGTCTACCCTTCATTTTTCTAGTGTAGAGACCACATTGTGAGCAATGCAGATAAAGTGCTACTTCACCTGGAAGGTGTGTTTGGGGCCTTGGATACTGAGGAGGGAGGAAGTAAACGGATGGGTATTGCATCTTTTGCAGTTGCAGGGGAAGATGCCATGGGGCCATGGGACATGTTGGGAGAGAAGGACGAATGGACCAGGGTACCCTGAAAGAAACAGTCCCTGTGGAAGGCTGACGGAGAAAGGGAGGAGAATATGTGTCTGGGGATGGCATCTCGCTGGAGATGGTGGAAATGATGGAATATGATCAATATTCCCCCCAAGCATATTTCCCAGAAGTTAACACTTATTCATTGAGTTCTACAGCAACAGTTATATTTCACATTACCCCATCTCGCAGCAAGTCTCTGACTTCACACAATCCAGAGCAGGGGGCTTCAGGGTTCTTCCAGATCACATACTCCTCAAATTTGAAAGAATTCCTTTAAATAATGTAAACCTTGACTCGGATTCTCTGTAAATCATTTCTCCACTGGAGGATATTTTATCTCTCAACGTCCTTCACATGTTGTTCCTGCGAAATCTGGTAGTCTTATCTGAACGACTCTTAGTTTCTGGAATTCCTTTTGTACTGGAACTCTGCAAGTCGCACCTAACATCAACAGGGCAGCTTTAATCTCAGGAATGTGAAGGCCATTTCTCTGTTGATAAAGTGTCTTCTTCTCCTGGGTATTGTGGACTTTGAAACAAGGTCATTTTTCTTGCAGTGTCCTGGATTTTCAGCTCAGATACGTTCCCCTTTTGGCCGTGTCCTGAATGTGTAGATATTGGTCTGAGTATTTCAATTCATTCACAGGATGAGGACGTCACTGGTTGGGCCAGCATTTATTGTCCATCCCTAAGGGTGGCAGAGTCGGGAATGAGATGATGGGATTAGTGCCCCCTTGTGCTTCCCCCTTTGGTCTGAGTGGTCAGCATTGTGAGCAGTGGGTCACTTTATCACTGAGGTGAAAGTGAGGTCTGCAGACACTAGGGATCAAGAGTCAAGATTAGAGTGGTGCTGGAAACGCACAGCAGGTCAGGCAGCATCCAGGGAGCAGGAGAATCCACGTTTCACGCAGGAGCTCTTCATCAGGAACTTGCCCACCCAGTGCTCAGTCTGTCTGGTTTTGTGTTGGCTTGCCAGCTGCAGTTAACAGCCAAATGTTTCAGGGGATCATTGACTGTGCTGAAAGTGTTAAATTAGATCACAAAGCAGCAAGCACATCAGTTCTTGTTCGAGTTTAACAAATAAATAGATGGCGAGTCAGCAGGGGGAGAGGATGTGTTCAGGTATCACAGTCCCTCATTAGGTGTATTCGAAAACAGAATCTGCCTTCACCTCAGCTCCGAGTCACTGCTTTATCCTCCCACAGCTTGCGTCAGTCATCCACTGGAGCTGGCACACAACGTGACCATGAAAGCTGTTTGTGATCAAAACAGTCAACTCCTGCTGTGATTCTCTGTGTGAGTGGGGAACAGAATATTTTGCAGCAACCTGGAGGACAGGGCCTGGTGCAGGGGTCTGTACTCTACCAGCTTCATTTATCAGGACACAAGCAAACTATAATTGCTGCCGGACAGTGCACTGAACCTCTGAGATTGACCAGCTGGCTAACAGGAGGGGCACAGCAAGCTCAGAGTGTATCCCAGGGCTTCAACAGGACATCCACTCATTATCTTCACCACAAACTCACCAAAACACCACAAGACAAAAAGCCCCTTTACATCGAGGGTCTTACTCACTGTGTCAAAATAAGAAATAAAAACTGAAAGAACTACGGATGCTGCAAATCAGAAACAAAATCAAAATTTGCTGGAAAAGCTAATCAGGCCTGGAAACACCTATGAAGAGAAATCAAAGTTAATGTTTTGGGTCTGGTGATCCTTTGTCAGAACTGTTCTGAGGAAGGGTCACCAGACCCAAAATGTTAACTCTGATTTCTCTTCATAGGTGCTGCCAAACCAGCTGAGTTTCTGTTATAGTGTCAAAATAAGAGCTTGCTCTAGATGGAGGCTTGCTTGCTGAGCTGCAAGGTTCATTTTGTCACCATACTCGGTAACATCATCAGTGAGCCTCCGGATGAAGCAGTGGTGGAATGGCCTACTTTCTATTTACATATTTAGGTTTCTTTGGGTTGGTGATGTCATTTCCTGTTCTTTTTCTCAGGGGATGGTAAATGGGATACAATTCAAATGGGATAGATTTCAGATTGGAATGACATGCTTCTAGGAAGTTAAAAATCACACAACACCAGGTTATAATCCAACAGGTTTAATTGGAAGCACTAGCTTTCAGCGTGCTGCTCCTTCATTAGGTAGTTGTGGAGTATAAGATTGTAAGAAACAGATGTATCACACTTTAAATTTTTGCTATAAATTCCATGTCTTACAATCTTATACTCTGCAACCACCTAATGAAGGAGCAGCACGCTGAAAGCTAGTGCTTCCATTAAACCTTGTTGGACTATAACCTAGTGCTGTGTGATTTTTAACTTTGTACACCCCAGTCCAACACTGGCATCTCCAAATCATGCTTCTAGGAATTCTCGTGCATATCTCTGTTTGGCTTGTCCTAGGATGGATGTGTTGTCGCAGTCGAAGTGATGTCCTTCCTCATCTGTATGTAAGGATACCAGTGAGAGTGGGTCATGTCGTTTTGTGGCTAATTGATGGTCATGTATCCTGGTGGCTAGGTTTCTGCCTGTTTGTCCAATGCTTGTTCGACAAACCAGAGACATGCACGAGAATTCCTAGAAGCATGGCATTCCAACCGGAACTCGATCAACAAACACATTGACTTTGATCCCATTTATCATTCCCTGAGAAAAATAACAGGAAATGACATCACAACAGGAAATGACATCACCAACCCAAGGAAACCTAAACACATAAATCAAAAGCGGGCCACGCCACCACTGCTTCATCCAGAGGTTCACTAATGATGTTACCTAGTATGGTGACGAAACATCTGAAAACAAAGCTTCCAGCTTAGTGAGGAAATCTACATCCCAAACCTCAACCTGAGCTACAAATTCTCTCAAAATCAGCTGAGAGGTTGTTAATTTAAGACAGGGATGAGGAGAAATATTTTTCTTGCTGAAGTTTGAGTGGCTTTGAAACCGTCTTCCTCAAAAGACTGAGAAAGCTGGATATGAATATTTTGAAGGCAGAGTTGGATTCGTTCTTGACATCTGACAGGGTGAAAGATTATCAGGATTAGGCAGGAATGAGGAGTCCTGACCTCAGTTGTGATTATATTGAATGGTAGGACAGGCTTGAGGGGCTGAGTGGCTTGCTCCTGTTCCTAAGTTGCACGGCTGTATATTGATAAATCATGTCGTCATCTACAAACATACATTAATTTTCACTCATATGCAGATGTCTCCAGCTCCAGGTCACCGCCACCTCCTTCCGGGTCCTCCTCCAACACTGAATTATCAGACAGTTTATTGAATTACAGTTTATCAGGCTGTGGAAGTTCAGTTTCTGAGTTTGTTTTGAGCAGAGATTGATAGATTATTACCAGTGATGATATATCCACCAATTAAATACTAGGAAGCTTCAAGCCACCACTTTCAGTTCCCATTCCAAACTCTATTCCACAGATATCAACTCCGTCACTCCCCTGACAATGGTCTAAGTCTGTTTGTACAGTTGACCCTGAGGTGAGAAGTCTGAACATATATTTGTACATTCAGTAAGATCACCTTTCCCACCTCTGCTACATCGGTAGACGCTGCCACTGATTCAGCCTCTCTTGTCTTTATTAATTCATGATCTGACTATTGACTAACCCATCCTGGCTGGTGTCCAACACTGAGCCCTCTGTAAACATGAGAACATCCTTCACACAGATACCTGTACCAAAGCTCTGTATGATATCTACAGGACCTGGTGAGGGCAGCTCAGGAGTTCAGGCATCACTTCTAACAAGAAACAGAGCTAATGTCTCCGATTGAAAACCTTTCATCTGACCCAGTTAATCAAACTGGCTAAGGGACAGAGGATCTATGTTATGTCACCTCAAAAACTAACATAAACTAGATGGCAGGATTGACCAGGTCCAAGGTCACTTGAGTGAGGGGCCACTGTAACCAAATGCTGCAGTGAAAATCATCCCCTATTCAACTCAATTGGCACCAAATTACCAGTCAGAGGAGCAACAAGGGCACAGAGCTGAGGAATGGAAACGTTGCTAAAGTGTGGAAGGAGAGTATGCTGGTTTCCACAAGTGTTTTCCCAATTGCAGAAACCAATCAGCAAATCTCACTCTACACACAGAAGTTGTGATACCTTGTCCCTCCTTCCCCACAGCTCAGAAAACAACAGTGTAAATACAAATCACAATGAGTTCCCACTGACATTTTTTTCAAAAGCAGCATTTTCTATTTAGACAACCGTCAAAAATAAAAACAAAAAGATGTGGTCTTTACCTAACGGAATGTTAGTCTTCCTTGCAGGAGGATTTGAGTACAGGAGCTTGGTTAGACTGCAGGCTAGAGTACTCTGTGCAGTTTTGATTTGGAGATGCTGGTGTTGAAGGATGAAGGAGCAGTGCTATGAAAGCTAGTGCTTCCAAGTAAACCTGCTGGACTATAACCTGGTGTTCTGTGGTTTTTAAGTGTGCAGTTTTGGCCCCCTTCTCTCAGGAAGGATGTTATTACCACAGAGGGAGTGCCATGAAGGCTCAGAAGCCTTGTCCCCGAAATGGAGGGACAATCTTATTGGGCAGACTGGGCCTGGAATCTATACAGATTCTAACAATGAGTGTTGATCTTACTGAAACTTACAAAATACTGAGAGGGATGAGCAGGATAGATGAAGATCAATGTTTCTCCCTGAGTGGGGAGTCTAGAATCAGATCATAATTTAAAAATAAGAAAGAGGCTACTTAAGTCTCAGAGGAACATAAAACATAGAACAGTACAAGACAGAAACAGGCCCTTCGGCCCACTATGTCTATGGTGACCATGTTGCCACGCACGTGGTCCTTATCCCTCTATTCCTGCCTGTTCATGGGGAGTAGTTGTTTTTAAACAGAAGCTTGTGAACCTTTAGAATTCTCTGCCATACCGGGCTGTTGAAGTTCAGGTTCTGAGTTTGTTTAGAACAGAGATTGATAGATTATTACCAGTGATGGAGAGAGTTATAGTGATAGAATCACGAAATAAAACAAAATCACAAAATAGAATCACAAATCACAAAATCACCTGCATGTCCTCGGCGGAGTGGGAAGGGGAGTTAAAGTGTTCAGCCATGGGGTGATCCAACCGCCCCGTGACTCAACACTTCAACTCCCCCTCCCACTCCACCAAGGATATGCAGGTCCTTGGCCTCCTCCATCGCCAGACCATGGCAACACGACGCCTGGAGGAAGAGCGCCTCATCTTCCGCCTAGGAACGCTCCAACCACAAGGGATGAATGCAGGTTTCTCCAGCTTCCTCATTTCCCCTCCCCCCACCTTATCTCAGTCCTAACCCTCAGACACAGCACCGCCTTCTTGATCTGCAATCTTTCTCCTGACCTCTCCGCCCCCACCCCTCCCCTCTCCGGCCAATCACCCTCACCTTAACCTCCTTCCACATTATCGTATTCCCAACGGCCCTCCCCCAAGTCCCTCCTCCCTACCTTTATTCCTGATGAAGGGCTTATGCTCGAAACGTCGAATTCCCTATTCCTGAGATGCTGCCTGGCCTGCTGTGCTTTGACCAGCAACACATTTTCAGCTTTTATCTTAGCCTGCTTGGCAAACCCTCCTCATTCCTGAAGAAGGGCTTATGCCCGAAACGTCGATTCTCCTGCTCCTTGGATGCTGCCTGACCTGCTGCGCTTTTCCAGCAACACATTTTTAAGCTCTGATCTCCAGCATTTGCAGTCCTCATTTCTCCTAAGGGGTTTGATCAGTCATGATTATATTGAATAGTGTGCTTGACGGGCTAAATGGTCTACTCTGTTCCCTTTGGTGCTACTTAGCCTTAAACCAACAGCCCCAAAGTATAGTACAGTAATCTGATAAACCTCATTATTGTAACACTCTCAGCAATCATCTGATAGTTAGACAATTATTGGGTACAGTATGTAACCTGTCAATATTACAACATTGGTTTCGATTGCTCACATTTTGTGTTCCAATGCAGATATCTTATGAGTTCATATGTGTTTCATTGACAACTATCTTGCGAATATAACCAGGCTATTTAAGTAAACTTATTGCTGATGATTTTTCAAAGGCTTTTAGCAATCTGCCTTTATCGAATTATCAGTCATTTATAGGAGTTTCTGCATTATACAAAGGAAATGCAGAAAATTCCTTCAAATGGGGAAAAGAGAAAAATGTTGCAAAAATGTTGTGACTGTTGTCAAACCTGCCCTTGTTTAATGGCAGCACATCCTTGCGGTGCAGTGGGTAATGTTCCGATGTGTGGGTCAGAGGCCCTGGGTTCACGTTGAACATGTTGCTGACCTTACTGAGCAGGCTTATCCACTGCTTGTAAACCTTCCAATTGTTCCCTCGTAGGCAGGGAGAATGGGATAGTCTTCTGCAGGGTGGCTGACTGGGAGACTATGAGAAACCATTGTAGTATTATTCCTGTGGTCCAGTAGAAGGGAAGATTTTACTGCTCCTCGGATGCTGCCTGAACTGCTGTGCTCTTCCAGCACCACTCTAATCCAGAATCTGGTTTCCAGCATCTGCAGTCATTGTTTTTACCCAGTAGAACGGAAGACCATGCTCTGGAAATGAGAAAGGGAGGGAAGACAGCTAGACTATTTAATACGTCTATTTGGCAGTTAAATTCAAGGGTTGTGCTGTTTTGATGCTTTTTAAGACAGGGTTGATTGAAAAATTTAGGAGGGTATTAGATAATAATTTGGACAGAAGTATGCAGGGGAATGTGGAGAAATCAGGAAATTGGCCTGAAGTAAAGGTGCTCACTTGAGGAACCTGTGCAGGCTCAGAGGCTGACACAGTAACAATTCTGCTTGGATAGTGCAGGAGCTGATAGCTGAGCCTGTGAGGGGCTATCTGTATTGTGGGCACATGTGACAACAGGTAAGAGCACTCCTTCTGGGGCAGAAGGAAGTAGGGCATACATTCTGCAGTAGATTAGATTGGATTACTTACAATGTGGAAACAGGCCCTTCGGCCCAACAAGTCCACACCAACCCGCCAAAGCACAACCCACCCATTCCCTTACATTTACCCCTGCCCCTAACACCACGGGCAATTTAGCATGGCCAATTCACCTGACCTGCACATCTTTGTGACTGTGGGAGGAAACCGGAGCACCCGGAGGAAACCCACGCAGACACGGGGAGAATGTGCAAACTCCACACAGGCAGTCGCCTGAGTAGGGAATTGAACCCGGGTCTCTGGCGCTGTGAGGCAGCAGTGCTAACCACTGTGCCACCATGCCGCCCACTAGACTGGTCTGAAGCAAAGAATCTGCAATAAAACAAGGAGAAAAATAACAAACACAAGTCCATGATGGACCTGATCTGGGAGTATATGCTGGGGCAGTATGGTCAGATTATCCTGTGTACTAGACTCACACTCTACTTACCTGTATCAGGTAGCAGCAACATTTTGGATCTTTACATGGGGCCCCCAACTTACAAATGTCTGACCTTATGAACATGAGCTTGTAACAGGTATACAAATGGCTATCTTATATTGTCCTGCATTGTGTTCCTAATTGCAAACAAATCAACTTACAAAATGCAATCCATTCACAGCCCAGGGCCCATCTGTACTCTGTGTTAAACTGATATTGTACCTGACTGAGGTGAGAAACTGGAATTGAGGCCAGAACCAGATGAACCATGGTCCTGTTTTCAGACCATCAAACATAGGAGCAGGAGGCCATTCAGCCCAGCAAGTCTGCTCAGCCATTCAATAACATTAAGACTCATTGAATGATAGAGTAGTCTTAATGGGCTGAATGACCTCAGCTGTTATGATTATAATCTTAAGCCCATCAGCTCAGTGACTTTGTTTTCCCTGTCTACAATTGTCACCTAGTTATCTGAGATTAGGGTCGATAAAGACTGCAGGAAATTAGGCTGTCAGAAATCATTACCTTATACGGAACCTTGTCTTCTAACTGTATACAGGGCAAGAGTTTACACAAGACCTTTCTATAGAAGTTAGTAATTCAGGTAAACATTACTAAAATACAGATTCAAACACTGCAAATGTCATACACTTATCACAAAAATGCAAGGGGCAGGATGTCAGTGGTCTTGAAGATGTGCTTTTCATGGTAACCAGTGAAGATGCTTGCAACACTTGTGCTGCTGGGATCCCATGGCAACGCTTTCTATTTGAGGGTACGGTGCTCCGACATCCAACGCCTGGTGGACTGCATCAAAAAGCACATCCCTCTGATTGTCAATGTACTGCCCATTACAAACAATGTTCTTGCTTGCAAACCTCAGAGCACCGTGTCCAACATTAGATGCGATTCTGCTATCAAATGACATTTACTAAATAATCCTGACTGTGCTGAAAATTATACAGGAACCAATCCAAGTGTATCAGCAGGGCTTGCATTGTGACTTATCTGTACATGCTGGAAGCTACTCATATTCAGGGGCAGGACTCTGTTGTTCATCGATGAGAGGAAGGTGCTCAGGCACGGCATCATTGCCATTGACAAAAGGGTTACAGAGCCAGAGTTACAGAGCTCTAAAGAAGGGTCACTCAACTCGAAATGTTAACTCCATTTCTCTCTCCACAAATGCTGCCAGACCTGCTGAGTTTCTCCAGCACTTTCTGTTTTTGATAAAGAGACAGCCAATCCCTGCTGTAGTCCCCATGTCAGCACCTGACCTGGTTTGAGGTTAATCTGATACCTAAGGTTAACAGTGTAAGGCATTCCCTTTCTAACTTTGGTGTCACGCATTCCCATTCCTGATGCTGATAAACTTTGACCTTGAGCCTCCTTTTAACAATTTTACATTCTGAATGACCAATTGAGGATTCTGATGGTCATGTGATCTTATAT
This sequence comes from Hemiscyllium ocellatum, assembly GCF_020745735.1. Lineage (NCBI taxonomy): Eukaryota > Metazoa > Chordata > Chondrichthyes > Orectolobiformes > Hemiscylliidae > Hemiscyllium > Hemiscyllium ocellatum. Next base: position 4,364,020 of record NC_083402.1, read on the forward strand.
CACTGACGAAATAGGCTCTTCGCTACAGCAACCATGAATAACATGTTTTAGTATTATTTACACTTCCTCATGTTGGACAAAAGCCTGTACCTGAGAACCTGATGATTCTGACCTTGTATTAACTGGTTTGGACCAGAACCGGCAGCAATCTGAGACTGCACTCATTGGAATTAATTCACAAACTCTTTTTACTGACACCTACATGATTGTTGACATTGCGGTCCTTGCCTGTGTGACATCCATGGGCAGGGTGAAACATGAAGAAACCATTGACAGCTGCGGTTAACCGTATTCCAAACAATTAATAAATCCGTTGGGAAAATGGCATGGAGCTGGACGTCACTTAGCTTGGCCTGGTCACTGTTTGGTTGCTAAAGAGACTCAGTTTGTTTGTTCTTCAGTGGATGTGACTTAAATCCAACTAGCTCTTTATTAAATCCGACATTACCATCATGTGGCCTGGCATGGTTATAACATGCAATTAATATGTTTCCAAAACATTCTCCTGTTTGGAAGTTGGACTTTATTTTGTCACCTTGTAATTTAAATTTTCCTCACTCACCACCTCATTGCTCTGTTTATGAACTACATTAACCTGATGATGCTGAATTCATAGAAGTGTTACTTTTCATTTGAACATCAAATACTGAGGGGTGAAGTTTACAAAATGATAAGAGGTGTGGTTAGAATGGATAGTTCAAGTCTTTTTCCCAGGGGAGAAATGTCAAGTACTAGGGCACATAGGACATAGATTTAAGATTAAATGGTTAGGTTTAAAGGAGATGTAAGAGACATTTTTTTTTACACAGAGGGTGGTAAGTGCATGGGCTGCATTGCCAGATGAGGTGGTGGAGGCAGATACAATAGCAACATTTCAGAGCATCTTGACAGACATGTGAATAAACAGAGAATAGAGGGAAATGGACCATTTAAAGGCAAAAGGTTTATAGTTTAGAAAGGCATCATGTGTTGTCATAGTCTTGGTGGGCCGAAGGGCCTGATCTTGTGCTGTACTGTTCTTTGCTATGGTGCAGAAGTAAACTCGTCAGTCCACCATGTCTGCATTGGTTCTCTGAGCATATTGCCTTACAGCCAATCTCCTGCCTTTTCTCTATAACACTCCACATTGAATGATTTGTTTAAACAGAAACAATGCTATCTTGAATCTTCCTCCATCACACGGTCAGGTAGAATGATAGCAGCTTTCAATGAGGCTATCAGTAATGGAGACAATGTCTGATTTTTATTGAGTTTAAATTCTGTCAGCTGCATTGTTGGAATTTTAACCCAAATTCCCAAAGAATTCGATCTGAACAATGATGACTGGCTGGCAACATTTATCAGTGAGAACAGAATATTGAGGACAGTAAAAGTTTTCTCAACCTCAGAAACAATATTTGCAGAGAGAGTGAGGTCAGTATGGAAGTCCACACAAGAACTGAAAAAGCAGCATCAGACTTCCAGCAACTAGAATATCTTAAACAAAGGAAACCAGGACAGTATGAGGGGTATATTGGCTCTGCTGGAATGGGAAACTGCATTCAAAGATGTGATGGCAAACAGGTAATAAGTAATATTTAAACAGCTAAAACACAACTAATAAGTGTTCCATTTGGGACTAATAAATCAAGGACAATATTAAATGAAGAGGCTTAAACATTTGCCAAAAAAATTTCTTGTGCTGATCGGAAAGTTGTTTCTCAGTCTTCCTTCTCCAGATGCTGTCAATGGTTAGCAAGAGGCACAGGGTGACTCATTCACTCTTATAGATGTCTTTGAGTTATTCATTAATAATCACATTTTACAACAAATGCCAAGGGAAAAATCACTACATTGCTTCAGATTCGAAGTAGCTTTTACTGCAGAGAATAGAGAGAGTTGCTGAGCGAGTGGAGGTGTGGTGGTTTCTCCCTGCTTTGTTCGCAACCCGAAGCTGTTCAGCTCACTGGGAACCACTCAGAGAGAAGGTCCTTGTAAATAATAACTGGCCACTCATCCACAGACCATTCAGCTTTTTATTGCTGGCTGAATCTCCTTTTCGACATACTCTTGGCTCTATCTTGTCTGCATCAGTTCTTATACAAATTGGCACAGAAGCTGTGTAAACTGTGCTTACAATGAGGGTCACATTACTTGCTTCTAAATCATTCAGCAATCCTTGGTTTTTAAAAGTTTTTTTTTCTAATATCAGTCCATGAAAAAACAGAAATAGACCAACCTTTACAATTGGGATATGCTGAATGAGTTCACAGGATTTTGTCCTTTGGAACTGCTATACGGACATAAGGTAAGCAGACCACACAAACCAATTAAGAAAAATGGGACAAACTACACCTCAGAGACTATGATTTCAATTTAAATTTGAATTGTGAAGAGAATTTGACCAAAACATGAGAGTTGGCTAAAAAAAACATTTGAAGGAAGCTCAATCAACAATGAAAATGAGAGCAGATAAAAATCCAAAGTTTAAGAGATTACTGCTGGAGACAAAGTGTTAGAGTTGTTACCTGTCTCTGTGGAACTATTAAACACAAAGTCAATGGAGCACATCCAATCAAAATAAATGGGAGAAGATTTGCTAATCTATGATAGGCCCACAAAAGCAAAATTGGCCAAACTGTACCAGAACACCCAGAATTCCCAAGCAGCTCACAAGCTGGATCAGCCAGCACGCACAGACAAGGGAATACACTGTAAGCTCCCACGGACATGACTGAGCACCATAAATATGTCAAAGCCCCAAGGGCAGTTTCACAATCCAGCAATACCGAAGCCACACCAAGAGCTGGACAGATAGAAAGGCACCAGCAAGGGCATGCTCCAGGAACAGGACAATGGAAGCACCTCACCACTTTAGAAGACAGTTTAACACCTACCTGGGAAGCTGAATAGAACCATGATACTGTCAGGATGTTGCATTGTGTGAAGGAACAGGACATTCATCCGATTAAACTGTTTAAATTAGATTAGACTTACAGTGTGGAAACAGGCCCTTCGGTCCAACAAGTCCACACCGACCCGCCGAAGCGCAACCGACCCATACCCCTACATTTACCCCTTACCTAACACTACGGGCAATTTAGCATTGCCAATTCACCTGACCCGCACATCTTTGGACTGTGGGAGGAAACCGGAGCACCCGGAGGAAACCCCCGCAGACACGGGGAGAACATGCAAACTCCACACAGTCAGTCGCCTGAGTCGGGAATTGAACCCGGGTCTCAGGCGCTGTGAGACAGCAGTGCTAACCACTGTGCCACCCATACTGTTTTCCAATTAGCACCCTTGTAACTAAATTACTCCATTTTCAGAAACATTGTTGTTTCCCATTTCTTAATCAGTGTCATTGTGCAGCATTACTATAAAACTGCTCTCATCCTTCACTCTGGGCGGAGAAACCTGATGTACCTGTGCAGATTGAAAATGTGTTGCTGGAAAAGCGCAGCAGGTTAGGCAGCATCCAAGGAGCAGGAGAATCGACGTTTCGGGCATAAGTCCTTCATCAGGAATGAGGAGAGTGTGCCAAGCAGGCTAAGATAAAAAGGTAGGGAGGAGGGACTTGGGGGAGGGGCATTGGAAATGCGATTGGTGGAAGGAGGTTAAGGTGAGGGCGATAGGCTGGAGTGGGGGGGGGGGCGGAGAGGTCAGGAAGAAGATTGCAGGTTGGGAATATGATGCTGAGTTGAGGGAACCAACTGAGACAAGGTGGGGGGAGGGGAAATGAGGAAACTGGAGAAATCTGAGTTCATCCCTTGTGGTTGGAGGGTTCCTAGGCGGAAGATGAGGCGCTCTTCCTCTAGGCGTCATGTTGCTATGGTCTGGCGATGTAGGAGTCCAAGGACCTGCATGTCCTTGGTGGAGTGGGAGGGGGAGTTGAAGTGTTGAGCCACGGGGTGTTGGGTTGGTTGGTCTGGGTGTCCCAGAGGGACACAGCTTTAAATTAAGGGGTGGAAGGTATAGGACAGATGTTAGGGGTAGATTCTTTACACAGCGGGTTGTGAGTTCATGGAATGCCCTGCCAGTAGCAGTGGTGAACTCTCCCTCGTTATGGTCATTTAAGCGGGCATTGGATAGGCATTTGGAAGTTATTGGGCTAGTGTAGGTTAGGTAGGATTCGGTCGGCGCAACATTGAGGGCCGAAGGGCCTGTACTGCGCTGTATTTTTCTATGTTCTATGTTCTATGTTCTCTGAAACGTTCCGCAAATAGGTGGCCTGTCTCTCCAATATAGAGGAGGCCACATCGGGTGCAGCGGATGCAGTAAATGATGTGTGTGGAGGTGCAGGTGAATTTGTGGCGGATATGGAAGGATCCCTTGGGGCCTTGGAGGGAAGCGAGGGGGGAGGTGTGGGCGCAAGTTTTGCATTTCTTGCGGTTGCAGGGGAAGGTGCCGGGAGTGGAGGTTGGGTTGGTGGGGGGTGTGGACCTGACAAGGGAGTCACGGAGGGAGTGGTCTTTTCGGAACACTGATAGGGGAGGGGAGGGAAATATATCCCTGGTGGTGGGGTCCGTTTGGAGGTGGCGGAAATGACGACGGATGATGTGATGTATATGGAGATTGGTGGGGTGGTAGGTGAGGACCAGTGGAGTTTTGTCTTGGTGGCGATTGGAGGGGCGGGGCTCAAGAGCGGAGGAGCGGGAAGTGGAGGAGATGCGGTGGAGGGCAACGTCGATCAAGTCTGGGTGGAAATTGCGGTCTTTGAAGAAGGAGGCCATCTGGGTTGCACGGTATTGGAACTGGTCCTCCTGGGAGCAGATGCGGCGGAGACGAAGGAATTGGGAATATGGGATGGCATTTTTACAGGGGGCAGGGTGGGAGGAGGTGTAATCTAGGTAGCTGTGGGAGTCAGTCGGTTTATAGTAGATGTCCATGTTGATTCGGTCACCCGAGATAGAAATGGAGATGACTAAACTGGTCCTCACCCTGAACAACTTCTCTTTCCAATCCTCCCACTTCCTCCAAACCAAAGGTGTAGCCATGGGTTCCCGCATGGTCCCCAGCTATGCCTGCCTCTTCGTAGGATATGTGGTACAGTCCATCTTCCGCAACTACACTGGCACCACCCACCACCTTTTCCTCCGCTACATCAATGACTGTATCGGCGCTGCCTCGTGCTCCCACGAGGAGGTTGAACAGTTCATCCACTTTACCAACACCTTCCACCCCGACCTCAAATTTACCTGGACCGTCTCAGACTCCTCCCTCCCCTTCCTAGATCTTTCCATTTCTATCTCGGGCGACCATATCAACACGGACCTTTACTATAAACCGACTGACTCCCACAGCTACCTGGACTACACCTCCTCCCACCCTGCCCCCTGCAAAAATGCCATCCCATATTCCCAATTCCTTCGTCTCTGCCGCATCTGCTCCCAGGAGGACCAGTTCCAATACCGCACAGCCCAGATGGCCTCCTTCTTCAAAGACCGCAATTTCCCCCCAGACGTGATCGACGGTGCCCTCCACCGCATCTCCTCCACTTCCCACCCCTCCGCCCTTGAGCCCCGCCCCTCCAATCGCCACCAGGACAGAACCCCACTGGTCCTCACCTACCACCCCACCAACCTCCATATACATCATATCATCCGCTGTCATTTCCGCCACCTCCAAACGGACCCCACCACCAGAGATATATTTCCCTCCCCTTCCCTATCAGCATCCTGAAAAGACCACTCCTTCTGTGGGTCCCTCGTCAGGTCCACACCCCCTACCAACCCAACCTCCACTCCCGGCACCTTCCCCTGCAACCGCAAGAAATGCAAAACTTGCGCCCACACCTCCTCCCTCACTTCTCTCCAAGGCCCCAAGGGATCCTTCCATATCTGCCACAAATTCACCTGCACCTCCACACACATCATTTACTGCATCCGCTGCACCCGATGTGGCCTCCTCTATATTGGAGAGACAGGCCGCCTATTTGCGGAACGTTTCAGAGAACACCTCTGGGACACCTGGACCAACCAACCCAACCACCCCATGGCTCAACACTTCAACTCCCCCTCCCACTCCACCAAGGACATGCAGGTCCTTGGACTCCTCCATCGCCAGACCCTAGCAACACAACGCCTGGAGGAAGAGCGCCTCATCTTCCGCCTAGAAACCCTCCAACCACAAGGGATGAACTCAGATTTCTCCAGTTTCCTCATTTCCTCTCCCCCCACCTTGTCTCAGTCCCAACCCTCAAACTCAGCACAGCCCTCCTAACCTGCAATCTTCTTCCTGACCTCTCCGCCCCCACCCCCACTCTGGCCTATCACCCTCACCTTGACCTCCTTCCACCTATCACATCTCCAACGCCTCTCCCCCAAGTCCATCCTCCCTACCTTTTATCTTAGCCTGCCTGGCACAACCTCCTCATTCCTGAAGAAGGGCTCATGCCCGAAACGTCGATTCTCCTGCTCCTTGGATGCTGCCTGACCTGCTGCGCTTTTCCAGCAACACATTTTCAGCTCTGATCTCCAGCATCTGCAGTCCTCACTTTCTACCTGTGCAGACTATCAGTTCTGTGTCTGCTGAGGTCAATGTCTCTTCCAGCGATATGGCTTGCAATAAACAGTTTGTCAATTTCACTTGGAGCTGTGTTTTGTGATTTCTAACCTATTGGGCAAATTTCTCTGACACACAACAATGTGAATGATGTCGTGATGACTACAGATACAAGGAAGAGTCATCAGGTGAGTCAGATTACCATATTGAACAAGTATTATAACAGAAGTGATAAGACCATAAAACAAAGTACCAGACAGAAGCCATTCAGCGCATCAAGTCTGTTGTACCATTCAATGAGATTACAATTGACCTGATAATTGAGAGGTTAGTCATGGCTCACACCAACTCCAGCCTACCAAAGTGCCTGGATCCTTTGCAATTCACCTACTGGTGCAACAAGTCCACAGCAGATGCCATCTCCCTGGCCTTACACTCAGCTCTGGAACATGTGGATAACAGGGATACCTGCATCAAACTCCTACTTATTGACCTTCAACACCATAATTCCAAACAAATTCATCTTTAAACTCTGAGACCTACGCCTCAATATCCCCCTCTGCAGCTGGACCACCAACTTCCTGACCCACAGACTGCAATCAATAGGATAAGCAACAAAACCTCCTCCACCATAATCTTTCACACTGGCGCCTACAAGGCTGCATACTCAGCCTCCTATTATACTCCCTGTACATTCACAATGTGTGGCCAAGTTTCTCCTCAACTCCACTGATATATTTACTGATGACATCACCGTTGTCGGTCAGATCTCAAACGACGATGAGGGAAGAGATTCAGTGCATAATGGCACAGCATAAAGAGAAATATCTCTCCATCACAATCAGCAAAACGAAGGAGCTGGTCATTGACTTCAGGAAGCGGGGCACGCCCCCATCTGCAATGGGGCTGAGGTGGAGATGGTCGAGCGCATTACGTTCCTGGGCATGATGATCACCAACTATCTGACCTGGTTCACACACACATCGACATTACAGTCAAGAAAGTACAACATGCTACTTCCTCAGGAGGCTAAGGAAATTTGGCATGGCCACAAGGACGTTTACCAATTTTTATGGATGCACCATCGCAAGCATCCAATCTGGATGTAGCAGTGAGATATCCCAAGACTGCAAGGATCTACACAGCCCAATCCATCATCAGTCAACCCAGCCTTCCATCCAATGACTCCTGCTGCCTCAGGAAAGCAACCAACATCATCAAAGACTCCTCCCACCTTCTCCTGGTTATACTCTTCCTCGTGCTCCTCCATCGGGCAGAAGATATAAATGTTTGAATACATGTACAAACAGATTCAAGAACAGCTTCTTCCCTAGCCATTATCAGACTGCTGAATGGACTCTCTAACTTCAAATAAAGATGATCTTGCTAATGTAGATCTTGCTTTGTTCACCTCCTGTGCAGTTGTAATCTGTATTTCTCACTCTGTCTAAGCACCCTATGATCTGCCTATACTGCTCACAAAACAAAACTTGTCATTGTACTTAGCTACATAACTACAATTAATCAAATAAAATGAGCTTCTTCCCAGTTGTTATCAGCCTTTTAAATGGACCTATTAAACGTTAATTATGATATTATTTAATTAATCTTACTTCATTCTTAATTCTGAGACAGAGGGTGGCTTTACAGACTGAGGCCTGTGACCAGCAGTGTGACATAGGGATCAATACTAGGTCCCCTTCTGTTTGTTGTTTATATAAATGATTTGAATGAGAATATAGAAGCCATGGTTAATAAGTTTGCAAATTACACCAAAATTGGTAGCATATTGGATAGTGAAGAAGGTTAGCTGAGATTACAAAGAGACCTTCATCAATTAGGTGAATGGGCTGAGGAGTGGCAGATGGAGTTTAATTTGGATAAATGCCAGATATTGCATTTTGATAAAATGAACAAGGGTATGATTTATACAATTAATGGTTTGGCCTTAGATCGTTTTGTCAAACAGAGAGACTGAGGGGTTCAGGTACATACTTCTTTGAAGTTTCAGACACGGGAAGGCATTAAGCATTGCTCAGATCTTTGAGTATAGGAGTTGGGACATAATGTTGAGGTTGTACAGGACATTGGTGAGGCCTCTTCTGGAATCCTGTGTAGTTCTGTTCAGCCCATTAGAGGAAGGATATTATTAAATTGGAGAGATTTCAGAAAAGAATTACCAAGAAGTTGCAGGAATGAAGCATTTGAGTTATAAAAATAGACTGGATAGTCTGGGACTTTTATCACTGAAATGTAGGATGTTTAAGGGTGACCTTAGAGAAATTTATAAAATCATGAGGGTCATAGATAAGGTGAACAGCAAGGGTCTTTTCCCTAGGGTGGGGAGGTTCAAAACCAGGGGACATATTTTTACAGTGAGAGGAGCAAGATTTAAAAAGGACACAAGAGGCACCTTTTCAATTTGTATATTGAATGAACTGCCAGAGAAAGTGGTGGATGTGGTACAGTTACAGCATTTAAAAGACATTTTGTTCAGTACATGAATAGGAAAGGTTTAGAAGCATATGGGTCAAATACAAGCAGGTGAGGCTAAGTTGGTTTGGGAACATGGTTAGTGTGGACTAGTTGGACTGAAGGGTCTGTTTCCGTGCTGTATGAATCTATGACTACCTCTGTCTCTGCACCTTCTCTGAAATTGTAACACTTCATTCTGCACTCTGTTCTGCTACCTTGATGCACTTTGTATGGTATGATCTGCCTGTATAGCTCGCAAAACAACACTTTTCACTGTATCTCAACACCTGACAACAATCAATCAATCCTCGATTCCACTTTACTGTCTTTTCCCCATACCCTTAATTCCCTTCCTGATTAAAAATCCGTCTGTGTCAGCCTCGAATATACTTAATGACCCACCCTCGATAGCCCTGTGTCGTAAAGAATTCCACAGATTTACTTCCACCTTTGTCTTAAATGGGTAACCTTTTACTCTGAAATGATGCCCTCTGGTCCGAGACTCTCCCACAAGGGGAATCAACCCTTCCACATCTCCCCTGTCAAGTCCCCTAAGACTGTTTCAATAAGGCGGCCTCTCATTCTTCTAAATGCCAAGTACAGATTCAACATTAGTCAACCTCTCCTCATAGAATTGTCCCTCCATACATGGGATCAACTAAGTGAACCTTCTCTGGACAGACTCTGATGACAGTCTATCAACACTGGTCACCGTAGCCCACCATGGTCTGATTAGTGCCTTAACAGTTTTAGCGACACTTCCTAGTTTTATACTCTTTCCCTGAGATGGGGGGGGTGGGGGGGGTCCAGAACTACAGGGCATAGATTTAGGGTGAGGGACTGGTGCAAGTATGGAATGAGCTGCCAGAGGAAGTGGTGGAGGCTGGTACAATTGCAACATTTAAAAGACATCTGGATGGGTATATGAATAGGAAGGGTTTGGAGAGATATGGGCTAAATGCGGACAAATGAGATTACATTTGGTTGGGATATCTGGTCAGCATGGATGAGTTGGACCAAGGGTCTGTTTTCATGCTGTACATCTCTATGACTCGATAACTAAAAGCCAACATTCCATTTGCCTTCCCTATTACCCACTGAACCTGGATGTGATTGATGCAGGAACACTCCCAACTCTTTCTGTTTCTTCGCTTTCCACAATAATTTAACATTTCAGTAATGGTAAGTTCTATTCTTCCTGAAAGTTTGTACTGTGACATCTACACACATTATATTCCACTTGCCAAGTTTTTGCCCACTCACCTAGCCTCTCGATATCCCTCGGCAGACTCTCTGTGTCCTCATCACTTGCCTTCCCATCTATTTTTCTATGATCTGCAAACATGGCTATAGCACACTCATTTTCCTCATCCAAGCCATTAATATATATTAGTAATAACTGTGGCCCTAGCACTGATCCCAGCAGCAATCCTGAAAATCTCCCCCACACCTTTATCCCAACTCTCTATTAGTTACCCAATAATCCTTTATCCATGCTCATATACTAGCCCCAATGACATAGAATGAATGTATTGTTTACGGTGCAAAAGGAGACCTTTCGGCCCATCCTACCTCCACCGATTTTATCGCCTCATGCTAGTCTCCTGCCTTTTCCCTGTATCCCTGAAGATTTCAATCCAAATAACCAGCCAATGCCCAGTCAAACCTGCCTCCACTACAGTTCCAGGCAGTGCATTCCAGATCCTCACTAGTCACTGTGTGAAAAAGGTAAAGATTTGAGTGGTGCTGGAAAAGCGCAGCAGGTCAGGCAGCATCTGAGGAGCAGGAAAATCGACGTTTCGGGCAAAAGCCCTTCATCAAGAATAGAGGCAGGGTGGAGAGATAAATGAGAGGGGGATGGGGATTGGGAGAAAATAGCATAGAGTACAATAGGTGATTGGGGATGGGGATGGAGGTGATAGGTCAGAGAGGAGGGTGGAGTGGATAGGTGGAAAGGAAGATAGGCAGGTAGGACAGGTCATGGGGACGGTGCTGAGCTGGAAGTTTGGAACTGGGGTGAGGTGGGGGGGGTGAAGGGAAATGAGGAAACTGTTGAAGTCCACATGATGCCCTGGGGTTGAAGTGTTCCGAGGCAGAAGATGAAGCGTTCTTCCTCCAGGCGTCGGGTGGTGAGGGAGTGGCGGTGGAGGAGGCCCAGGACCTGCATGTCCTCAGCAGAGTGGGAGGGGGAGTTGAAATGTTGGGCCACAGGGTGGTGTGGTTGATTGGTGCGGGCGTCCCGGAGATGTTCCCTAAAGCGCTCTGCTAGGAGGTGCCCAGTCTCCCCAATGTAGAGGAGACTGCATCGGGAGCAACGGATACAATAAATGATATTAGTGGATGGGCAGGTAAAACTTTGATGGATGTGGAAGGCTCCTTTGGGGCCTTGGATGGAGGTGAGGGAGGAGGTGTGGGCACAGGTTTTACAGTTCCTGTGGCGGCAGGGGAAGGTGCCAGGATGGGAGGGTGGGTTGTAGGGGGGCGTGGACCTGACCAGGTAGTAACGGAGGGAACGGTCTTTGTGGAAAGTGGAAATGGGTGGGGAGGGAAATATATCCCTGGTGGTGGGGTCCGTTTGGAGGTGGCGGAAATATCATCAGATGATGTGGTTTATGCAAAGGTTGGTAGGGTGGAGGGTGAGGACCAGGGGGGTTCTGTCCTTGTTACGGTTGGAGGGGTAAGGTCTGAGGGTGGAGGTGCGGGATGTGGACGAGATGCGTTGGAGGGAATCTTCAACCACGTGGGAAGGGAAATTGCGGTCTCTAAAGAAGGAGGCCACCTCCGTGTGAAAAAAGGTTTTCACATGCCACCCTTTTTTTGCACATCATTTTAAATCTGTGCCCTCTCATTCTTGTTCCTTTTACAAGTGTGAAGTTTCTCCTGATCTACTCTATACAATCTCTGCTCATGATGTTGAAAATCTCTATCAGATCCCCTCTCAGCCTCCTCTCTCCAAGTTTCTCATTCCTGGAACCATTCCTGTAAACCACCCCCACACTCTCTCCGATACACTCACATCTTCCCTATAACGTGGCCCCCACAACTGTCCCCAATCCTCCAGCTGGGGTCAAACAAGTTCCCCATCACCCCCTCGCTCTTGTACTCTCTGCCCCTATTAATAAAGCTGAGGACACTGTGTGTTTTATTCCCTGCTGTCTCCATCTGCCCTGCCCCCTTCAATGATCTGTGCACATACACCCCCAGCTCCCCCTGCTCCCCTCGCCCCCTTTAGAATTGTACCCCCTTTTTTATATTGTCTTTCAATGTTCTTCCAACCAAAGAGCATCACCTCACACTTCTCTGCATTGACCCTCATCCACCCCCTCCACCGACTTGTCAGTGTCCTTTCGGAGTTCCACACTGCCCTCCCCCCCCTCACAGTTTACAATCTGCCCAGGTTCAGTGTCAGCTACAAACCTGGAGACTGTCCCCTGTACAGTAAGGTCCTGATCATTAATACTGATCAGGAAAAGCCAGGGTCCCAATACCACCCCCTGGGGAACTCCAGGACAAACCCTCCTCCAGCCTCAACAAGATCCATTGACCATTCCTCTCTGTTCCCTTTCACTCGGCCAGTTTTGGATCCATCTTGCTGCTGTCCCTTTTACTCCAGGATCTAGAACTTTCCTCACAAGCCTTTCGGGTGGCACTGTACCAAACACCGTCCTGAAATCCATGTGAACCACATCAACAGCACTACCCTCATCCAGTCTCTCTGTTACCTCTTCAAAAACTCCAGAAAATTATTTGAACATTATTTCCCCTTTAGAAACCCATATTGACTCTTCCCGATTATCCCCACCTTTTCCATGTAAGGACTGTTTCTTGACATTTCCATAACACAGGGATGAAACTAACTGCTCTGTAATTACTGGGCTTATCCTCATAACCCTTCTTTAACAATGCTGGAATGTTGTCAATTCTCCAGTTTCTGGTACCTCCCTGACTCTGGGGAACATTGTAACCATGACCCAACAATGTCCCCCCTCACTTCCTTCAAAAGCCTTGTTTACTTGTTTGGTGGGACATGAATGTCTCTGCTATATCAATTGAGAAAGAGGCTCTGGATTTAAGTTTGCTCGCTGAGCTGGAAGGTTCATTTTCAGACGTTTCATCACCATGCTAGATAACATCATCAGTGAGCCTCCGGTGAAGCATTGGTGTCAGTGATCCACTTTCTATTTCTGTGTTTAGGTTTCCTTGGATTAGTGATGTCATTTCCTGTCATTTCCACATTTACCACCCTGAGAAAAATCATCATGGGAAATGACATCTCCAATCCAAGGAAACCTAAATACATACATAGAAAGTGGGTCACTAACACCAGCGCTTCACCAGAAGCTCACTGATGATGTTACCTAGGATGGTGACGAAATGTCTGAAAATGAACCTTCCAGCTCAATGAGCTAACTTATATCCAGAACCTCAACCTGAGCTACAAATCTTCTCAAAACCTGCTGAGGAGCAGGGTTTTGAGAAAGACCCTTTCTATCTCTTATCTCCTTGCCTACACACACTGCCAAACTTGCCTTTGGCCTTACAGGACTAGATAAAGCCACCATTTGATCCCCTATGTTTTCATGCCGGGATCATTTTTTGGAATCATTCTGATCAGTCTAGATAAGATTTTCCACAAAATATTCAGCATTCTGAATGAAGATAACCTGCCTGAATTATTGGGAGTACATATTTATATTGAAGGACTGGCTGGGTAATAATAGAAGATTTTGGACGATTCAGACATTTTCTGGACTGGAAAGAGTTGTAAGTCTTCAGACACTGAAGCAATCCGTGTCCAAATGTAACACGGCCCTGCACAATATCCAGGCTTGGGCTGACAAGTGGTAAGTAACCTCCATGCCGTCAGGCTATGACCATTGTTACGACACAGGGTTAAACCCCTCTGCTAATTTAACCCCGACACACAGAGAAGCTCACCTCGTGCTGTAATCTGTTACATTTCAAGAGGCAAAGAACTATCCCAGAGGTCACTACTTAAAGTAAAAATTAACAATTTTGTTCATTAAGTCCAACAGAGAACATTAAAACAACAGTTTTTCACAACTCATTTCTCTTAAACCTATCTTTTACCTCCCACCTTACAATACTGGTCTGATAAAAAACCTGATTAAGATTTACAAAAATAATCACGTTTTAAAACCCGTCAGCTTTGTCGATTCTCCTTTGTAGCTTTTCCTTTGTAGATTTTTCTCAAGTAAAAAGTGAGGTCTGCAGATGCTGGAGATCAGAGCTGAAAATGTGTTGCTAGTTAAAGCGCAGCAGGTCAGGCAGCATCCAACGAGCAGGAGAGTCGACGTTTCGGGCAAAAGCCCTTCATCAGGATTTTTCTCAAGGTCAGCTTCAATGTTCTGCTGCACTAACCTCTAAAGGACAGGTACCTTTCAGACAGCTATTCTTATAGTCAGATACCTTTCAGAGAGGTATTCTGCTAACAGTCTGTTGTTTCTTGGTAGCCCTTTGCTGTTCTCCCCCTAACTGTTCAAAATGTCTGGTTTTATACCCCAAAACATCAGATCATTTCATTGGTTTGATGTCATCCCAAACAGTAACATACAACTTTGATTGGATTTCAGTATCTGGAGCATAATTTAAATGGATTGGCCAAATTTGAATTTGCTTTTGGTCCATAGTAACACAACCCCAGCTCTTTGTTTCAATCAAGTGTTACATTTTCACCTTGTTCAGGACTCTGTGCTTTCAGTCAGTCCTTGCTAGCTTTTCAACTCTCTTAAAGGTACAGTACACATCTACACCTTCATAACACCATCTCTAATAAAAGAAACTCTACCCACCGCCCCTTGACATTCAATGGTGTTACCATTATTAGATCCCCATCTTGGGGGTTACCATTGACCAGAAAATCAATCACCATATGGACTCACCATATTAAAACAGTGGTTACAAGAGCAGGACAGAGGTTAGGAATACCGCAGTGAGAACCCACTTCCTGACTCTCCAAAGCCTGTCCACCACCTAAAAGGCACAAATCAGGAATTTGACGAAATACTGCCCACTTGCCTGGATGGATGCAGGGTCAAAACAAGGAGTGCAGATGCTGGAAACCAGAGTCTAGATGAGAGTGGTGCTGGAAAAGCACAGCAGGTCAGGCAGCATCCGAGGAGCAGGAAAAAGCCCTTCCTCAGGATTCTGATGGGTGCAGCTCCAACAACACAAGATGCTTGACACTATCCAGGATAAAACAGCCCGCTTGATTGGCTCCACATCCACAAACATCCCCTCCCTCCCCCACCGATATTCAGTAGCAGCAGTGTGTACCATCCCCTCCCTCCCCCCACCGACGCTCAGTAGCAGCAGTGTGTACCATCCCCTCCCTCCCCCACCCACGCTCAGTAGCAGCAGTGTGTACCATCCCCTCCCTCCCCCCACCGACGCTCAGTAGCAGCAGTGTGTACCATCCCCTCCCTCCCCCACCCACACTCAGTAGCAGCGGTGTGTACTATCTACAAGATGCACTGCAGAAATTCAGCCTGGAGCAGGATTTGAACCTAAAGACTCAGAGGCAGTGATCTATCAACTGTGTTACCAGACCGCGCACTGAAAGAGGAACCACAGTGTGGTTAATATGTTGTGCCTTTTTCTGAGTTTATGAATTGCTCCATTCTGGCCCTGGGCTATGGTCTCAGGCTCTCTCCTGGGGCCATGGTAATTACACCCTTCTCAAATTTGACACAATGTGAGGTGCTTTCCCAAACTCCTCCATCACTGCAGGAAGGCAAAAATCAGGCCTATTGTAGCCTTTAATTGTTCATTAATGGCATAGAGTACTTTTTATTCATACCATCCAACCGATCAATGCTGCCCAACATGGAAAAGGCCCCACTCAATGTTTATCCACGCAGCTGGCTGATGCAGCAGAGTGTGGGGATCAACAGAGAGACAACATCAGCTGATTGACCAGTGGATCAGAGGAGTTCACGAGTATCCAGTCGCCTCCTTGGGATACAATACAGGGTCTTGGGTAAGTTCTCCTGTTGAGAATGAGGTGGGGTGGGTTTGGGTTTGCCGAGCTATTGGGATACAGTCATTCCTGAAGGATGGAACCTGCTCCAAGCTACAGTGGATCACAAGGTGCCAACTTCCCGCAGAATCCACTCAATGCCATCAAGAAAGCCTCCAAGCGAAAGTGCCTCTGTATCCTGGGCCTGAAGCAAAGAAACAAACAGGGAAGGAGAAAGTGGTCAGATCTCCTCACTCCTTTAGATAAAAACAATGACTGCAGATGCTGGAAACCAGATTCTGGATCAGTGGTGCTGGAAAAGCACAGCAGATCCGGCAGCATCCGAGGACCTGATGAAGGCCTTTTGCCCGAAACGTTGATTTTCCTGCTCCTTGGATGCTGCCTGAACTGCTGTGCTTTTCCAGCACCACTAATCCATGCCCCTTTAACTCACTGAGGGTTAACATCTGACATTAGAGCAATGAGAAACTCTCAAACCTGACAGGGACAAAATAAATATGTTCTCACACAAAGTGAAACAAGTGTCTGGGTGGGTTGCTCTTCAGAGAGTCGGTGGGGACTTGCTGGGCCGAAGGGCACGTTTCCACACTGTAGGGAATCTAATCTAACTAGGTGGACTTTCCAACTGAGAACTCTGGGTGGTTAAAGTGAGTCAAACAAACATGGCAATCTGACATGAGATTCTCAGAACTCCAAACTGCAGCCAGTTTACAGCAACTCACAAAGCAAACAGCTGAAATTGAAACCCTGGAGAATAAAGGGACAACATAGAAAGATAGAATCAGGAAAACCACACAGGCTGTGTGTTTCCCGTTCCTGGAGATGGTGAGTTGGACAAGTCACCAATGCGTGGGGTCAAAGGGATAATTGCCCCTTTGTTGCCATCTCAGCAAGTTCTGACTGGGAAGGTCCAAGGGCAATATTCATGACTCACCATCAATGAAGACCCTTCAATGGTCAACCAACAGCTCCAACAATACTCAAGAAGCTCAACATGAGCAGCCCGCTTGACTGGCATCCACCCCCTCCACCCCCAACGCTCAGTAACAGCAGTGTGTACCATCCCCTCCCTCCCCCACCCACACTCAGTAACAGCAGTGTGTACTGTCTACAAGATGCACTGCAGAAATTCACCAAAGATCCTCAGGCAGCACCTTCCAAGCCCATGACCACTTCCATCTAGAAGGAGAGGGGCAGCAGATAAATGGGAACACCACCCCCTGCAAGTTCCCCTCCCAGCCACTCACCATCCTGACTTGGAACAATTATTTTTTGTTTTATTTGCTCGTGGGGTGCGGGCTTCATTGGCAAGGCTGACATTTGTTGCATGTTCCTAATTGTCCCGTGAACTGAGTGGCTTGCTAGGCCATTCCAGAGGGCAGTTAACAGCCAACAGCATTGCTGTGGATCTGGAATCACATGTAGGCCAGACCAGGTAAGGACAGCAGACTTCCCTCCCTTAGAGACGGCCTTCTGTCAAGGTTGGATTCAAATTCCTTTTGCCAAAATCTCAGTCTGGGTCTTGGGATTCCTAGTCCAGTGATTAGATTAGATTAGATTACTTACAGTGTGGAAACAGGCCCTTCGGCCCAACAAAGTCCACACCGACCCGCCGAAGCGCAACCATATTATCCTGATATCACCACCTCCCTAATATCACCGTTCCATCAGTGTCACTGGGGTCAAAATCCTGGAACTGCCTCCCAAACAGCACTCACCCACGGGCTTAAGGATATTAAAATCAGGAAGCAAGGGTCATAAGAAATTCCCCTCAATCACAAGCCAGACTCTGGGCTTAGTTGGCAAAGTGGGACCCTGTCTACCATCAGGAAAGTTCAATCCGACTCTGACAACTGTTCTGGTCAGACTATTGAAGTAACCTCTCAGGTTCCCCCACTGTTAGTAGCTAGCCCTCATTTTAATCCCGGAGGGGTGTTATTGATGACAGACTGGGAACTGGCCCTCAAGTGGAAAAATGCCAGCTTGCCCAATTCTTGTTCAGTGTCTGTAGCCTTTTGAGATCTTTTCCCGGAGTCTCTGCAAACAGAATGGCTCATCCTCCAGCATCAAGAACTGATATTTCTACTGTCTCATCCCAGGGGAGAGGGGGGGTAGGCGTGGGGGTGGGGGTGGGGGTGGAGGGAAAGCTGGGTGATTTTCTCTCTCTGCAGAATTGTGCAGGGCAATGATCCTTCTCTGTCTGATTTAGCACATGCCTGAGGGCACCCCAGCGCACTTACCAACCAGGCTCGCTCCAGCTGGCCCAACTGTAACTGGTGAGCCACATAAACGCATGGTATCCGCTGTACACCAGGCTGTGAGGTACAGCACAAGACCAGGAGGGGGCGGCTTTGAGCACCAAGACTTGGATCAATCATGGCCTGAATCTGGAGCACTTCCTGCTCTCGATCATGCCCTGAGGGAGAGGGGACCAGATAAATACATTAAAACCAAGCATATTACATTGCAACGGTGCAGCACAAAGGAAATCAGGCCTCAAGCTAGAGTGGCCGTAAGCCTCTGTTGGGAATGAGGAGACAGTGTAGCAGCTCGACGTGAGAGCCAGCAGCGAGGAACCCAGCAATCTGCAGCAAGCACAGAGCCTGGAGCTGCCTGGCATTTACTGCTCAATCCCAATTATCTGTGTCTCCCCCTCTGGTCAGTTCAGAAAGCAGAGTCTCACATTGCCATGTGTCTGGAGTCACATGTAGGGTAGACCAGGTAAGGATAGCAGCTTCCTTCCTAAAGGAGACTAGTAATCCAGGGCGGGGAGGGTCCTGGCTCACGTGAGTGGGCCAGTTTAATGCCAGCCTTTGATTAAAGAAACTTTGCCTTTGCCACGATGGGATTCAAACCCATGTCCCAAGAACATTAGCCCAGTGATGTTCACACAACCACCTCCCAAAACCTGTCCTGGGAGTGTTTGATGGGGACAGTGAAGAAGGAGCTTTACTCTGTATCTAACCCCATCCTGTCCCTGTCCTGGGAGTGTTTGATGGGGACAGTGTAGAGGGAGCTTTACTCTGTATCTAACCCCGTGCTGTCCCTGTCCTGGGAGTGTTTGATGGGGACAGTGTAGAGGCAGCTTTACTCTGTATCTAACCCCATGCTGTCCCTGTCCTGGGAGTGTTTGATGGGGGACAGTGTAGAGGGAGCTTTACTCTGTATCTAACCCCGTGCTGTCCCTGTCCTGGGAGTGTTTGATGGGAACAGTGTAGAGGGAGCTTTACTCTGTATCTAACCCCATCCTGTCCCTGTCCTGGAAGTGTTTGATGGGGGACAGTGTAGAGGGAGCTTTACTCTGTATCTAACCCTGTGCTGTCCCTGTCCTGGGAGTGTTTGATGAGGACAGTGTAGAGGGAGCTTTACTCTGTATCTAATCTTGTGCTGTCCCTGTCCTGGGAGTGTTTGATGGGGACTGTGTAGAGGGAGCTTTACTCTGTATCTAACCCTGTGCTGTCCTGCAATGACACTCAATGTGCCACATTACAATGAATTGAGAAGAACTGAATGTAGCTATTGCTAGGCTTCAGTCAGTGCTGGGGGCTTCTGGCCATGACACAGTTGTCGGTGAGTGGGTGTGTATTATTCAGTTTCTAACACAGGCACAGTCAGCAGCCTTGCTCGATGAGAGAGGGTCGGGTAGTGTTGAACGAAGGGGTTGCACTAACTTCTGCTGCCTTCAGCATTTGCCACGTAGATGAAGCCGTCGACCACAGTGCAGACATTCTGGACCTGAGGGATGATGCTGTAAGCCTCTCTCGCTCCCTCACCCTGCCTCCCCTCTGCACTTTGCTGTTCCACAAAGAGTCTATTGACTGCCACATTCTCTTCGAGTCTCGCACTTTCTCGTTCCTTCCTGATGGAGGTGCAGAGAAAAGAACATCAGCAATACCACCAGGACACAGGTATTTAGCCCTTTGACCATTCTGTGAGATTCTGACTGACCTTCAGCACTATTTTCCTGCACCATCTCTGTCTCTCTGAAGAGACAAACCCATCTCCCCTGTATCTGCTCAATGACAGAGTCTCAAGGGCTTGCTTGGCAGAAAATTCGAAAGATTCACCACCACCCTCTGACCAAACAAGCTCTCCCTGATCTCAGTCTGAAATGACCTGGCCCTTCTTGTTTGTCCTAATTCAAAACCCACCTGCGTCTGGTCAGGGAAGCCAGCTTACTGCCCGGAACCTCATGGCTGCCAGGAGATTAGCTACCTCATGATCCTTCCAGTAGGTACAGGTCTGTCTGCATGACAAGAGCTGAAACATATGTTGCTGGAAAAGCGCAGCAAGTCTGGCAGCATTTAAGGAGCAGGGGAATCGACGTTTCGGGCATAAGCCCTTCTTCAGGAATTCCTGAAGGGCTTATGCCCAAAACGTTGATTCTCCTGCTCCTTGGATGCTGCCTGACCTGCTGCGCTTTTCCAGCAACACATTTTTCAGCTCTGATCTCCAGCATCTGCAGTCCTCACTTTCTCCTACATAAAAATAGCCCAAATGAGGCTCAAAGAAATATTTAGTCTCATAATTATAATCTTTCACTTATGCAACACAATGTAGAGACATCTTTACTCTGTATCTAACCCCATCCTGTCCCTGTCCTGGGAGTGTTTGATGGGGGATAGTGTAGAGGAAGCTTTACTCTGTATCTAACCCTGTGCTGTCCCTGTCCTGGGAGTGTTTGATGGGGGACGGTGTAGAGGGAGCTTTACTCTGTATGTAACCCCGTGCTGTCCCTGTCCTGGGAGTGTTTGATGGGGGATAGTGTAGAGGGAGCTTTACTCTGTATCTAACCCCGTGCTGTCCCTGTCCTTGGAGTGTTTGATGTGGACAGTGTAGAGGGAGCTTTATGCTATATCTAAGCCCGTGCTGTTCCTCATGTATGAGCTGGGTGTGGCTGTACTAGTGGTGGTGTGATGAGGGGATGGGTGAAAACATAGGGCCGATGGTGAATGGAGGTGACCTGGGGTGAGATCTTGAGGGCCTGACTTACATCACTGCAACACAGCCAACGTTCCAGCACCTTTCTGCTGCTGCCAACTGGAATGGTCCAGGTCTATCTCCATCTCACCTCCCAGAGCCCTACACCTTCAAACCTCACTCCTCCCCCAGAATACAAAGGGGGGGGGGGCTGCTGCTGAGTAAGGAAGCTTCCCAACAGGGACTGCATACCCTCCACACAACATCAGGTGAAACTCGGAGACTCGGTCTGGAACAGTGTTCACTGGTGATGGGAGACACGAACAAGGTGACAGATTCGAGCTAATCAGATCGAGTGATGTTGGGGGTAAGACTTAAGAGGAGGCTTGGTCGGCTGGGAGTTTCTTTCCGCTGGAGGGTAGAAGGCTGAGGGGTGACCTGATGGAGGTTTATAAAATCATCAGGGGCATGGATAGGGTGAACAGCCAAGATCTCTTCCCCAGGATAGGGGAGTCCAAAACTAGAGGGGTGAGGGGTTGGGGTGAGGGGTTTGGGTGAGGGGGTAAGGATTTAATAGGGACCCGAGGGACAACATTATCACACAATAGTTGTAGTAGTTCGTATGTGGAATGAACTGCCAGAGGAAGTGGTATTTGCAGATACAGTATAGAGGGATATGGGCTAAACACATGCAAGTGTTTGGGAAGCCTGGTCAGCATGGATGGGTTGGACTGAATGGTCTGTTTTCATGCTGTTAGATTCCATGAAATATTCACAATATGCCCAGAAATCTGGATGGTCTCTCTAACAATTTGCTGAGGCTGGCTTGAAATCCAAATATAATGAGACCAAGTCATAACATCAAAACAGGATTCAGTGTGAGCTGTTTTTGAATAAGAAAGCCTCAACTCAGATTTTGTTGACATTCAATTCCCTGTGTGGGTGGCATTAAACCGAAATGCAATGGTTAGTTCCTGTAGTTATCAGCTTTAACCAGGGTTGGAGCAATCTAGTGCAGATCCATAGAGTCATAGAGATGTACAGCACGGAAACAGACCCTTCGGTCCAACCCGTCCATGCCGACCAGATATCCCAACCCAATCTAGTCCCACCTGCCAGCACCTGGCCCATATCCCTCCAAACCCTTCCTATTCATATACCCATCCAAATGCCTCTTAAATGTTATAATTATACCAGCCTCCACACTTCCTTTAGCACCTTATTCCATTCAAACACCACCCTTTGCATGAAAATGTTGCCTCTCAAGTCTCTTTTATATCTTTCCCCTCTCACCCTAAACCTATGCTCTCTAGTTCTGGACTCCCCCACTCCAGGGAAAAGACTTTGTCTATTTATCCTATCCATGCCCCTCATATTTTTGTAAACCTCTATAAGGTCACCCCTCAGCCTCCGACGCTCCAGGGAAAACAGCCCCGGCCTGTTCAGCCTCTCCCTATAGCTCAAATCCTCCAACCCTAGCAACATCCTTGTAAATCTTTTCTGAACCCTTTCAAGTTTCACAATATCCTTCCAAAAGGAAGGAGACCAGAATTGCACGCAATATTCCAACAGTGGCCTAACCAATGTCCTGTACAGCAGCAACATGACCTCCCAACTCCTGTACTCAATACTCTGACCAATAAAGGAAAGCATACCAAACGCCTTCTTCACTATCCTATCTACTTGTGACTCCACTTTCAAGGAGCTATGAACCTGCACTCCAAGGTCTCTTTGTTCAGCAACACTCCCTAGGACCTTACCATTAAGTGTATAAGTCCTGCTAAGATTTGCTTTCCCAAAATGCAGCACCTCACATTTATCTAAATTAAACTCCATCTGCCACTTCTTGGCCCATTGGCCCATCTGGTCCAGATCCTGTTGTAATCTGAGGTAACCCTCTTCGCTGTCCACTACACCTCCAATTTTGGTGTCATCTGCAAACTTACTAACTGTACCTCTTATGCTCGCATCCAAATCATTTATGTAAATGACAAAAAGTAGAGAACTCAGCACCGATCCTTGTGGCACTCCACTGGTCACAGGCCTCCAGTCTGAAAAACAACCCTCCATCACCACCCTCTGTCTTCTACCTTTGAGCCAGTTCTGTTTCCAAATGGCTAGTTCTCCCTGTATTCCATGAGATCTAACCTTGCTCACCAATCTCCCATGGGGAACCTTGTTGAACACCTTACTGAAGTCCATATAGATCACATCTACTGCTCTGCCCTCATCAATCCTCTTTGTTACTTCTTCAAAAAACTCAATCAAGTTTGTGAGACATGATTTCCCACAAAGCCATGTAGACTATCCCGAATCAGTCCTTGCCTTTCCAAATACATGTACATCCTGTCCCTCAGGATTCCCTCTAACAACTTGCCCACCACCGACGTCAGGTTCACTGGTCTATAGATCCCTGGCTTGTCCTTACCACCCTTCTTAAATAGTGGCACCACGTTAACCAAACTCCAGTCTTCCGGCACCTCACCTGTGAGTACTGATGATACAAATAAAAAAGCTCAGTTGAAAAACAGCTAAAACTATGTCCTTATTACGTCAGTCAGATGGGTCATTGACTAAGGCTCATATTAAACTAGCCAACTTAGTGCAACTCAGCACAGATTGCCCCTTTAATATTTTTCCCAAATGCAGAGTTGTCCGAGATCTCTGCATGACAGCAGCTCCTGGAAGTGGAAACCACTCACTGCTATGCGTACAGCTTCCCAGTGACAGTGTAGCCGCACAGACGAGAGGAAATAGTGTTTCGTGTTTAAGCACATTAACACTCACCAAGTTGTTGAATATAAAGTCAGAATGTTAAATTTGTACTCATTTTTGAATAAGAAGCTGATTCCAGATCCAATTCCTGAAAATAGAAAGGTGGAAGTTCAGAGAACAATCTCACATCGGAGCAGACCTTCCGAGAAAATCATCAGGATTTGTGGGATGATACGAATAAACCCAGCAGAGAGCAAAAAGCAGCAACGCTCATCCATGGCTGTCCCTCCGTGTCCACCGCATATGAGAGTACTGCCCTTCACTGGGAAAGGTAATCCAGTGCCTACATGGAATTTCTGATCCAATCTGGGGCAATTCTTTGAAAGAACTGGATAGGAGAATACAGGAGAACTCCCTCTACACTCCCTGGACAGGGTCGGCTTGGAGTTAGATACAGAGTAAAGCTCCCTCTACCCTGTAGGCAAAAGTGAGGACTGCAGATGCTGAAAACCAGAGTTTAGATCAGAATGGTGCTGGAAAAGCACAGCAGGTCAGGCAGCATCTGAGGAGCAGGAAAATCAACGTTTTGGGCAAAAGCCCATCTTCAGGAATTCCTGAAGGGCTTTTGCCCAAAACATCAATTTTCCTGCTCCTCGGATGCTGCCTGACTTGCTGTGCTTTTCCAGCACCCTCTACCCTGTCTCCATTGTACATTTCCAGGACAGGGAAAGCACAGGGTGAAACACACAGTAAAGCTTCCTCTACACTGTCGCCATCAAACACTCCCAGGACAGGGACAGCATGGGGCTAGATACAGAGTAAAGCTCCCTCTACCCTGTCTCCATTGAACAGTTCCAGGACAGGGACACCACAGGGTTAGATACAGAGTAAAGCTCCCTCTACACTGTCCCCATCAAACACTCCCAGGACAGGGACAGCACAGGGTTAGATACAGAGTAAAGCTCTATCTATGCTGTCTCCATCAAACACTCCCAGGACAGGGACAGCACAGGGTTAGATACAGAGTAAAGCTCCCTCTACACTGTCCCCATCAAACACTCCCAGGACAGGGACAGCACGGGGTTAGATACAGAGTAAAGCTCCCTCTACACTGTCCCCATCAAACACTCCCAGGACAGGGACAGCACGGGGTTAGATACAGAGTAAAGTGTAATTTTCTGCCTCAGGTTGATTATGAGGTATAAATGGGGGAATAGAGGTTGGAATGTGACGTACCGTCAATCTGTCGCTGCGGTAGACTGATGACAGGTAGCATTCCCGGTGAGTTCATCATCTTGGTGACCAGTGAGGTGTCCAGCTGCTCCAAACCAGGCCCAAACATGGCAAACCGCGGCTGTGCCTGAGAGACCAGTGAGTAGAACAAGGAGGTGACGGAGCTGTAGGCACTGGGGCGCACTCTCCTGTGCTTCCTGCCCTCGGGGCAGCTCATTAAATACCTGCCCAGAAAGAAACAGCATTCCTGAGATCCTTGCACCTAGCTCTCCTGAGCAGTGTTCACCACAGCACTGTTGCTCACAGTGTAAACCACAGCGAGGACAGGGAGCATCGGAAAACTGAGAGCAAACAGTCGGTCACTCAATAGGAACGGCAAGCTGGGGTTTTGAAAGATATAGATTCTCCAGCATAGGAACAGAGTCAGGCCACTGGGTCTGTCCTACATTCACCCAGTTTGGATCCATTGACCTCAATGTACTTGTCTGGCAGAGTCATAGAGTCACAGAAACAGATCTTTTGGTCCAGCCCATCCATGCCGACCAGATATCCAAACCCAATCTAGTCCCACCTGCCAGCACCTGGCACATATCCCTCTAAACCCTTCCTATTCATATACCCAGCCAGATGCCTTGTTGCAATTGTACCAGCCTCCACCACTTCCTCTGGCAGCTCATTCCATACACGCACCATCCTCTGTGTGAAAACGTTGTCCCATAGGTCTCTTTTATATCTTTTCCCTCTCACCCTAAACCTATGCCCTCTAGTTCAACACTCCCCCATCCCAGAGAAAAGACCTTGTTGATTTATCCTACCCATGCCCCTCATGATTTTATAAACCTCCAT
Source organism: Hemiscyllium ocellatum (assembly GCF_020745735.1). Classification (NCBI taxonomy): domain Eukaryota; kingdom Metazoa; phylum Chordata; class Chondrichthyes; order Orectolobiformes; family Hemiscylliidae; genus Hemiscyllium; species Hemiscyllium ocellatum. The sequence goes on from NC_083402.1 coordinate 4,389,695, forward strand.
AAGGTCACCTCTCAGCCTCCGATGCTCCAGGGAAAACAGCCCCAGCCTGTTCAGCCTCTCCCTGTAGCTCAGATCCTCCAACCCTGGCAACATCCTTGTAAAACTTTTCTGAACATTTTCAAGTTTCACAACGTCCGTCCTATAGGAAGGAGACCAGAACTGCATGCATTATTCCAACAGTGGCTTGACCAATGTCCTGTACAGCCACAACATGACCTCCCAACTCCTGTACTCAATACTCTGACCAATAAAGGAAAACATACCAAACGCCTTCTTCACTATCCTATCTACCAGTGACTCCACTTGCAAGGAGCTATGAACCTGCACTCCAAGGTCTCTTTGTTCAGCTACACTCCCAAGGACCTTGCCATTCAGTGTACAAGTCCTGCTAAGATTTGCTTTCTCAAAATGCAGCGCCTCACATTTATCGATCCAAACTCCATCTGCCACTTCTCAGCCCATTGGCCCATCTGATCAAGATCCTGTTGTAATCTGAAGTAACCTTCTTCGCTGTCCACTACACCTCCAATTTTGGTGTCATCTGCAAACTTACTGAATATACATCTTAAGCTCACATCCAAATCATTTATATAAATGATGAAAAATAGAGGACCCAGCACCAATCCTTGTGGCACTCCACTGGTTACAGGCCTCCAGTGTGAAAAACAACCCTTCACCACCACCCTCTGTCTTCTACCTTTGAGCCAGTTCTGTATCCAAATGTAAGGGGGTGACAACTGTAGTATGTCACTGGCCAGGTAAACAAGCACCGGGCTAATGCTGTCAGATTCTAGATTAGAGTGGTGCTGGAAAAACACAGCAGTTCAAGCAAATCTGAGGAGCAGGAACCCTCGGATGCTGCCTGACCTGCTGTGCTTTTCCAGCACCACGCTAATCTAGAATCTGGTTTCCAGCATCTGCAGTCATTGTTTTTACCTAATGCTGTCAGACACAGGTTCAAATCCCACACTGGCCACCAGGGGAAGGATGATTCCTAACTTCAGGGTTCAAAGTATCCCAGTGATGATGACCAGGAAACTATCACTGATTGTTATAAAACACATCTGCGTCACTTATTTCCGTTAGGGAAGAAAACGGCCATCCTTACCTGGACGGCCTACATGTGACTCCAGACCCACAGCAATGTGGGTGACTCTTAACCACCCTGTGAAATGCCAAGAGAGACACTCAATTCAAGGGAAGTTAAGGAGGTGCAATAAATTGCCAGCAAAATCTCAATCCCATGGAAGAATTAAAGAGAGAGAGAGAGATGGCACTTGCTTGCTGGAACGTCAGAGCAAAAGCAAAGAGAGGGGCATGTTGTCTGAAGTCAATCTGAGGACACTCAGGAAACAGAGTGAAGGGGCTTTAAAAGGACACTGGGAGATTCACCCCAGAAGAGAACCTGTTGTACTTTCGATTATTTGGCAGAACCAGCCTTTGCCCTGCCTGTTCCCAGCAGTTGGAGGACACCATCGGTTCCACGAATAACCCCTTTCAGATCATCAGCCCGGTTCGTTACGCGGCTCTGATACATTTCCTAGAAACGACACATGGTTGAGCTTTGTGTCTGAGACCCAACCACCTTCAGCTGCTCCGTGAATGACCTTCTCTCTGTCAGAAGAGGGGATGCTCGCCAATGATGACACCGTGTTCAGCATCACTAGTGACTCCTCAGATACTGAAGCAATCCATGTTCAAATACAACAAGGTCTGGACAATTCAGGTTTTAAATAAAACTTCAACAAGCTTCAGCCACGAACTCCAGTGGCTCAAGGGAGCAGCTCACATCACCCTCTCCAGGACAATCAGGGATATTGATTTACTGTATCGAATATTATAATATAGACATTATGTTCAACGTCATATAAGTCCATATACCAAGAAACATATGGTTTTAAATCCTGGCCATTCTCATGGACTGACGTATCAGCCTAATATCAGAGGTTTCATTTAGAGTTTATTGCGGGATGATGTTGCAGCTATAAGAGATTATTTTGTCCTTTTTTTTAAAGTGAGGTGTTAAGGCAGAAGGTACCAAACAATCTACCAAAAGCACTAACAGTAAACAGCTTGCAAGGCCTTGGGTTTTTTTTTGCCTAAGGTTGAAACAATAGAAGCAGCCCAGATGGGTGAGGCCAGCTCTCTCTGACCAGGATTTCTAGTTTGCTTGTAGTTTTTTGGTTTAGCTTTCAGCAGTTGCTGTTGTGGGCTTGAAGAAGTGGAAGCTGTTTTTCCCTCTCTCGATTGCAGTCGAAGGCCAGGGGTTCTCTTCCTAGGTTGCTGGATTGCATAGGAAACAAAATTTGCTTTTCTGAATTTGCCTTTTTGCCAAGAGTTTGTTTACGGGATGTTACTGTATTGGAACAGTTTAGTTATAGTTACTGTTTGTATTGTTCTGTTCAGTTTTCCACTAGAGCTGTTATTTTAAGTTCTTATTTCTTTTGTTGTGTTTTAACTACAGTGTTTAAATAAATTGTGATTTACTTAATGTCAAATAGTTTGACCAGTCACATTGCATCTGGGACAGATACTTTATATCTGCCTTTAATAAAAAGGGAAAACTTAAGGTTTAATCTACCCCCTTAAAGTATTTTGAGGGGTTCTGGTCTGGTCCATAACAATTGTCACATGTACTGATGTACAGGAATACAGCATTACAGCCACAAACAGAAACAAAAGAAACAGTGAAGGGTAGGGGTGTCAGTGACCTGTAGTGTGGGGGGGGGGGGCAGGGAAGGTGACTGCAGTCTGATTTCAAACAATACTTCACTTACACTGTCATATAGTCCTGCTCCATGCTGTCAGTCAGTGATTTACTCAGTAATGCTGCATTCGGCAGTGACAGATGGTCAACAGAATTCCAGTGAGGGAGATCCCGCAGGAGGAAGTAACGCCACAAAAGGGGGTCACGAACCATGGCATTCCAGTAGCGACTGACACATCCAAGTTGGCACAGATCCCTGGGAGATAGTAAGCCCATGATATACATCTGTACCTCCACCTGCAACAGGAGCACAACAAGATCCAACTGCTGTTACAGTTTCACCAGTTCAAGATAGGACCGAGAGGGCTGAGGTCAGGATTCCGAAAGGAACGGGGAGGATGGCAGGGTGATTGAAATGACAGATGTCCTGCCTCAGGGCTTAAGGACCAATGTCGAAAAGCCAATTTCCAAATGGTCACGACATTTTTCAAGGTATGAAATCTGGTGTTTCTTGCCTATATAAGCCCATTATTTACTCGTTCGTGTGATGTGACTATCTCTAGGATTTGTTCCCATCCCTCAGTATCCAGAGGGTAGTTCAGTCAGCCACACTGCTATGGGTCTGGCATCACTGGGAGACCAGGGCAGACCAAATAACAGACAGCAGATTTACAACCTTCAAGGATCTGAGTGAACCAGCTAGGTTAATATGACAGTAAAAAGTGAGGTCTGCAGATGCTGGAGATCAAAGCTGAAAATGTGTTGCTGGTTAAAGCACAGCAGGTTAGGCAGCATCCAAGGAACAGGAAATTTGACGTTTCGGACCAGAGCCTGATGAAGGGCTCGGGCCTGAAACGTCGAATTTCCTGTTCCTTGGATGCTGCCTAACCTGCTGTGCTTAAACCAGCAACACATTTTCAGGTTCCTATGACAGTCAGCTTCATCATTCCCCAAGGTTTTAAAATCAAGGTGTTTATTCCGTTCAAGTCGCACCATTTGCTGTAGTGGGACTGGACTGACTGAAGGACGGACTCTCCACACTGCTGGGGAGAGGCAGCTCTACTCTGTATCTAACCCTGTACTGTCCCTGTCCTGGGAGTGTTTGATGGGGACAGTGTAGAGTGAGCTTTACTCTGTATCTAACCCCATGCTGTCCCTGTCCTGGTAGTGTTTGATGGGGAACAGTGTAGAAGGAGCTTTACTCTGTATCTAACCCCGTGCTGTCCCTGTCCTGGGAGTGTTTGATGGGGGGACAGTGTAGAGGGAGCTTTACTCTGTATCTAACCACGTGCTGTCCCTGTCCTGGGATTGTTTGATGGGGACAGTGTAGAAGGAGCTTTACTCTGTATTTAACCCTGTGCTGTCCCTGTCCTGGGAGTGTTTGATGGGGGACAGTGTAGAGGGAGCTTTACTCTGTATCTAACCACGTGCTGTCCCTGTCCTGGGATTGTTTGATGGGGACAGTGTAGAAGGAGCTTTACTCTGTATCTAACCCTGTGCTGTCCCTGTCCTGGGAGTGTTTGATGGGGACAGTGTAGAGTGAGCTTTACTCAGTATCTAACCCTGTGCTGTCCCTGTCCTGGGAGTGTTTGATGGGGACAGTGTAGAGTGAGCTTTACTCAGTATCTAACCCTGTGCTGTGCCTGTCCTGGGAGTGTTTGATGGGGTGGAGATGCAGAGAGAAACAGCAGCTTTAATCCTGCAGACAAACCCAGTGAAATGTTCACAAGGGGGAATGTGTTGCTTTAAATGGGGACAGACACTGGGAGTTATTGCTCAGGGATGTGGAGTCAGCCCAGGGGATGAATTCGCTGCTCCCTGGCCGTGGGGTGATGTCAGGACGGGGCTGGGGGCTCTGTGTGAGGGTTCTCACCGGTAAGCTGTGCAGGCTGTCCCCGGCTCCTTGCTCCGACTCTCTCCGGGAAGGGGCTTGCTGCTCACTCCCGGCGCCGGCTCTCCGCAGGTACCTCTCCCGGAGCTGTCGGAAACTCCCCCGGATCGTGCTCTCAATCCTGCTCCACTCATGCGCCCAGTCCCCAGAGCCGGCCATACCTCAGCACTGAGCTGCCTTACTCTATCCCCCTGGCCCGTTCTCAGTGAGAGCTGTCCCAGTTTGTGACGCCCATCCACTCTGCAACCAACACAATCCGCCCCAGTTCAATAACCTGCCCTTTCACTTTCCAAACGACAGCAACTACAGGGCAACCTGAACAAATCTGACCCTGTTTTCCTGGAACTCACTTGCCCCAAACACACAGAGCAGAGTGCAGTTCCTCTCTGTACCCTCTCCCCCTTTCCAACACCCCTCTCTCTCTCTCTGTCTCCACTACCCTCTCTCAAACCTCTTCAGTTCCTCTCTCCCCCTCGGCTTTTCTTTCCTTCCTAGTTCACTGCCTTCAGTTTGAATCTTCCAGCTGTGGGAGGTAAAGTTCAGGAAATGCACAGTATTGTGGGAGAGCTGTCAGACTCTGGGAAACTGCCTCCCCAGACAGCTCCACCTCTGCTCTGTCTCCACTTTCAGAACCAGCCCTGCACTTCACTGCTGCCTTCAGCAATGTCAGCTGCTCAATTACAACCTCTCACACTCACACAACAATCCCAGCCAGGACCAGTCCTCCCACTACAGGAGAGTTAATAATAATTACTGACCCTTCGACAGTGCAGCACTCCCTCAGCACTGACCCTCTGACAGAGTGGCGCTCCCTCAGCACTGACCCTCTGACAGAGTGGCGCTCCCTCAGCACTGACCCTCTGACAATGCAGCACTCCCTCAGCACTGACCCTCTGACAGTGCAGCACTCCCTCAGTACTGACCCTTTGACAGTGCGGCACTCCCTCAGTATTGACCGTCTGACAGTGCAGCACTCCCTCAGTGTGAGAGTTGGAGTAATGATTCAAGATGTGCATAAGCATAAGGGGCAAGAAGGTGACCAAAAGAAAATGGCCGACATATGAATTTGACTAACTTAGCGAGAGCAGCAGCACTAACACATAGTAGGTAGCAGAAGTGGTAAACAAGTTGCAGCTGGACCACAAGGTCAGCAGAAGTCAGAAAACAAGCAGCTAGACAGATAACAGAATAATGAAGCCCCTTGACAGATAACGAAACCAGACAATGGGCGACCTTACTCATGGCAAAACCACAAGGCCGACATTTATGTCAGAAACGAACCTCGTGACTGATAACGAAGGACAACCGTTGAGAAACAACTTGAAGTGGACAATGGGCGGTTGTCAGCTGCCTGGGAAAATTGTAAACACTTGAGGGGGGGCAGGTGTCCAGCTGCGCTTGCAAAATTGGGGTGAACAAGTAATGGAAAAGTACCGGTTACTCAAGATTGAGAATCACCTGACTCAACAGGGGGTGGAGTTTAAGGGTATATCAGGGGATGCTTTGTAACGATCAGGGTCCCTTTCTTTGAGGGGTACCCAACTCTGCAGAGTTGCTAATTGCTAATAAACTTTGTTTTCCTGAATTTGTCTTGAGCTGACTTTTTACGTCTCACACTCAGCACTGACCCACTGACAGTGCAGCACTCCCTGAGCACTGACCCTCTGACAGTGCAGCACTCCCTCAGTACTGACCCGCTGACAATGCAGCACTCCCTCAGCACTGACCCTCCGACAGTGCGGCACTCCCTCAGCACCGACCCTCTGACAGTGCAGCACTCCCTCAGCACTGACCCTCTGCCGGAGTCGCCCTCCCTCAACACTGACCCTCTGACAGTGCAGCACTCCCTCAGCACTGACCCTCTGACAGTGCAGCACTCCGTCAGTAGTGACCCTCCGACAGTGCAGCACGCCCTCAGCACTGACCCTCTGACAATGCAGCACTCCCTCAGCACTGACCCTCCAACAGTGCGGCACTCCCTCAGCACTGACCCTCTGACAGTGTATCGCTCCCTCAGCACTGACCCTCTTACAGAGTGGCGCTCCCTCAGCACTGACCTTCTGACAGTGCAGCACTTCCTCAGTACTGACCCTCTGACAGTGCGGCACTCCCTCAGTACAGACCCTCTGACAGTGCAGCACTGACCCTCCGACAGTGCAGCACTCCCTGAGCACTGACCCTCTGACAGTGCAGCACTCCCTCAGTACTAACCCACTGACAGTGCAGCACTTCCGCAGTACTGACCCTCTGACAGTGCGGCTCTCCCTCAGTCCTGACCCTCTGACAGCGCAGCACTCCCTCAGCACTGACCCTCTGACAGTGCGGGACTCCCTCAATACTGACCCTCCGACAGTGCGGCACTCCCTCAATACTGACCCTCTGACAGTGCGGCCCCCCCTCAGTACTGACCCTCTGACAGTGCAGCACTCCCTCAGCACTGACCCTCTGACAGTGCAACACTCCCTCAGTGCTGACCCTCTGACAGTGCAGCACTCCCTCATTACTGACCCTCTGACAGTGCAGCACTCCCTGAGCACTGACCCTCTGACAGTGCAGCACTCCCTCAGTACTAACCCACTGACAGTGCAGCACTTCCTCAGTACTGACCCTCTGACAGTGCGGCACTCCCTCAGCACTGACCCTCTGAAAGTGCAGCACTTCCGCAGTACTGACCCTCTGACAGTGCGGCTCTCCCTCAGTCCTGACCCTCTGACAGTGCAGCACTCCCTCAGCACTGACCCTCCGACAGTGCAGCACACCCTGAGCACTGACCCTCTGACACTGCGGCACTACCTCAGTACTGACCCTCTGACAGTGCAGCACTCCCTCAGTACTGACCCTCTGACAGTGCGGCACTCCCTCAATACTGACCCTCCGACAGTGCAGCACTCCCTCAATACTGACCCTCTGACAGTGCGGCACCCCCTCAGTACTGACCCTCTGACAGTGCAGCACTCCCTCAGTCCTGACCCTCTGACAGTGCAGCACTCCCTCAGCACTGACCCTCCGACAGTGCAGCACTCCCTCAGCACTGACCCTCTGACACTGCGGCACTTCCTCAGTACTGACCCTCTGACAGTGCAGCACTCCCTGAGCACTGACCCTCCGACAGTGCAGCACTCCCTGAGCACTGACCCTCTGATACTGCGGCACTTCCTCAGTACTGACCCTCTGACAGTGCAGCACTCCCTGAGCACTGACCCTCCGACAGTGCGGCACTCCCTGAGCACTGACCCTCTGACACTGCGGCACTCCCTCAGTACTGACCCTCTGACAGTGCAGCACTCCCTGAGCACTGACCCTCTGACAGTGCAGCACTCCCTCAGCACTGACCCTCCGACAGTGCAGCACTCCCTGAGCACTGACCCTCTGACACTGCGGCACTCCCTCAGTACTGACCCGCTGACAGTGCAACACTCCCTCAGCACTGACCCTCCGACAGTGCAGCACTCCCTCAGCACTGACCCTCCGACAGTGCAGCACTCCCTCAGTAGTGACCCTCTGACAGTGCAGCACTCCCTGAGCACTGATCCTCTGACAGTGCAGCACTCCCTCAGCACTGACCCTCTGACAGTGCAGCACTCCCTCAGCACTGACCCTCTGACAGTGCAGCACTCCCTCAGCACTGACCCTCTGACAGTGCAACACTCCCTCAGTACTGACCCTCTGACAGTGCAGCACTCCCTCATTACTGACCCTCCGACAGTGCAGCACTCTCTCAGCACTGACCCTCTGACAGTGCAGCACTCTCTCAGTGCTGACCCTCTGACAGTGCGGCTCTCCCTCAGTCCTGACCCTCTGACAGTGCAGCACTCCCTCAGCACTGACCCTCTGACAGTGCAGCACCCCCTCAGCACTGACCCTCTGACACTGCGGCACTCCCTCAGTACTGACCCTCTGACAGTGCGGCTCTCCCTCAGTCCTGACCCTCTGACAGTGCAGCACTCCCTCAGCACTGACCCTCCGACAGTGCAGCACTCCCTGAGCACTGACCCTCTGACACTGCGGCACTCCCTCAGTACTGACCCTCTGACAGTGCAGCACTCCCTCAGTACTGACCCTCTGACAGTGCGGCACTCCCTCAATACTGACCCTCCGACAGTGCGGCACTCCCTCAATACTGACCCTCTGACAGTGCGGCACCCCCTCAGTATTGACCCTCTGACAGTACAGCACTCCCTCAGTACTGAACCTCTGACAGTGCAGCACTCCCTCAGCACTGACCCTCCGACAGTGCAGCACTCCCTGAGCACTGACCCTCTGACAGTGCAGCACTCCCTCAGTACTGACCCTCTGACAGTGCAGCACATACCAGTCAGGCATGGTGTAAAGGGCCTTGTGAGGCAGCCGTGGTTTAATAAGGAATTGGAATCCCTTGTGAAAGGGAAGAGGGCGGCATATGTAAAGATGAGGCGTGAAGGTTCAGTTGGGGCGATAGAGAGTTATAAGGTAGCCAGGAAGGATCTAAAGAGAGAGCTAAGAGAAGCGAGAAGGGGACATGAAAAGTCTTTAGCTGGTAGGATTAGGGAAAACCCAAAGGCTTTCTATAGGTATGTCAGGAATAAAAGGATGACTAGGGTAGGTATCGGTCCAGTCAAGGATAGTAGTGGGAAGTTGTGTGTGGAGGCGGAGGAGATTGGAGAGACACTAAATCAATACTTTTCATCAGTATTCACTCAGGAACAGGACACTGTTGCTGATGTGAATATGGAATCACAAATGATTAGAATGGATGGCCTGGAAATATGCAGGGAAGAGGTTCTGGGAATATTGGAGAGGATGAAAATAGATAAGTCTCCTGGGCCTGATGGCATTTACCCTAGGATCCTATGGGAATCTAGGGAGGAGATAGCAGAGCCATTGGCCTGGATTTTTATGTCGTCATTGTCAACGGGAATAGTACCAGAGGACTGGAGGATAGCGAATGTGGTTCCCTTGTTCAAGAAAGGGAGTAGGGATAGCCCTAGTAACTATAGGCCAGTGAGTCTGACTTCAGTGGTGGGCAAAGTCTTAGAGAGAATGGTAAGGGATAAGATTTATGAACATCTGGATAGGAATAACGTGATCAAGGATAGCCAGCATGGTTTTGTGAAGGGCAGGTCATGCCTCACAAACCTTATTGAGTTCTTTGAGAAGGTGACTAAGGAAGTGGACGAGGGTAAAGCAGTAGATGTTGTGTATATGGATTTTAGTAAGGCGTTCGATAATGTTCCCCATGGTAGGCTAATGCTAAAACTACGGAGGTATGGCATTGAGGATACATTAGAGGTTTGGATTAGGAATTGGCTGGCTGGAAGGAGACAGAGGGTAGTAGTTGATGGACTAAGTTCATCTTGGAGTGCAGTTACTAGCGGTGTACCACAAGGATCTGTTTTGGGACCATTGCTTTTTGTTATCTTTATAAATGATCTAGAGGAAGGGCTTGAAAGCTGGGTAAGCAAGTTTGCGGATGACACAAAAGTCGGTGGAGTTGTGGATAGTGAGGAAGGAAGTGGTAGGTTACAGCGGGATATAGATAAGTTGCAGAGCTGGGCAGAAAGGTGGCAAATGGAATTCAATGTAGCTAAGTGTGAAGTCATTCACTTTGGTAGGAGTAACAAGATGATGGATTACTGGGCTAATGGTAGGCTACTTGGTAGTGTGGACGAGCAGAGGGATCTTGGTGTCCATGTACACAGATCTCTGAAAGTTGCCACCCAGGTAAATAGTGCTGTGAGGAAGGCATATGGTGTACTGGGCTTTATTGGTAGAGGAATTGAGTTCCGGAGTCCTGAGGTCATGTTGCAACTGTATAAGACCCTGGTGCGGCCTCATCTGGAGTATTGTGTGCAGTTTTGGTCGCCATACTATAGGAAGGATGTGGAGGCATTGGAACGAGTGCAGAGGAGGTTTACCAGGATGTTACCTGGAATGGTAGGAAAATCTTATGAGGAAAGGCTGAGGCACTTGGGGCTGTTCTCATTGGAGAAGAGAAGGTTTAGGGGAGATTTGATAGAGGTGTATAAGATGATTAGGGGTTTAGATAGGGTCGAACCTGAGAACCTTTTACCGCTAATGGAGTCAGGTGTTATTAGGGGACACAGCTTTAAATTAAGGGGTGGTAGGTATAGGACAGATGTTAGGGGTAGATTCTTTACACAGCGGGTTGTGAGTTCATGGAATGCCCTGCCCGTATCAGTGGTGAACTCTCCTTCTTTATGGTCATTTAAGCGGGCATTGGATAGGCATTTGGAAGTTATTGGGCTAGTGTAGGTTAGGTAGGATTCGGTCGGCGCAACATCGAGGGCCGAAGGGCCTGTACTGCGCTGTATCTTTCTATGTTCTATGTTCTATGTTCACTCCCTGAGCACTGACCCTCCGACAGTGCAGCACTCCCTGAGCACTGACCCTCTGACAGTGCAGCACTCCCTCAGCACTGACCCTCTGACAGTGCAGCACTCCCTCATTACTGACCCTCTGACAGTGCAGCACTCCCTCATTACTGACCCTCCGACAGTGCAGCACTCCCTCAGCACTGACCCTCCGACAGTGCAGCACTCCCTCATTACTGACCCTCCGACAGTGCAGCACTCCCTCAGCACTGACCCTCCGACAGTGCAGCACTCCCTCAGCACTGACCCTCTGACAGTGCAGCACTCCCTCAGCACTGACCCTCCGACAGTGCAGCACTCCCTGAGCACTGACCCTCTGACACTGCGGCACTCCCTCAGTACTGACCCTCTGACAGTGCAGCACTCCCTCAGTACTGACCCTCCGACAGTGCAGCACTCCCTCAGCACTGACCCTCCGACAGTGCTGCACTCCCTCAGCACTGACCCTCCGACAGTGCAGCACTCCCTGAGCACTGACCCTCTGACACTGTGGCACTCCTTCAGCACTGACCCTCTGACAGTGCAGCACTCCCTCAGCACTGACCCTCTGACACTGCGGCACTCCCTCAGTACTGACCCTCTGACAGTGCAGCACTCCCTCAGTACTGACCCTCCGACAGTGCAGCACTCCCTCAGCACTGACCCTCCGACAGTGCTGCACTCCCTCAGCACTGACCCTCCGACAGTGCAGCACTCCCTGAGCACTGACCCTCTGACACTGTGGCACTCCTTCAGCACTGACCCTCTGACAGTGCAGCACTCCCTCAGCACTGACCCCCTGACAGTGCAGCACTCCCTCATTACTGACCCTCTGACAGTGCAGCACTCCCTCAGCACTGACCCTCTGACAGTGCAGCACTCCCTCAGCGCTGACCCTCTGACAGTGCAGCACTCCCTCAGTACTGACCCTCTGACAGTGCGGCACTCCCTCAGTACTGACCCTCTGACAGTGCGGCACCCCCTCAGTACTGACCCTCTGACAGTGCAGCACTCCCTCAGCACTGACCCTCCGACCGTGCAGCACTCCCTCAGCACTGACCCTCTGACAGTGCAGCACTCCCTCAGCACTGACCCTCCGACAGTGCAGCACTCCCTCAGCACTGACCCTCTGACACTGCAGCACTCCCTCAGCACTGACCCTCTGATAGTGCAGCACTCCCTCAGCACTGATCCTCTGACAGTGCAGCACTCCCTCATTACTGACCCTCTGACAGTGCAGCACTCCCTCAGCACTGACCCTCTGACAGTGCAGCACTCCCTCAGTGCTGACCCTCCGACAGTGCAGCACTCCCTCATTACTGACCCTCCGACAGTGCAGCACTCCCTCAGCACTGACCCTCCGACAGTGCAGCACTCCCTCAGCACTGACCCTCTGACAGTGCAGCACTCCCTCAGCACTGACCCTCTGACAGTGCAGCACTCCCTCAGCACTGACCCTCTGACAGTGCATCACTCCCTCAGCACTGACCCTCTGACAGTGCAGCACTCCCTCAGCGCTGACCCTCTGACAGTGCGGCACTCCCTCATTACTGACACTCTGACAGTGCATCACTCCCTCAGCACTGACCCTCTGACAGTGCAGCACTCCCTCAGTACTGACCATCTGACAGTGCAGCACTCCCTCAGCACTGACCCTCCGACAGTGCAGCACTCCCTGAGCACTGACCCTCTGACACTGCGGCACTCCCTCAGTACTGACCATGTGACAGTGCAGCACTCCCTCAGCACTGACCCTCCGACAGTGCAGCACTCCCTCATTACTGACCCTCCGACAGTGCAGCACTCCCTCAGCACTGACCCTCCGACAGTGCAGCACTCCCTCAGCACTGACCCTCTGACAGTGCAGCACTCCCTCAGCACTGACCCTCTGACAGTGCAGCACTCCCTCAGCACTGACCCTCTGACAGTGCATCACTCCCTCAGCACTGACCCTCTGACAGTGCAGCACTCCCTCAGCGCTGACCCTCTGACAGTGCGGCACTCCCTCATTACTGACACTCTGACAGTGCATCACTCCCTCAGCACTGACCCTCTGACAGTGCAGCACTCCCTCAGTACTGACCATCTGACAGTGCAGCACTCCCTCAGCACTGACCCTCCGACAGTGCAGCACTCCCTGAGCACTGACCCTCTGACACTGCGGCACTCCCTCAGTACTGACCCTCTGACAGTGCAGCACTCCCTCAGTACTGACCCTCCGACAGTGCAGCACTCCCTCAGCGCTGACCCTCCGACAGTGCTGCACTCCCTCAGCACTGACCCTCCGACAGTGCAGCACTCCCTGAGCACTGACCCTCTGACACTGTGGCACTCCCTCAGCACTGACCCTCTGACAGTGCAGCACTCCCTCAGCACTGACCCCCTGACAGTGCAGCACTCCCTCATTACTGACCCTCTGACAGTGCAGCACTCCCTCAGCACTGACCCTCTGACAGTGCAGCACTCCCTCAGCGCTGACCCTCTGACAGTGCAGCACTCCCTCAGTACTGACCCTCTGACAGTGCGGCACTCCCTCAGTACTGACCCTCTGACAGTGCAGCACCCCCTCAGTACTGACCCTCTGACAGTGCAGCACTCCCTCAGCACTGACCCTCCGACCGTGCAGCACTCCCTCAGCACTGACCCTCTGACAGTGCAGCACTCCCTCAGCACTGACCCTCCGACAGTGCAGCACTCCCTCAGCACTGACCCTCTGACACTGCAGCACTCCCTCAGCACTGACCCTCTGATAGTGCAGCACTCCCTCAGCACTGACCCTCTGACAGTGCAACACTCCCTCAGCACTGACCCTCCGACAGTGCAGCACTCCCTCAGTACTGACCCTCCGACAGTGCAGCACTCCCTCAGCACTGACCCTCTGACAGTGCGGCACTCCCTCAGCGCTGACCCTCTGACAGTGCAGCACTCCCTCAGCACTGACCCTCCGACAGTGCAGCACTCCCTCAGCACTGACCCTCTGACAGTGCAACACTCCCTCAGCACTGACCCTCCGACAGTGCAGCACTCCCTCAGTACTGACCCTCCGACAGTGCAGCACTCCCTCAGCACTGACCCTCTGACAGTGCGGCACTCCCTCAGCACTGACCCTCTGACAGTGCGGCACTCCCTCAGCACTGACCCTCTGACAGTCCGGCTCTCCCTCAGCACTGACCCTCTGACAGTGCGGCTCTCCCTCAGTACTGACCCTCTGACAGTGCGGCTCTCCCTCAGCACTGACCCTCCGACAGTGCGGCACTCCCTCAGCACTGACCCTCCGACAGTGCGGCACTCCCTCAGCACTGACCCTCCGACAGTGCGGCACTCCCTCAGCACTGACCCTCCGACAGTGCGGCACTCCCTCAGCAACTGGCCCTCCGACAGTGCAGCACTCCCTCAGTACTGACCCTCTGACAGTGCAGCACTCCCTGAGCACTGACCCTCTGACAGTGCAGCACTCCCTCAGCGCTGACCCTCTGACAGTGCAGCACTCCCTCAGCACTGACCCTCCGACAGTGCAGCACTCCCTCAGCACTGACCCTCTGACAGTGCAGCACTCCCTCAGCACTGACCCTCTGACAGTGCAGCACTCCCTCAGCACTGACCCTCTGACAGTGCAACACTCCCTCAGCACTGACCCTCCGACAGTGCAGCACTCCCTCAGTACTGACCCTCCGACAGTGCAGCACTCCCTCAGCACTGACCCTCTGACAGTGCGGCACTCCCTCAGCACTGACCCTCTGACAGTGCGGCACTCCCTCAGCACTGACCCCCTGACAGTGCGGCACTCCCTCAGCTCTGACCCTCTGACAGTGCGGCACTCCCTCAGTACTGACCCTCCGACAGTGCAGCACTCCCTCAGTACTGACCCTCTGACACTGCGGCACTCCCTCAGCACTGACCCTCTGACAGTGCGGCACTCCCTCAGCACTGACCCTCTGACAGTGCGGCACTCCCTCAGCACTGACCCTCTGACAGTGCGGCACTCCCTCAGCACTGACCCTCCGACAGTGCGGCAGGCCTCAACATTACGTCACTGAGCTGTGTTGTATTTGTGTTTTGTTTACTTTGTACGAAGCACAGAGGACCCATTCTCTCTCGTTCACACCATCATTTCCACCTGTTTAACCTCTCTTTGTCCAACTCTTCTGCATTAGATCTGTATTTACTGTCATGTTTATTGCAGTTGTAAGTGTTGTGTTCCAAGCTTTACTGCACATCCCCCTTAGCCTTCCTGTTCATTCTCTGCTTTTGTCCAAAGTATTTTTAAAAATAACAGTTTCCAACACCTTTCGGTTCTGAAGAAAGTTGAGTGGAGTATATTGTTGGAAATCAGGTTGTTGTGGGGATTCAGGGCGAAGGATAACCAAACTGCTTTAACAGGGATTCAGTGTAAACAGGAAACTCTCAGAGTGAGAGCAAAGTGGGAGAGCTGATCCGCAGGGAGATGTCATTAGCCCCTTCGAGTGCAGGGAAAAAGGCTGATTGCTGAGTAGGATATCAGTACAGCAGGAAATAGGGTCAGACCAGGGGCAATTTGCCAAGACAAAGCTTCATTAAATGGGCTTTACTTGAATGTATGTAATATTTGGAACAAAATAAATGTAGTCATGATTTGGAGATGCTGGTGTTGGACTGGGGTGGACAAAGTTCAAATTCACACAAAACCAGGTTATAGTCCAACAGGTTGATTTGGAAGCACTAGCTTTCGGAGCGACGCTCCTTCATCAGGTGGTTGTGGAGTACACAGTTGTAAGGCACAGAATTTATAGCAAAAGTTTACAGTGTGATGTAACTGAAATTATACATTGAAAAATACCTTGATTGTTTAAGTCTCTCAACTGTTCGAATATCACGATAGTTTCACTTCTTTCATATGTAAATCACAAAACCCTTTTTTAAAAAATTACATTCTCAGGATAACTGTAACAATTGGTGTCAGCCCAGATAAGATGTTGAGGGTGTTAGCCCCCCTGTGTTCCCTGTCTGTGCTATAATGTTTAGACTGATTCTAAACCTGATTCTGATAGACCTGCTGCGCTTTTCCAGCAACACATTTTCAGCTCTGATCTCCAGCATCTGCAGTCCTCACTTTCTCCAATCAGTTCTTCATCCAGACACATAGAACAGCCATGGGGACTAAATTTGCACCCCAATATACCAACATCTTCATGCACAGGTTCAAACAAGACTTCATCTCTACCCAGGATCTCCAACCAACACCAGGTACATTGACGACATTTTCTTCCTCTGGACCCATGGCGAGGAGTCACTGATAAAACTACACAGTGACACCAACAAGTTTCATCCCACCATCAAACTCACCATGGACTACTCTCGACTATCTGTCTCATTCTTGGACACATGCGTCTCCATCAAAGAGGGACACCTCAGCACCATACTCTACCGCAAATCCACAGACAACCTCACAATGCTACACTTCTCCAGCTTCCACCCAAAACATATTAAAACAGCCATCCCCTATGGACAAGTCCTATGTGTACACTGGATCTGCTCAGATGAGGAGGAATATGACGGGCACCTGCACGTACTCAGGGATGCCCTCATAAAAACGGGGCACGATGCTCAACTCATCGACCGCCAGTTCCAACGTGCCACAGCAAGGAACCGTAATGACCTCCTCAGGAGATAGACATGTGCTGCAACTGACAGGATACCCTTCGTTGTCCAGCACTTCCCAGGAGCTGAAAAACTACGCCATGTTCTTCGTGACCAACAACACATTATCAATGAGGATGAGAACCTCGCCAAGAACTTCCCCACACCTCCACTGCTCGCCTTTAAACAACCGCCAAATCTCAAACAATAAATCTCAAGAAATAAAAATGGAACAGAAACACTGCTCAGGATAGTCTATCAGCCCCGTAACAGGAGCTCTAGTGTGGGAGAGAGAATAAACCCGGAGCTAGTGAGGGCATGTAACAAAGGCAGTACATTAATCGTGGGTGACTTTCAGCAGCAGGAAGATTGGGAGAGTGAGGATGGCAAGGGAAACCACAATGAGGAATTAATCAAATGTTTTCAGGACAACTTGTGAGTACAATATGATCCAACTAGGGATCAGGATTTTGTGGATCTGATAATGTGTGATGAGGCAGAGTAAAAGTCTCAACATAGAAGATGACCATAATCTAGGAACAGAGGGACAGGAGGAGACCAATCGGCCCCTCAAGCCTCTTCCACTATTCAGTGAGGTCCAGGCTGATCTGTGGCCTAACTCCATAGGCCTGCCTTTGGCCCATATCCCTTAATACTTTTGCTTAACAAAAGTTAATTCTTTCAAATTTAAAATTAACAACTGCTCCAGCATCCACTGTTGTTGTGGAAGTGAGTTCCAAACTTCTCCCACCCTTTGTGTGTTGAAGTGCTTTCGAATATCTCTCCTGAATGCTCTGTCCCTATTTCTCAGACTATGCTGCTGCTTCCAAAGTTCTCAACCAGTGGATATAGTGTATCTTTATCTAACCTGACTCTTCCTGGTGATATCTTCAACACTTTGATAGATCACCCCTTAACCTTCTGAATTCTTCAGAAAACAGGCCTAGTTTGTATATATTAGAGAAATCTCTTCATAACCTAACACCTGAAGTCCAGGTATCATGCTTCTAATCTTTTTCTGTGTAAAAAAAAACCTGCACATCTTACATCTCTTTTAAACTTTTCCCTTTTTACTTGAACCTGTGTAATAAATACCATTTCTACCCTGGGAAAATGGCCCCACTGTCCATTCTACCCCTGTCTTTCATAGTTTTATAAACTTCTATCAAAATTGCCTCTCCACTGTCGATAGCCTAAATCTCATCTCTTTAAATTGGTCTTCCCTAAATCTAAAACTCTAGTAACTGATTTATGCTTTTTGTATTCGAACAGCACATTGAACTGAATCATGTTATGATCATTATTTGATAAATGTTCATGCACGATTAGGTCACTAACTAAACATGGTTCGTTACACATAACTAAATTCAAGTCTGTTTGTTTCCTGTCATATCCAGGACATATTACTGTAATAGTGTACATTGTTTGTAATATATATAAATGATCTGGAGGAAAGTGGCGGTGGTTTGATTAGTACGTCTGTGATGACACCAAAATTGGCAGAGTTGCAAATAGTGAGGAAGATACTGTGGGATATCAATAGATTGTGGATTTGGTTGGGGAAATAGCAGATGGAGTTTATTCTGGACAAAAACAAGGTGATGCATTTTGGAAGAATAAATTCAGATGCAACTTATACAATAAATGACAGAATTCTTAGGAGCATTGACGTACAGAGGGATCCAGGTGTACAGGGCCACAGATTCCTGAAAGCGGCAACATAGGTGGGTATGGTGGTCAAGAAGGCATACAGCATGCTTGACTTCATTGGCTGGCGCGTCAATGATAAAAGTTAGCAACAAAAACAGAAGTTGCTGGAAAAGCTCATCAGGTCTGATGGCATCTGTGAAGAGAAATCAGGGCCAGTGACCCTTCCTCAGAACTGGACCCAAAATGGTAACTTTGATTTCTCTTCACAGATGCCGTCAGACCTGCTGAGCTTTTCCAGCAACTCTGTTTTTGTTTCTGATTTACAGCATCCACAGTTCTTTCAGTTTTATAAAAGTTGGTAAGATATGTCACAGCTGTACAAAGCTTTGGTTAGGCCACATTCGGAGCATTGTGTACAGTTCTGGTCAACACATTACCAGAACAATGTGAATGCTTTGGAGAGAGTGCGGAGATGTTTCACCCAGGGTGTTGCCTGATCTGGAGGGTTTTAGGTATAAGGAGAGTTTGGATAAACTCGGGTTGTTTGCGCTGGAAAGACGAAGGCTGAAGTGGAGACCTGTTAGAGGGTTACAAAATTATGGGAAGCATAGACAGGGTGGATAGTCAGAGGCTTTTTCCCAGGGTTGAAAGGTCAGCTACAAGAGGACACAAGTTCAAGGTATGAGGGGGAAAGTTTACAGGAGAAATGTGAGGAAAATGGTCACACAGAGGGTGGTGGGTGTCTGGAACGCACTGCCATTGGAGGAGGTGGGTGTCTGGAACAAACTGCCATTGGAGGAGGTGGGTGCCTGGAACAAACTGCCATTGGAGGACGTGGGTGTCTGGAACGCACTGCCATTGGAGGTGGTGGGTGCCTGGAACGCACTGCCATTGGAGGAGGTGGGTGTCTGGAACGCACTGCCATTGGAGGAGGTGGGTGTCTGGAACAAACTGCCATTGGAGGAGGTGGGTGCCTGGAACGCACTGCCATTGGAGGAGGTGAGTGTCTGGAACACACTGCCATTGGAGGAGGTGGGTGCCTGGAACGCACTGCCATTGGAGGAGGTGGGTGCCTGGAACACACTGCCAATGGAGGTGGTGGGTGCCTGGAACGCACTGCTATTGGAGGAGGTGGGTGCCTGGAATGCACTGCTAATGGAGGTGGTGGGTGCCTGGAACGCACTGCTATTGGAGGAGGTGGAAGCAGGTACTTGAGCAATGTCTAAAGTGTTCTAGGAGAAAGTGAGGACTACAGATGCTGGAGATCAGAGCTGAAAATGTGTTGCTGGAAAAGCGCAGCAGGTCAGGCAGCATTCAAGGAGCAGGAGAATCGACATTTCGGGCATGAGCCCTTCTTCAGGAATGAGGAGGGTGTGCCAAGCAGGCTAAGATAAAAGGTAGGGAGGAGGGACTTGGGGGAGAGGCATTGGAAATGCGATAGGTGGAAGGAGGTCAAGGTGAGGGTGATAGGCCGGAGTGGGGTGGGGGCGGAGAGGTCAGGAAGAAGTTTGCAGGTTAGGAGGGCGGTGCTGAGTTCGAGGGTTGGGACTGAGACAAGGTGGGGGGAGGGGAAATGAGGAAACTGGAGAAATCTGAGTTCATCCCTTGTGGTTGGAGGGTTCCTAAGCAGAAGATGAGGCGCTCTTCCTCCAGCCGTCGTGTTGCTATGGTCTGGCGATGGAGGAGTCCAAGGACCTGCATGTCCTTGGTGGAGTGGGAGGGGGAGTTGAAGTATTGAGCCACGGGGTGGTTGGGTTGGTTGGTCCGTGTGTCCCAGAGGTGTTCCCTGAAACGTTCCGCAAGTAGGCGGCCTGTCTCCCCAATGTTTAAAGTGTACCTTGACAGACACGTGAATGGGAGGTGAACAGAGGGATAGAAACTGCACGTGGGCAATATCTTGTGCGTCTAAATAAGGATTAGAAATCAGTGCACGGTGGGCGGCAGGGTGGCACAGTGGTTAGCACTGCTGCCTCACAGCGCCAGAGACCCGGGTCAATTCCCGACTCAGGCGACTGACTGTGTGGAGTTTGCACATTCTCCCTGGGTGCTCCGGTATCCTCCCACAGTCCAAAAACGTGCACGTCAGGTGAATTGGCCATGCTAAATTGCCCGTCACGTTAGGTGAAGGGGTAAATATAGGGGAATGGGTCTGGGTGGGTTGTGCTTCGGCGGGTCGGTGTGGACTTGTTGGGCTGAAGGGCTTGTTTCCACACTGTAAGTAATCTAAAAAAGCACAAGCTTGATGGGCCAAAGGGCCTGTTCCTGTGCTGTTTTGTATACTATTTTATTTGATTGAAACTATCCCAGACACACTCAAGAAATTTCCTATAGTTCTTTGACAGGTGATTCTAGTCCCAATTTATGTTAAAGTGAAAATCCCCCTTTAGCACTACTCTGTCTGTACACTTAATGGTAAGGTCCTGGGGAGTGTTGCTGAACAAAGAGACCTTGGAGTGCAGGTTCATAGCTCCTTGAAAGTGGAGTCGCAGGTAGATAGGATAGTGAAGAAGGTGTTTGGTATGCTTTCCATTATTGGTCAGAGTATTGAGTACAGGAGTTGGGAGGTCATGTTGCGGCTGTACAGGACATTGGTTAGGCCACTGTTGGAACACTGTGTGCAATTCTGGTCTCCCTCCTATCGGAAAGATGTTGTGAAACTTGAAAGGGTCAGAAAAGACTTATTAGAACGTTGCCAGGGTTGGAAGATTTGAGCTACAGGGAGAGGCTGAACAGGCTGGGGCTGTTTTCCCTGGAGCGTCGGAGGCTGAGGGTGATCTTATAGAGGTTTTACAAAATTATGAGGGGCATGGATAGGATAAATAGACAAAGTCTTTTCCTTGGTGTTGGGGAGTCCAGAACTAGAGGGCATAGGTTTAGGGTAAGAGGGGAAAGATATAAAAGCGACCTAAGGGGCAATGTTTTCATTCAGAGGGTGGTACGTGTATGGAATGAGGATGTGGTGGGGGCTGGTACAATTATAGCATTTAAGAGGCATTTGGATGGGTATATGAATAGGAAGGGTTTGGAGGGATATGGGCCGGATACTGGCAAGTGGGACTAGATTGGGTTGAGATATCTGGTCGGCATGGACGGATTGGATCAAAGGGTCTGTTTCTGTGCTGTACATCTCTATAACTCCATGACGTGCCTAATGTCTGCATTTATACCCTTCAGAGTGCTGGTAGGAGGTCTGTACACAATACCTATGACAGTTCCAGGTCCTTTAGTATTCCTCAGTTCCACCGATATGACCTCCAGTGAATGCTTTCCCGTCATTATATCCTCATTATGTTGTCAAGGAGGTGTTGGCCTAGTGGTATTATAGCTGGACTATTAATCCAGAGACCCAGATAATGTTTTGGGGCCCTGGCGTTGAATCCCAACATGGCCAATGGTGGAATTTGAATCCAAGAACTTTATGGAAATAAGAATCTAACAATGTCGATTGTCAGGAAAAAAATCCTTCTCGGTCACTAATGTCCTTCAGGGAGGTAAACTCCTGTCCTTACCTGGTCTGGCCTACATCTGACTCCAGACCCACAGCAATGTGGGCGACTCTTAACTCCCCTCAGGGCAATTAGGGACGGGCAATAAATGCCAGTGATGCCCTCATTCTGTTTCTAACCAGTAGGGCTACTCCACTTCGTCACAATTTGGGGCAAAGTGAGGACTGCAGATGCTTTACATCAGAGTCAAGTGTGTGGTGTTGAAAAAGCACAGCACGTCAGGCAGCATCTGCAGAAACGGTGATTCTCCTGCTCCTCAGATGCTGCCTGGTCTACTGTGCTTTTCCAGCATCACACTCTCCTCCTCCCCGTTTGCCCTGAATGTCCTGTAAACCTTATAATCTTTAGTTCTCAATCCTGATCATTCTGCAGCCACGTCTCAATAATGACGACTATATCACAATCCCCAATTTGAGTTTGTGTCTGCAGCCTATTTGATTTATTCCTAACATTCCATGCATTTGCACATATTCATAGATAACATGATGGAATTTAGCATTCAGTTTGAGAGGGAGGAACTTGGTCTCAAACAGCTGATCTGAACTTAAATCAGGATAATTACAGAGGAATCAGGGCAGAGCTGGCTGGAGCTGAAAATGTGTTGCTGGAAAAGTGCAGCAGGTCAGGCAGCATCCAAGGAGCAGGAGAATCGACATTTCGGGCATGAGCCTTTCTTCAGGAATGAGGAGCTGGCTGGAGGGGACTGGGGAAGGAGTTCGGCAGCAAAAGTGTTTGAGGAACTAAGGCAGACTTCTCAAAAATAGCTCATGGCTCAGAGCAAAGACATATCCCCGTGAGGAAGAAGGAGTCTAGCGTGGAGAATAAAAAAATACAATGCAACAAAGACCTTCACTAATTTTCTTCCTATTTTCTCATTTTTTAGTTGGAACTGTGAGTTGAAATTGAACTTTGAACTTTGAACAACAGCTTGTTTTGAAAAAGACACGAGAACAAATGACAGATTTGTGTTGGGAACTAGAAGGGTAATTACAGCTATTGGATCACTGTAGACAACCAGCATTGACTTGCTCAGGGACTAGCAGCTGGTTGGACATTGAATTGGTCAATCAAGGAGGGACGAGTACTGGCCAGCCAATCAGGTCAGCCAAGGAGCAAGAGAATCAATCCACAAAGGATCCTTCCACATCTGATAGAGATGTACCTGTACCTCCACCGATGTCATCTACTGTATCCATTGCACATGATGTGGTCTCCTCTACATTGGGGAGACTGAACGCCAACTTGCGGATCTCTGGGACACCCGCACTAACCAACCCCACTGCCCCATGGCTGAACACTTCAACTCCCCCTCCCACTCCACCAGGGACATGCAGGTCTTGGGCCTCCTCCATCGCCAAACCGTTACCACCCGACACCTGGAGGAAGAACGTCTCATATTCCAACTTGGGACCCTCCAACCACAATCAATGTGGATTTCACCAGTTTCCTCATTTCCCCTCCCCCCACATTATCCCAGTCCCAAGCCTCCAACTCGCACTATCCTCCTGACCTTTCCGTCACCTTTTCCATCTATCCGCTCCACCCTCCTCTCCGACCTATCACCTTCCCCCCCACCTTCATCTACCAATCACATTCTTAGCTACCTCTCCCCAACCCCAGCCCCCTCCCATTTACCTCTTAACCATATCTATCTGTTTATGAGGAAGTATTTATACTCAAAACAGGTTGGGTTTTGTTTGCAGATTGCCTTGTAGTTTATCTGCGTTCTGCTAAAATTATATTATTAATAGTAAATTGGTTATTTTTGTTTAAGTTATAAACAAGATGTCCAAGACTTGTTGCGCATAAAGTCTGGTTAGGAACAACTAAACAAGTTGGAAGGTCATCCAATGCTTTAATGTTTCACTGCATTGCAAATCTAGTGATGGTGAGGAGGATTGGTTTGCCTTGCTATTCCTGTGTAGAAAACCGTTGCCCTTGTTTTTACATATGTCAATAAATTATCTATATAGCTGTTCCTTGATTGCCCACTGACTGTTTGGGGTCTATAATACATTACCAGGAATGTAACTTCCTCCTTTTTATACTCAAGCTCTACCCACAAAGCCTCATTTGAAGACACCTCCAAGATCTCATCCCTCCTTACTGTAGTAACTGACTCCTTCATTAATATTGCAACATCACCTCCTCAATAAAGCGAATTCAATTCAATTCTTTTCCCACCTCCCCTCTCCTGCCTGATGATCCTATACCCTGGAATGTTCCGTTGCTCACCCTGCCTCTCCTTCAACCACCTCTCTGTGAGAGCAACATTATCACAATTCCATGTGTCAATCTGTGCCCTTAACCCAAGTCTCTTACCAATAAGACTCCTAGAATTAAGGTAGAGGCAATCCAGCCTGGCCGTACCCCCTTGAATTGAAATGTTGCCAAACTCTCTCTGTCCTGGGTCTTTTACCGTGTTATTCTGTGTCCCTATTATGTCCCCTCCCTCTGCCAAACTAGTTCAAACTCCTCCCAGAAGCACTAGCGCATCACATGCAAGGATGTAGGTCCCATTCTGCTTCAGGTAAGACCCCACCTTCCACAGAAACAGGCCCAATGATCCCAGAACACTCAAACACTCTCTTCCTGCTCCAACCCTTAAGTCCCCCGTTCACCCGTCCTATTCTTCTATTTCCGTATTCTCTAACACACACAGCATTGGGACCACCTCAGTCAACGAGCTGACCACATAACTCTCACAACTCTGATAGATGTGCCACAGGATTACCTCCAGCTGCAGCTTGCTCTCTGAAACTTGGAGCCAGAGGTGCTGCTATTGGGAGCGTTTCCCGCACACATCGAGGGTTCATGACCTCTCAGACCTGACAGCTCTCACTCAGAAAGATGAACAAAAAATAACTAAAGTGGGAGTGATAAACTTTGAGGGTAAACTATCAAGATGGATAGCAAGGTCTTCTTGGAAGAATATAAAGGGGGAGAGGGAACTGACAGCAAGTGACAGGCCCAGACAGAGTTCCCCAATCTCAGATCCTGAACGGACCAGCTGGTGGGAGCATTCTCTGATATCTTCAACCACTACTTGATATCATCTAAAGTCCCCACCTACTTCAAGGTGGGGACCACCATCATCCTGCTCCTTGGAAAACACATGTAACATGCCACAATGATTACCGCCTGGTGGCTCTGACCTCCTTAACTGCAAACTGCTTTGAGAGGTTAGTCACCCCTCATGTCAGCCTGCCTTGCAGTTTGTCTCCTGGCACAACAGATCTGTGGCAGACACCATCTTCCAAGCCCTACACTCATCCATGAAACATTTGGATAACAACGATACCTACATCAGGTTCCTTCTAATTGACTGCTGCTCCACCTTCAACTTATAGTCCCAACCAAACTAATCTCCAAACTCAGGAACCTCAGTCTCTGCTGTACCTTCTGCAAGTCGATCCTCAACTTCTTGACCAAAAGATCACAATCAATGAGGATAGACACCAGCACCTCCTCCACAACGATCCTCCACACCAGCGCCCCACAGGGATGTGCACTCAGCCCCTTGCTGTACTCCGTGTACCTGCATGACTGTGTGGCCTAACTTCAACAGAACTCCACCTGGAAGTGCACTGTTGGCCAATATCAAACAAGGGGGCAGCAGAATACAGGGAAATGATTGAATGCTTGGTGGCCTAGAGTAAAGATAACAATCCCTTCCTCAATGTCAGCAAAACTAAAGAGCTGATCATTCCCTTCAGGAAGCTAGGTGGACGTCATGTCCCTATTTACAACAATGGAGCAGAGATGGAGATGGTCAAGAATGTCAAGTTCCTCGGAGTGACGATCACCGACAATCTGTCCTGGACCACCCACATTGATGAGACGGTCAAGAAAGAGCAAGAACACCTCTACATCCTCAGGAGGCTAAGGAAATTCAGCATGTCCACAATGACCCTCACCAATTTTTTATAGGTGCCCCACAGAAAACATTCCACCTGGATGCATCATGGCTTGGTATGGCAACTGCCCTGCCTGGGACTGTAAGGAAGTACACAGAGTTGTGAACACAGCCCAGTCCATCAGTAAAACCAAGCTTCCTTTCATTGACTCCATTTACATCTCTCACTGCCTCGGGAAGGCAGCCATCATCATCAAAGACCCCTCCCACTACGGCTCGAATCTCTTCCATTGGGCAGAAGATACAAAAGCTTAAACACATGAATCGACAGATTCAAGAACAGCTTCTTCCCTGCTGTTTATTGGACGGTTGAATGGGCCTCTCAAATTTCAAACTGAATGTTGATCTCACTGTTTGTGCACCTTCTCTGCAGCTGTTACATTGTATTCCTCGCTCTGTTCTATTACCCTAATGCACTGTGTTCGGTATGATCTACCTGTACTGCACGCAAAACAAAACATTTCACTGTACCTAGGTACATGTGACAATAATAAATCAAATCAAATCAAAAAAAGTGAACATAACTCCCTTAGAGAATGAAGATGAACAAATAATAATGAGGAACCAGGAAATGGCAGAGGAGTTGCATCAGTCTTCATAGTGGAAGATGAAGGGCTCTGGCCTGAAACGTCGAATTTCCTGTTCCTTGGATGCTGCCTAACCTGCTGTGCTTTAACCAGCAACACATTTTCAGCTGTGATCTCCAGCATCTGCAGACCTCACTTTTTACACTTCATAGTGGAAGACACTAACAGTATTCCAAAATGATAAAATATTCAATGGCCCCAAAGTGGTGAAGGAGTGGGGAAAGGGAGAAAATAAATACAATAACCATTACTGGGACAGAGTGCTCAGGAAACTAATGGGACTAAAGGCCACTCAGTCCCCAGGATCTGATGGGATACACCATTGGATCTGAGAGGAATTAGCTACAGAGATAGTGAATGCACTGGGTGTAATCTTCCAGGAATTCTCAGATTCTGGAAAGCTCCCTGAATGTTGGAAACAAAAACAGAAATTGCTGGAAAATCTCAGCAGGTCTGGCAGCATGAGTGTAGAGAAATCAGAGTTAACGTTTCAGGTCCAGGGACCTTTCTTCAGAAACACTGACTTCCCACATCTGTTATCCTTTGGTCTTTTTTATCCAGAGGATTGGAAAATGGTCAATTTCAATGGTTTATTTAAAAAGGGAAGCAGATCAAAAATAGGTAGCTATAGACCAGTTAGCTTAACATCTGTTAGTTGGAAAATGTTAGGAACTATTCTAGAGGATGGAATAGCAGAGCATTGAGAAACACAGACTCTGAGCAAGCAGAGGATCAGCGTGGGTTCAGAAAGGAGAGATCACACCTGACACATTTACTGGAATTCTTTAAGGAGGTAACTAGCTGGATAGATGAAGGGAGGGCAGTGGATGTAACCGAGTCAGATTGCAGCAGGTGTTTGATAAGGTGCCACACATTAGGCAACTTAATAAGATGAGAGTGCACCGTGTTGGACGCAGAATATGAATATGGATAGAGGATTGGCTAACTGATAGAAGACAGAGATTGGGATAAGGGGGATATTAGATTAGATTCCCTACAGTGTGGAAATACGCCCTTCCGCCCGGTCAGTCCGCACCGACCCTCCAGAGTAACCCACACAGACCCATTTCCCCATTCCCCCAACACTATGGGGCAATTTAGCGTGGCCAATTCACCTGACCTCCTCCACTGTGGGCAGAAACCGGAGCACCCAGAGGAAACCCCATGCAGACACGAGGAGAATGTGCAAACTCCACACAGACAGTCACCCGAGGCTGGATTCGAATCTGGGACCCTGGTGCTGTGAGGCAGCAGTGCTAACCACTGAGTCACTGTGCTGTCCAATTTTCAACATGGCAATCTGTAACTAGTGGAGTGCCACAGGGATCGGAACAGGAAGCACAATTATTTACAAAATATATGAATGACCTGGATGGAGAATGTGAATATTCCTCCAGTACCAGCTGTTCACTGTCAATGGGGTAGCACATTGGAAAGTAAGACCCACTGTTCCCAGAGTCAGTACAAACACTAAAGCTTATTAACAATATATGAAATTAACCGATTTCCCTGTCTTTTAGATCCAGACCAACAGGAGGCACCAACCAGGTTTCTGCACATAACGTTAATTACTATTGACCACAAATAAATGGACTGTAGCTACAGTAAAACTATTCTGCACTGCTGGCTTATACCTGTACTGGCTAAACATGCAGCCCCCTTATAAACACCCCCTTACACACTCTCAGAAACAAACACAAACAAAAACCAGGTCTTATGGGTGGAGGGAAAGATAGGAAAGACAGGTTATTGATCCCTGTTCACAGGATCTGTTGAAATGGTGCTTGCCCTGATGAGTATGTTGCTTCTCAGTCTTCCTTCCTACTCTCACTTGGAATGCAAAAGGAGTGGAGGAAGCTGAAATTGAAGCTATTTATCGGCATTGGATGATTATTGGGATATAAATAATGTGCTGGGACATGTGGGAAAGGACAGGAGATTGGCACTACAAAATGGGATTGTTACGGGCATGATGGGCTGAATGGCCTTCTTCTGCACAGTAACCATTCTGAGATTCTGAGGCCAGCTAGGCTCAAAGATATTTGGAGTTCAAAGGCTGTAATGCAGGAACAATCCCCCTGTCCCTCTGACTGAGTGCTTTTTGTTCAATTGTCGAATGTGGATGTCACGGTCTGGGGTCTATATTTATCACCTGTCCCTCATTGTCCAGGGGGCAGTTAAGAATCGCCCACATTGCTGTGGGTCTGGAGTCACATGTAGGCCAGACCAGGTAAGGGTGGCAGATTCCCTCCCTAAAGGACATTAGTGAACCAGATGGGTTTTTACAACAGTCATAGAGTCATATGATTGTGGATAATTAATTAATTAATTTTAACTTTTAATTCCAGCTGTTTTTGAATTGAATTCATATTTCACCCTCTATCATGGGGTCTCACTCCCCCTTCCCTTCACCATCTCAGCCATTAACCTGGAGTTCTGGAATATTATCCGACAGCATTCCCACCACAGCACTGTCTCCCCTCAGCCGTGTTCTCAGGGTGCATTCCCACTGATTTCTCTCTCCACCCCCAGCCCCCACCTCCACACTGTGCTCTGCAAGGAGCTGTGGTCCAGTCTGGACTCTCTCTGGACTCTCTCTTTACACAGCGGGTTGTGAGTTCATGGAATGCCCTGCCAGTAGCAGTGGTGAACTCTCCCTCTTTATGGTCATTTAAGCGGGCATTGGATAAGCATATGGAGGTTATTGGGCTAGTGTAGGTTAGGTAGGCTTTGGTCGGCACAACATCGAGGGCCGAAGGGCCTGTACTGCGCTGTATTTTTCTATGCTCTATGTTTCTATGTTCTAAGGGTCTCTGAAACACCACTCAATACTGAAACAAAGAGACCATATTGCCAGCAGAGGGCAGTACCATACCTTATGTTTGTTAAGACAGAGATGAGCAGGAATTTCTCTCTCAGATGGGAGTGATGTTGAGGAAGTCTTCACCACAGACAGTGGGTCATTAAGTATACTCATATGGAGATATGAGTAAGGATATAAAAGTGATGGGGAAAAGGCAGAAAGTAGAGTTGAGCGTTATACGTTTGGCCATGATCTCATTGAATCGAATCTCACACTAAACCCCTGAAGAATATATGTATAATCTGTTTTACATATCCTCACAAAACAATCTCTCCATCCCAGGAATGTGTTTAGTGAACTCATGTCGCTGTCGTGCGATGGCGAATATTTCTTTCCTTAAGGCAGCTAAAGTGCACACCATGCTCCAAGTGAAATCTCAGCAGAAGTGCATTCAACATCTTTACTCCTGAGCACAAATAATCCTTTAGGAAACACCAATATACCATTTACCTTTTTAATTGCTTACTGTACCTGCACATTAACTTTTAGTGATTTATTTTCTCAAGAACACCCACATCTCAATCCAGCTCGGCCTTTCAGTCTTTCAGAAAGACTCTGTCTTTCTGTTCTCACTGTGAAGGTGAAGCCCTCACATTTGATGTGTTGAATTCCATCTGCCTTTTGTTTTCCTGATAACCCAGCCTTTCTGAACCTACTGCTCACATCCCTCCCTCCTCACAGGCCACACTCCCACACTCCTGTTTAATCAGGAATCAACATAAATAAGAAAGCAGCAGGTTAATGGGTGAATGGACACATGTGTCTGTGTGTGTGTGTGTGTGTCTGTTATGTGTGTCTGTGTGTGTGTGTGTGTCTGTTATATGTGTCTGTGTATGTGAGAAAGACTGTGTGTGTATATGTGTCTGTGTGTGTGAGACTCTGTGTGTGTGAGAGAGAGACTATGTGTGTGTGTGTGTGTCTGTGTATCTGTGTGTGTATGTGAGAGAGACAGTGTGTGTGAATGACAGTGTGTATGTGTGTGTGTGAGAGTGTGTGTATGTGTGTGTGAGATTGTGTGTGTGTGTATGTGTATGTGTGTGTGTATGTGTGTGGCTGTGTGTGTATGTATGTGTGTGTCTCTGTGTGTGTATGTGTGTGTGTCTGTGTGTATGTGTGCGAGTGTGTGTGTGAGAGTGTGTGTGTCTGTGTGTGTGTATGTGAGTGTGTGTGTGTCTGTGTGTGTGTATGTGAGTGTACGTGTGAGAGTGTGTGTGTATGTGTGTGTGAGAGAGAGATTGTGTGTGTGTATCTGTGTGTATGTGTGTGTGTGTGTGAGAGAGAGATTGTGTGTGTGTCTGTGTATGTGAGGGAGACTGTGTGTGTGTGAGTATTTGTGTGTGTCTGTGTGTGTATGTGTGTGTATGTATGTGTGCATGTGTGTGTCTGTGTATGTGGCTGTGTGTGTATGTACGTGTGTTTCTCTGTGTGTATGTGTATGTGTGTGTGTCTGTGTGCATATGTGTGCGTGTATGTGTGGGTGTGTATGTGTGTGAGTGTATGTGTGTGCGTCTGTGTGTGTGTGAGTGTATGTGTATGTATGTGTGTATGTGTGTGTGTATGTGTGTGTGTGTCTGTGTGTGTATGTGTGCATCTGTGTGTGTGAATGGGTGTATGTGTGTGTGTGAGCATGTGTGTGTTTGTATGTGTGTGTGAAAGAGAGAGTGTGTGGAGTGTGTGTGTGTGTTTGTGTGTGTGAGAGTGTTTGTGGAGTATGTGTGTGTGTATGTGTGTGTGGGTGTGAGAGAGTGTGTTTGTGGAGTATATGTGTGTGCGTGTATGCGTGGGTGTGTGTGTGTGTGCGAGAGAGAGTGTTTGTGGAGTGTGTGTATGTATGTGTGTGCGTGGGTGTGTGTGTGTGAGAGAGAGAGTGTGTTTGTGGAGTGTGTGTGTGAGAGAGAGTGCTTTTGGAGTGTGTGTGTGTATGTGTGAGATAGAGTGTGTGTGAGAGAGAGAGACAGTGTGCGTGTTTGTGTGTATGAGAGAGAGTGTGTGTGTGTGAGAAAGCGTGTGTGTCTGTGTGTGTCTGTGACCGTGTTTGTTTACGTGTGTGTCTGTGTGTGTCTGTGACCGTGTTTGTTTATATGTGTGTCTGTGTGTATGTGTCTGTGAGGGTGTGTATGTATGAGACAGTGAGTGTGTGTGTGTGAGTTTGAATGTGTGTGTGTGTCTGTGTGGGAGAGAGAGGGTGTGTGTGTGATTGTATGTGTGCGTGTGTGAGCGTGTGCATGTGTGTCTGTGAGTGAGCTTGTGTGTGTGTGTGTGTGTGTGTATGTGTGAGCATGTGCATGTGTGTCTGTGTGTGAGCTTGTGTGTATGTCTGTGTGTGTGTGTGTCTGTGTGTGTGTGTGTGTGTGTGTGTGTCTGTCTGTGTGTGTGTGTGTGTGTGTGTGGTGCTGAGGTACTGTCACCTGTGGGCCTTGTATATAGCCCACAAGGGTACTGGACCCAGCCACTGACCCCCACGTGCTGTGAATGAATTTTTAAAGAAGTCCTTGATGTAACTATGGGCATTATAAGGCTAGCATTTATTGATTATCTCTAATTGCCCAGGGGGCATTTGAAAGTAAACCACGTTACTGTGGGTCTGGAGTCACATGTAGGACAGATCAGGTAAAAACAGCAGCATTTCTTCCCTGAAGGACATTAGTGAAGCAGATGGGTTTTTACACCAATGGACAGTGATTACGTGGTTCCCATTAGGCCAGATCGTTATTTCAGATTTTTTATTGAATTCTAATTTCACCACCTGCCATGGCAGGATTGAAACCCAGATCCTAGGAACGTTAGCACGGTGTTCTCGATGTTCTGATGTCCTAGTCCAGCGACATTACCTCTAACTCGTCACTTCCCTGAATGTGTATTCATGACATCTCACTGTTTGCAAATTTCCTCCATTATTAGTGTATAAACTTCGGAAGTACTTAATTGTTTATAAGCTGCTATATGGGATCCTCAGGTCCATATCACTGCCAATCAAAGTGGGTAAAGATTTCTAACAGATTTAAGCTGTTTGGTAGAAGGATTTATGTGGGATGTGAGGATAAACCACTCCCCCCCCCCACCCCACCCCCCAGGGTGGTGGGGGTGTGGAACTCACTGCCCAGTTTGGTGGTGGGGGCAGAAATACTCATTGAAAAGGAATCTGGATCCGCCCCTGAAACACTGGGACCCGCAGGAATCCAGACCGGACAGTGCGGTTAGAATGGACGGATAGTTTATTCAGCTGGCATGGACATGATGGGCTGAATGGCCTCTTTCTGTGCTGGAACTATTGTACAATTCCGCGGCTCAATCCATTTTTTCTCTCATTCAACTGACTTACAGTGAAACAGCTACAGGAAAGCCAGGTGACTGCGCTATCTTATCCTCTATTTGCAACACTCATTGTTTCTTGCAGTTGCTCTCTCTCTCTCTCTCTCTCTCTCTCTCTGTCTCACACATTCTCTTTTCTTGGTACATCTCTCTCCGCTGAACCATTATCCACTGCACAATTCTCAGTCTCTCTGTCAGAGTGACCTGTGTTAGCTGCTCCATTGTCAATGAAGGATGAGGAAGGTCATTGATGCCTGGCATCTGTCTGTTAGTTTACGTGTGTGAGATATCTGTCTGACAGGACGTGTTACTGAAGTTAGCATTTGCCAGTGACCTGTTGCCAAGGAGCACTCATATTTTCCATGGTTCTTGGCATGAGTCCCATTGAAGCTTTTGGGAAATGTAGAGACATTAGCGCAAAGTTTGCAATTTGTTCGTCAATCCTTCTGCAAAAACTGTATCATTTTAGTCCCTGGTGTTTTGGTTATGAGTAGGAATGAGGAAAAGAATTGGTTTTACAAACTATGGGTGGCACGGTGACACAGTGGTTAGCACTGCTGCCTCACAGCGCCAGAGATCCGGGTTCAGTTCCTGCCTCAGGTGACTGACTGTGTGGAGTTTGCACGTTCTCCCTGTGTCTGCGTGGGTTTTCTCTGGGTGCTCCGGTTTCCTCCCACAATCCAAAGATGTGCAGGTCAGGTGAATTGGCCATGCTAAATTGCCCGTAGTGTTAGGTAAGGGGTAAATGTAGGGGAATGGGTCTGGTTGGGTTGCGCTTTGGTGGGTCGGTGTGGACTGATGGGCTGAAGGGCCTGTTTCCACACTGTAAGTAATCTAATCTAAGGATCGCTGCACATTTTAAAACCAAGTTTCCTGAACCTCACTGTAAATGCTATCTAGACAGCTGCAGGTGTGCTGTAGAAAATGGAGATTTGGCAACAAGTAGCTGATTGGTCTGTAGGCCAGTGATCACTAGTTGATGCCAAAGGTCTGCCAACAATGATGTGACTGGCTCCTGGGTAGCTGACAGGTCAGGGTGTAATGTTAATGGAGAACACATTGGAGTTCTGGAAGAGAAGGAGCTGTGTTTCCACTCTGCAGTAAAACAGCATGTCATGCCTTGAGGTAGCCAGTTTATTTCCCCTTTCCATTTGCTGCAAACAGTGACTTTTAATGAATAATTCAAAGACCTTTATAACCTTGAATCAGTCACCCTGTGCCTCCTGCAAACCAGTGACAGCATCCAGAGAAGGAAGGTTGAGGAACAACATTCTAATCAGTACAGGAATCATGACAGCAAACCCAGTAATCAGAGACTACTGACCAGCCTTCCTAGTCTTCCCATCCATCCATAACACCCAGGTTTTTTTGTGTATATGTCTATCTATATGTGTGTGTAAGGGGGAGTGTATAAAGGGGGTTAGATTTTTACCTAGTAGAGGTATATGCCAACTATTCATAATTGCTTACATCAATCTAGAGTCTATTGCTTGGTTACAAATAATAATTCTTGTTAAGTAGAGATAACTGGTTTGTGTTTTCTGTCAATGTGAGACTAAGAGACTGGTCGATTGGGGAATTCTGTGCACTTTTCAAAATGATGACTCTGAGAAAATCCCGGCCTACTGTAGGAGTGGGAGGATAATGATGTGAATCCAGAGTGAGGCCGCACTGTATATCCCTGCCAATAGTCAGTATTACCACCTCCTCTGGATGGGGGTTTCAAATCCCGCCCCCCCCCCCACAAACCCCCTCCTCTGTTGGCCTTGGGTAAAGACGTTATAAGGTATTACTGATCTCTCAATACTCCTTCATTTCCACGCTCACAATCGTCCAGATTTTGTTTGCAACAATTTCTGATACAGTGCTAATCTCTTTTGATCTATATCTGATCCATTATTGATCTATTATTGATCCATTATTGATCCATAGTTGATCCACTGTTGATCCACTGTTGATCGAGTATTGATCCAGTGCTGATCCACAGTTGATCCTTTGCTGATACATTTCTGTTTCACTGATTCTCTTTGTGGATCTACTATTGATCCAGTATTGACCCACTATTGATCCACTGCTTGGATTTGAAGCTCCCTCCCTCATCCTTGCCCCTACTTGGTCATGTGATCTCCTATCTACTTATATTTCTTGTGGTCAGGTCTTTGTTCCTAAGGTTCCTGTAAACTGCCTTGGAAAATGGCAGGTGCACAGAGGTGCTATATAAATGCAAGACCCTAATATCTTGATCCTCATAAAAGAAATACAGTCCAAGGTGGGACTGGCCAGCTACACAGACCCAGGCAGCACCATAGTCCGTTTCCACCTTAATTCTTGCCTGGGATATGGGTGTCTCCACCGGGGGCAGTATTTGTAGCCCATTCCTAATTGCCCCCGATCTGAGAGCCTTGTTTGGCCAATCCAGAAGGGGGGTAAGAGCTGTGGGTCTGAGTCACACATAGACCAGAATTCGATTTGATTTGATTTATTATTGTCACGTTTAGCAAGACATGGTGAAAGGTTTTGTTTTGCGTGCTATCCAGGCAAATCATATCTGACATAAATACACCAGGATCATAGAACACAACGCAGGATACAGTGTTTTATAACTACAGAGAAGATGCAGCAGATGACCAACTGGAATAATTGACAGGGCGTGTTGAGAAGCCTGATAGCAGTGGTGAAGGCACTGTTCTGTGGCAGACAGCCCCCCTGAGGTGAACAACTGGGCTCTTATCATTTAAAGGTCTCTGTGGCAGAAATCAGCTAGAGATTGGGAGAAGGCAATTGAATCTGAAGACACCATTATCCACTACGTTAGCCTCTCTCGTGCCCAGGGTCATTCCAGCCACAAAGGTGTGAGCTGTGCTTGGCTTGGTCGGAGGGCAGCACTCACGTTAATGCCAGGCAGCTATCTGACTTGTATATAAGACCAGTTATCTGCTACTGTTAGAGATAATCACTGTGCTCTGTTTGTTTAGTCTGGGTTAGGAGAGATTGCTGAGTCCTCTGTCTATTTCCTTCAGCCTTCACGTGTAAAGACATGCTGCTTGGAACCTCTCCTGAACACACAATACTTCCACACAGTTTCTGTGACATGTGCTCTCCCACTGACAGGGACATGGCTATGGATACAAACCCTTTCGAACAACACACTCTCAGACAGTACATTCCAGACCTGAACCTCTCAGGTGAGTTCGAATTCCCTCCCCCCCATCACGTGTTTAACCACAAATACACCTCAACAACCTTCACAACCCGGCAAACCCCACCAACGTCCTCCGCAGCGGCAAGGGAAGGTTTTCCTTTCGGGAAGATCCAGGCTGCTTTACAGCCAATTCAAACACTTCGCATTGTCATCACCGCTGTTACATAAGGAACACAGCAAGCTCCCACAAACAATAATGTATTCATTTGTGGTGTTAATTGAGGGATAAATATTGGCTCAGACACTTACCTGAGGCCTCACCTGAATGCTGTCAGTCAGTGTGGCTGCCCCTTTAAGGTGTTCAGGCAGCACGCTGTGTCAGCACATCAGCAGAATGAGGAGTGCACTGACTCTGGGTAGTTATAGGGCAGTGGGACAAAGAGGAGCACATAGAAATCACGAAGGGTTTGGAGAAGGTGTGATGGGAGATGAAAGTATGGTGGATAGACAGTGCTCAAAAGAAGGAGTGCTGGGTGAACGGGAGGTGGGGAATGTTAGCAGAGGGATGGTGGCATTTGGCCTGGGTGAAGAGTTAACACCCGGCCAGCAGAGAGATGACTGGAACATCGGGGAGTATGCAGATAGATACCATCTCAGCGACAGCAAAAAGGTGTTCCATATGAACATTAAAAACTAGGCCATTCAGCCCCTCGGAGCTGCTCCACCACAGATTGTAGGTGACGGCTCCCTCTTCTTACACTATCACATAGCTCTTCTGGAGTGGGTACTGGAAGCTACCTAAGGGGGCCTGCTCTCAGGCAGAAAGGGAGGCAGTGACACGGGGCCTCCTCAAAACTCCAACTCCTCAAAGAGGAGTAAGACTCTTGAGACCTTGATGAGAGATTGGCCATCAGTGTTCCAATCAGATTGGGCATCGTCAATTAGTCTGGGTCATCGCAGAGTTCCTGTTTGACAGTAAGCAGGGAATGACGGACTGGATTCTCCACCACCTCCACACTCTGTACAGTAAAGGAGGAGCCAGCACCAGCCTGAGCTAATATGTTAATTCCTCGACAAAGGAATAAACAGCAATCTATCAAGCAATTACATGTCAAAACCTGGAGCCACAGTCAGTTATTTATACTTGTCTCTGCCAGACTGTCTCCAATTGGAAGGTCAAATAATAGATCACATATTCTCATTCACGTGTTCTCCTGTTCAGTGCACAACCTGCAGTGCCAGTACAAGATTCACAGAGAAATGAGCGTTGCAGTCTCTCTCACCTCAGCCATTCACTGTTCAGACTTGCTCTGACAGTTGCAACTATTCTCATCCTCCAGAGTGAGCACCTCCCAGCCCCACCCCCACTCGCCCCATCCCCACCCAGGACTCACCCCGCAATCAGCACTGACTTAATTCAATAAAGGTGGGCAGTAATAGTTCTTCTGTACTCTCCACTCCACAGTATTCAGAATTCTCTGCAGGCAAATTGTCTGCACTGTCCCCCCATCAAATACCCCCAGGATAGGGTTAGATACAGAGTAAAGCTCTCTCTACACTGTCCTCATCAAACACTCCCAGGACAGGGTTAGATACAGAGTAAAGCTCACTCCACACTGTCCCCCCATCAAATACCCCCAGGACAGGGTTAGATACAGAGTAAAGCTCTCTCTACACTGTCACCCCATCAAACACTCCCAGGACAGGGTTAGATACAGAGTAAAGCTCACTCCACACTATCCCCCCATCAAATACCCCCAGGACAGGGTTAGATATAGAGTAAAGCTCTCTCTACACTGTCACCCCATCAAACACTCCCAGGACAGGGTTAGATACAGAGTAAAGCTCCCTCTACACTGTCCCTCATCAAACACTCCCAGGACAGGGACAGCACGGGGTTAGATACAGAGTAAAGCTCCCTCTACACTGTCCCCCATCAAACACTCCCAGGACAGGAACAGCACAGGGTTAGATACAGAGTAAAGCTTCATCTACACTGTCCCCATCAAACACTCCCAGGACAGGGACAGCACGGGGTTAGGTACAGAGTAAAGCTCCCTCTACACTGTACCCATCAAACATTCCCAGGACAGGGACAGTACAGGGTTAGATACGGTGTAAAGCTCCCTCTACACTGTCTCCACCTGAGCCACAATAACACAGTAAATGGGAATGTGATTGTTTTCTGTTTCCCAGTGTGGTTGTGTTGTGGTTCCTGGTTATGATGTAATGTCATGGATTTGAATTCTCTGTGAGTCAGTTGCTGCCTGGATGGTGATGGAACCTTTATTTTTAGTGCTGTGGTTTTTGAGAATATCTTCTTTCTTGTCCTGCAGCAGATAAACACAACAACGGCACAGCGGCACAGTGGTTAGCATTGTTGCCTCACAGCACCAGGGACCTGGGTTCAATTCCCGCCTCAGGCGACTGACTGCGTGGAGTTTGCACGTTCTCCCCGTGTCTGCGTGGGTTTCCTCCGGGTGCTCCGGTTTCCTCCCACAGTCCAAAGATGTGCGGATCAGGTGAATTGGCCATGCTAAATTGCCCGTAGTGTTAGGTAAGGGGTAAATGTAGCGGTATGGGTGGGTTGCGCTTCGGCGGGTCGGTGTGGACTTGTTGGGCCGAAGGGCCTGTTTCCACACTGTAAGTAATCTAATCTAAAAACCTCAAACTCAGTTTTAACATAGAACGTAGAGCAGTCCAACGCAGGACAGGCCCTTCGGCCCTCAATGTTGTCCCGGCCTTTTATCATACTCTAAGATCAGTGTATCTAATGTACACACCCTACATTGTACTATCATGCCTGGGCCTATTCATGTGTCGTTTAAATGTCCCTAATGTCTCTGCCTCTACTCCCACTGCTGGCAGTGCGTCCCACACACCCACCACCCTCTGTGTGATAAACCTCCCTCTGACATCTCCCCTAAACCTTCCTTCAATCATCTTAAACTTATGAGCCCTCGCGATAGCCATTTCCACCCTGGGAAAAAGTCTGTGTCTATCCACTCTATCTATGCCTCTCATCATCTTGTACACCTCTATCAAGTCACCACTCATCCTTCTTCACTCCAATGAGAAAAGTCCTACCTCCCTCAACCTTTCGTCATAAGACACACCCTCCAGTCCAGGCATCTTCCTGGGAAATCTCCTCTGCACCCTCTCTAAAGCTTCCACATCTTTCCTATAATGAGGCAACCAGAACTGGATACAATATTCCAAGTGTGGTCTAACTAGTGCCCTATAGAGCTGCAGCATAACCTCGCAGCTGTTAAACTCAATCCCCCTGCTAATGAAAGACAACACACCGTACGCCTTCTTAACAACCTTCTCAACTTGGGTGGCAACTTTGAGGGATCTATGGACATAGACCCCAAGATCCCTCTGTTCCTCCACACTGCCAAGAATCCTGCCTTTAACCCTGTAATCTGCATTCAAATTTGACCTTTCGAAATGAATCACTTCACACTTTTCCAGGTTAAACTCCATCTGCCACATACCAGCTAAGTTCTGCATCCTGTCAATGTCCCATTACAATCTACATCAACCCTCCAGACTATCCACAACTTCACCAATCTTCCTGTCATTGCAAACTTACTAACCCACCCTTCCACTTCCACATCAAAGACATTTATAAAAATCACAAAGAGCAGAGGTCTCAGAACAAATCCCTGCTGAACACCACTTGTCACCGAGTTCCAGGCTGAATACTTTCTATCTACCACTGCCCTCAGTCTTCTGTGGGCCAGCCAATTCTGTAGCCAGACAGACAGGTTTCCCTGTATGCCATGCCTCGTTACTTTCTGAATGAGCCTACCATGGGGAACCTTATCAAACACCTTGCTAAAATCCATGTACACCACATCCACTGCTCTACCTCATCAATGTGTTTTGTCACATCCTCAAAGAATTCAATCAGGTTTGTGAGGCATGACCTGCCCCTCACAAAGCCATGCTGACTATCTCTAATCAAACTACAGTTTTCCAAATTATCATAAATTCTGTCTCTCAGAATCCTCTCCAATAATTTGCCCACCACCGACATAAGACTGACAGGTCTGTAATTCCCAGGAATATCCCTATTCCCATTCTTGAACAAGGGAATGCCATTTTCCGCCCTCCAATCTTCTGGCCCTACTCCAGTGGACAGTGAGGAGGCAAAGATCATTGCTAAAGGCGCAACAATCTCTTCCCTCGCTTTGTTGCTTCATTGGGCATATCCCATCTGGCCCAAGAGATTTATCTATCCTGATATGTTTCAAATCTTTCAGCACATCCTCCTTCTTAGCATCAGCCTGTTTGAGCATATCAGCCTGTTTCACACTGACTGCAGGCTGTACCTCAACAACTCAACAGGGCACACAATCTTCAAAAAATGAACGCATGCTGTATTCTCAGAGCCATCACATCAAGATGCAGTGAGGGGCATATCACACAACAACCACACCCCTGGCTCCCAGCCCCCTCTCCTGACCCGCCCGCACCCCGCCCGACCCCCCCCTCCCGCTGGTCCTCCTGTCCCCCTTGGAGTGTTTGATGGGGAACAGTGTAGAGGGAGCTTTACTCTCAAGCTAACCCTGTCCTGGGAGTGTTTGATGAGGACAGTGTAGAGGGAGTTTTACTCTGTATTTAATGCTGTGCTGTCCCTGTCCTGGGAGTGTTTGATGGGGACAGTGTAGAGCGAGCTTTACTCTGTATTGAACACTGTGCTGTCCCTGTCCCTGGGAGGGTTTGATGGGGACAGTGTAGAGGGAGTTTTACTCTGCATTTAATGCTGTGCTGTCCCTGCCCTGGGAGGGTTTGATGGGGGACAGTATAGAGGGAGCTTTACTCCGTATCTAACCCTGTGCTATCCCTGCCCTGAGAGTGTTTAATGAGGACAGCGTAGAGGGAGCTTTACTCTGTATCTAACCCCGTACTGTCCCTGTCCTGGGAGTGTTTGATGGGGACAGTGTAGAGGGAGCTTTACTCTGTATCTAACCCCATACTGTCCCTGTCCTGGGAGTGTTTGATGGGGACAGTATAGAGGGAGCTTTACTCCGTATCTAACCCTATGCTATCCCTGCCCTGAGAGTGTTTGATGAGGACAGTGTAGAGGGAGCTTTACTCTGTAGCTAACCTTGTGCTGTCTCTGCCCTGGGAGTGTTTGATAGGGACAGTGTAGATGAAGCTTTACTCTGTATTAATGCTGTGCTATCCCTGTCCTGTGCGTGTTTGACGGGGACAGTGTAGAGGGAGCTTTACTCTGTATCTAACCCCATCCTGTTCCTGTCCTGGGAGTGTTTGATGGGGACAGTGTAGAGGGAGCTTTACTCTGTATCTAACCCCATGCTGTCCCTGTCCTGGGAGTGTTTGATGGGGACAGTGTAGAGAGAGCTTTACTCTGTAACTCACCCTGTGCTGTCTCTGTCCTGGGAGCGTTTGATGGGGATATTGTAGAGGGAGCTTTTTTCTGTATCTAACCCCGTGCTGTCACTGTCCTGGGAGTGTTTAATGGGGGTCAGTATAGAGGGAGCTTTACTCTGTATCTAAACCCGTGCTGTCACTGTCCTGGGAGTGTTTGATGCGGGGGGACAGTATAGAGGGAGCTTTACTCTGTGTCTAACCCCGTGCTGTCCCTGTCCTGGGAGTGTTTGATGGGACAGTGTAGAGGGAGCTTTACTCTGTAGCTAACCTTGTGCTGTCTCTGCCCTGAGAGTGTTTGATGGGGACAGTGTAGATGAAGCTTTACTCTGTATTAATGCTGTGCTATCCCTGTCCTGTGCGTGTTTGACGGGGACAGTGTAGAGGGAGCTTTACTCTGTATCTAACCCCATCCTGTTCCTGTCCTGGGAGTGTTTGATGGGGACAGTGTAGAGGGAGCTTTTCTCTGTATCTAACCCCGTGCTGTCCCTGTCCTGGGAGTGTTTGATGGGGACAGTGTAGAGAGAGCTTTACTCTGTAACTCACCCTGTGCTGTCCCTGTCCTGGGAGTGTTTGATGGGGACAGTGTAGAGGGAGCTTTTCTCTGTATCTAACCCTGTGCTGTCCCTGTCCTGGGAGTGTTTGATGGGGACAGTGTATAGGAACATTACTCTCTCTCTAACCACATGCTGTACCTTTCCCTGAATGATTAAAGAAGCTTTACTGTGACTATGTAATCCGGATCCAACGTCCCTGTGTGAAAATGGTTAAAAATAATTTGGCGGGTTGGCCTACAGCAGGTGACCTGCTGAGTTTTCCATGATGCCTGCACGCTCCGTGGTGATGAGATTTGCAGAACGCTGTCTCTGTGCAAAGCCGCCTTTGCTCAGCCCCTGAAGGACAAACTGCAGGAGCTGAAGTGAAACAGTTCCTGAATGTTTGCGGTGCAGTCAGTCAATGTTTAATGACATCCTTGTGAATCATCACCCCACAATCCAATTTGCCACCTGCAACTTACTTGAGACGGTCACTGCCCATCAAAGCAGAAATCATTGATCACATTGTGGTTAAACTATCAGCCACCCTCAATCATTCTTCACAAAGAATGTACATAACTTTTGGCAGCGGGGGAGGTGAGACCAGGCTATTCATGGACATAACAATGGGGTCAGACCAGAGTAATGAAGAACAGGGGCAATGGGGTTAGACTGGGGTATGAGGCAATGGATTAGACTGGGGTATTAATACATGGGGCAGTCGGATGACTGGGGTATTATGGACTGGGGCAATGGGGTTAGCCTGGGGTCATAAGCCTGGGGAAAGTCGGGTCATGCTGAGGTCAATTGGTGATATAGGGACCAGTCACTGAGAGCCACATTCGGCGGGGTGTTACTCATGTCCCCCCTACACATTAACAGCACAGAGGTGGGACGGGTGGAGAGTGTCAGGCTCCTGGGAGCGGTCATCCACAACAAACTTTCTTGGACTCTTCATGTGGACGCACTGGTTACAAAGACCCAACAACATCTCCCCTTCCTCAGGCAGCTGAGGAAGTTTGGCATGATGGCGAATATCCTTGCCAACCTTTATAGGCGCGCCATCGAGAGCATTCTGTCTGGATGTATCACTACCTGGTATGGCAACTGTACC
Source organism: Hemiscyllium ocellatum (assembly GCF_020745735.1). Classification (NCBI taxonomy): domain Eukaryota; kingdom Metazoa; phylum Chordata; class Chondrichthyes; order Orectolobiformes; family Hemiscylliidae; genus Hemiscyllium; species Hemiscyllium ocellatum. The sequence goes on from NC_083402.1 coordinate 4,432,285, forward strand.
ATTCAAGATCAGAGACAGTTACAGCGAGTTAGCCCGGACAATCACAAAGGCCAATGTCCCTTCTATAGAATCCATCTACCAGGCTCCCTGTCAAGGAAAGGCCGCCAGCATTCTCAAAGATCCATCCCACCCTGGCAATATTTTTCTACAACCTCTACCATTGGGGAGAAGGTACAGAAGCCTGAACACATGCACCAGCCGGTTTCAAAACAACTTCTACCCGACTGTCGCTAGAATGCTGAATGGACTCACAAACTCTTAACATTAGCCTGTACCTTTTTTTTATATTTCAAAAATATACTTTATTCATAAAATATTTTGATGATCTGTACAATTGGTCATGCCATACATACGTAAACATTCCATATCTTTGCATACAGAGACAGAGTAATCATTCATACATACAGGTCTGTATGATTTCATATCCACATATTTAGCTGGGGGGTCAGCAGAGCCCCCTTACTGCGTCGGCCCCCTGTGCTTAGACAGGCAGACGTTACATGGTGGTCTGTCCCCACCGCGCCTTGGCAGTAGCTGCCCCAAGCTTCAGCGCATCCCTCAACACGTAGTCCTGGACCTTGGAATGTGCCAGTCTGCAACACTCAGTCGGGGTCAACTCCTTCAGCTGGAAGATTAACAGGTTTCGGACCGCCCAGAGAGCGTCCTTCACTGAGTTGATGATCCTCCAGGTGCAGTTGATGTTCGTCTTGGTGTGCGTCCTGGGGAACAGACCGTAGAGCACGGAGTCCTGCTGCACGGTACGAACCTCGACAAACACCACTGCATTCCTCTCCAGACTTCTTCTTCATAGGCACATTCCAGAAGGAAGTGTGTGACAATCTTGTCCCCCCCGCAGCTGCTTCGAGGGCAGCATGCGGTGCGGCTGAGAGTCCGGGCGTGCATAAAGGATCTCACAGGCAGAGCCCTTCTCACCACCAGCCAAGCCATGTCTTGATGCTTGTTGGAATGTTCTGGCGAAGAGGCATTCTGCCAAATGGCTTTGACAGTCTGCTCAGGGAATCTCTCGATAGGATCCGCCCTCTTCTTTTCCGGAAGGATCTCAAGGACACAATGTGCTGACCATTTCCTGATGGACTTGTGATCAAAGGTGTTTTTCTTCATAAACTTCTCCGCAAAGGACAGGTGATACGGAACGGTCCAACTACTCGGAGCGTTCCGCGGCAGCGAGGCCAGGCCCATCCTTCGCAACACCGGGGGTAGGAACCTCAGTACGTAGTGACACTTGGTGTTTGCATACCGGGATTCCACGCACAGCTTGATGCAGCCACACACAAAGGTGGCCATCAGGGTGAGGGTGACATTGGGTGTATTTTTCCCCCGTTGCCCAGATCTTTGTACAGCGAATCCCTTCGGACCCGGTCCATCTTTGATCTCCATATAAACCGGAAGATGGCCTGTGTTTTTGTTTTTTGCTGCTGTTTATCCATTATTTACTATCTACGCTACTTAACATGTGATCTGCCTGTATTGCTCACAAGACAAAGCTTTTCACTGTGCCTCAGTACATGTGACAATAAATTCTATTCAATTCAATTCAACATTCTGTTACATCACCCAATCGGAAATGGCTTAAGATGTTGCTACGGGATATTGTTGTCGGGATTGGTGCCTGTTGCTATGGGACGTTGATGTCATGGTGATGAACACGAGGTGATATAGCCAATTCCTTCTGTTATTGGCTACACTTAACAACACATTCGGAAGCATCATATTTGTCAGATCGGATTTGACTGGTTTTTGAGCTCTGACCCCTCCCTATATACCGAGTATTCTTGGCCATGTGTCCAGCTTCACCTACGGACAGAAGCAGATCATTCAGACCATCAAACCTGCTCAACTTTTCAACATGATCGTGACTGATCAAACACTTCAATCGACCCCCTAATAGTCAGAGGGACGTTGAGAAATACATTTGTAAGGCGATCTCAGCTATCTGTAAGAATAATAGGGTGGTTATGGTGGGGGATTTTAACTTTCCAAACACAGACTGGGACTGCCATAGTGTCAAGGGTTTAGATGGAGAAGAATTTGCTGTGTACAAGATAATTTTCTGATTCAGTATGTGGATGTACCTACTAGAGAAGGTGCAAAACCTGACCTCCTCTTGGGAAATAAGGCAGGGCAGGTGACTGAGGTGTCAGTGGGGGAGCACTTTGGGGCCAGTGACCATAGTTCTATTAGATTTAAAATAGTGATGGAAAAGGATAGACCAGATCTAAAAGTTGAAGTTCTAAATTGGAGGAAGGCTAATGTTGAGATATTTGTATCATCGTTAGTCACAGGGGAGGTGCCAGAAGACTGGAGGTTGGCAAACGTGGTGCCACTGTTTAAGGAGGGTGGTCAGGACAAGCCAGGGAACTATAGACCAATGAGCCTGACCTCGGTAGTGGAGGGAATCCTGAGGGACAGGATGTACATGTATTTGGAAAGGCAAGGAATGATTAGGGATAGTCAACACAGCTTTGTGAATGGGAAATCATGTCTCACAAACTTGATTGAGTTTTTTGAAGAAGTAACAAAGAGGATTGATGAGGGCAGAGCAGTGGATGTGATCTATATGGACTTCAGTAAGGCATTTGACAAGGTTCCCCATGGGAGACTGGTGAGCAAGGTTAGATCTTATGCAATACAGGGAGAAATCGCCATTTGAATACAGAGGTGGCTCAAAGATAGAAGACAGAAGATGGTGGTGGAGGGTTGTTTTTCAGACTGGAGGCCTATGACCAGTGGACTGCCACAAGGATCTGTGTTGGGTCCAGTACCTCTCATCATTTATATAAATGATTTGGATGTGAGCATAAGAGGTACAGTTAGTAAGTTTGCAGATGACACCAAAATTGGAGGTGTAGTGGACAGCAAAGAGGGTTACCTCAGATTACAACAGGATTTGGACCAGATGGGCCAATGGGCTGAGAAGTGGCAGATGGAGTTTAATTCAGATAAATGCGAGGTGCTGCATTTTGGGAAAGCAAATCTTAGCAGGACTTATACACTTAATGGTAAGGTCCTAGGGAGTGTTGTTGAACAAAGAGACCTTGGAGTGTAGGTTCATAGCTCCTTGAAAGTGGAGTCGCAGGTAGATAGGATAGTGAAGGCGACGTTTGGTATGCTTTCCTTTATTGGTCAGAGTATTGAGTACAGGAGTTGGGAGGTCATGTTGCGGCTGTACAGGACATTGGTTAGGCCACTGTTGGAATATTGTGTGCAATTCTGGTCTCCTTCTTACCAGAAAGATGTTGTGAAACTTGAAAGGGTTCAGAAAAGATTTACAAGGATGTTGCCAGGGTTGGAGGATCTGAGCTACAGGGAGAGGCTGAACAGGCTGGGGCTGTTTTCCCTGGAGCGTCGGAGGCTGAGGGGCGACCTTGTGGAGGTTTACAAAATTATGAGGGGCATGGGTAGGGTAAATAGACAAAGTCTTTTCCCTGGGGTCGGGGAGTCCAGAACTAGAGGGCATAGGTTTAGGGTGAGAGGGGAAAATTTAAAACAGACTTAAGGAGCAACTTTTCACACAGAGGGTGGTATGTGTATGGAATGAGCTGCCAGAGGAAGTGGTGGAGGCTGGTACAATTGCAACATTTAAAAGGCATTTGAGCTGGGTGCTGGCAGGTGAGACTAGATTGGTTGGGATATCTGGTCGGCAGTGGATGAGTTGGACCAAAGGGTCTGTTTCCGTGCTGAACATCTCTATGACTCTATGACTCTGCAATGTAGCACCTTCAGATCCTGGGCATTTTATTAGTACGACTGTGTAATTGATGCTAATTTCCTTCAACTCTTCCTTCTCCCTCACCACGTGGATCTTGAATTCTGGGCAATTTTTGTGTCTCCTCAGTGAATGTGCCTCTGTCAGTGTTGCTGCCAGTGCTTGGTGATGCTGGTAAACATGGGTGATATTCCTCTGCGAGGATTGTAGCGTTTGTGTATTAGTTCCCACCGTCTGATGTCGAGAATAGGCCACAGCTGGAGCTGAAGACTGCTGACCTTCCTATCTCGATGACCCACATTCAGAGCAGTACTGCAGGGTACACAGAACACCAGGCTCATAATCCAGCGTCAGGTTCCTAACCATTAACCTGATGTTATTCCCTGAATAGTTAATGTGTCAACCAAAAGTGGCAGCTGCTTTCTCTGAATGTGTGTTAGGTTCTGCATCAAGTTACACCTTGTCGATCACTCTTTCAAATGATGCGTGCTTCATGACTGTCAGTAACTACACAGAAAGGTACTTACTGACTATGGCCCACCAGTCTGTATACTAAGAATATAATTAGATTCCTCCAAGTATTTCACGTTTCATGATTTTTTAAAATTGCAGTTGTAATTTGTGCAAGTTCTCATATACATAGTCACAACAAATGTTATCAGTTATCAGTAAGATAGTGTCTTAACTTTAGTCAATTCCATTTCATCTCTGTACATGTATTGCATACTCTTTAAAAGGTCATGATTTGGAGACGCCGGTGTTGGACTGGGGTGTACAAAGTTAACAATCACACAACACCGGGTTATAGTCCAACAGGTTTAATTGGTGGTTTTGTTACACAACCACCCAATGAAGGAGCAGCGCTCCGAAAGCTAGTGCTTCCAAATCAACCTGTTGGACTATAACCTGGTGTTGTGTGATTTTTATCTTGAAAAGGTGTTCTCCTAACTGTGTGGTGCCACTGACTGTTCCTGTGGTATCTGCTGTTGTTCCTTCTCCAGGGAGTCGCATTCTTATGGCACCTGTGCTGTTGTGGTAAGGGTTGTTGTTGAACCATTTGGAAGGCTGTGTAATGAAGGAATGTGCTTGTAATGACTGGAATGTGCTGTGTAATGACTGGAAGGCTGTGTATTGACTGGAATGTGCTGTGTAATGACTGGAAGGCTGTGTATTGACTGGAATGTGCTGTGTAATGACTGGAAGGCTGTGCATTCTCTGGAATGTGCTGTGCAATGACTGGAAGGCTGTGTATTGTAACTAGTGGGGCAGGATCATAGGACACAGAATTTATAATAAAAGATTACAGTGTCACGCAACTGAAATGATATATTGAACAGACCTAGGTTGCTGTAACATCTTTCCTCTTTTAGAATGGGATTGCAGGTTTCAGTTCATTAATATGTAAATCCCAGAACGTTTCTCAACTCACATTCTCGAGATAACTTAAGGAAAGCTAAGTTCGGTCCCTATGAAGACAGCCCCAACAGGACCCCACAGTCTCTCTCTCTCACACACACACACACACACACAGACACACACACACACACACATATATATACACACGCACATACACACACACACACACACACACACACACACACTCACACACAGAGGCACACACACACACTGACACACACAGACACAGACACACACACGCAGAGACAGACACATACACACACAGACACATACACACACAGACACACACAGACACAGAAACGCAGAGACACAGACACACACACATACAGAGACACACACACACACACAGAGACACACACAGGCACACACATACAGAGACACACACACACACATGCAGACACACACACAGACACAGACACGCACACACACAGACACACATACAGACACACACACACACACACACACACAGACACACACACAGGCACACACATACAGAGACACACACAGACACAGACACATACACAGACCCACACATACAGAGGCATACACACACACAGACACACACATACTGACACACACACAGACACAAACACACACACGCAGAGAGAGAGAGAGGGACACACACACACACACACACACACAGACACACACACGCAGACACAGACACACACACACAGTCACGCAGACCCTCTCATACACATGCTCTCTCATACACATTCACAGATACACCCCCCCCCACACTCACACCCATTCACACACCCTCTCACAGACTTCTATTCCATCACACTCATGCACACACTATACCAAGCACTCACACTCTCTCTCTCTCCCTCTCTCTCCCTCACATGCACACAGACACACACACACACAGACACACACAGATAAGTCTATAGGATGAATTTGCATTTGCAGAATTGTATTTGTAAATATATTCTATTTTTGCTCGAAAAGCATCAGCCAGCCCATGTGACATTTTATAAAACCCTACTTTGGAAATAGAGCCAGTCTGACTCAAGGTTGGAATACAGACAGACTCTAACCTCACACCTTTAATGCATAGTCTGAGCTGTGATGTCACTTTTTTTAAATATAAAACCGTAAATTATCTTGAGAATGTGACTTTATAGAAGTTCTAGGATTTACATATTAATGAACCAAAACCTCCAACCAATTCTAAAGATGGAAGACTTAACAGAAACCTAGGATTGTTCAATGTAGCATTTTAATTGCATCACACTTAGATCTTTTACTATAAATTCTGTGTCTTTTGATCCTGCCCCATGAACTACCTGACAAAGGAGCAGTGCTCCGAAAGCTAGTGCTTCCAAATAAACCTGTTGGACTATAACCTGGTGTTGTATGTGTTAACATGGCATCCACCTCAGGCTCTGAACTGACTGACATCTTGGCTCATGTTTACCCAGGACAGTAGGTCTCTCACCTTTCTCTGACTTGACTCAGTTTGAGAATGAGAGGTCATAGCTTGAGGATGAGGGGTGGCAGATTTCAAAACAGGCTCAGTGGTTAGCACTGTTGCCTCACAGCGCCAGGGACCTGGGTTCAATCCCCGTCTCAGGCAACTGTCTGTATGGAGTTTGCACATTCTCCCCGTGTCTGTGTGGGTTTCCTCCGGGTGCTCCGGTTTCCTCCCACAGTCCAAAGATGTGCAGGTCAGGTGAATTGGCCATGTTAAATTGCCCAGTGCGTTAGATGCATTAGTCAGAGGGAAATGCAGGGGAATGGGTTTGGGGACTACTCTTGTTGGGCAAACTGTAGGGAATCTAATCTAATCTAGAATGACTTCTCTCAAAGGGTTATGAATTTGTGGAGTTCACTCCCCCCACAGTGTAGTGCACGCAGGGATACTGGGTAAATTTAAGGAGGAGATAAATAAGATCCTACAGCAACAGGTATGTTCCTGATACTTTCACACGACCCATTCATTGCTGTGTCCCGCATAGTTACCTTGCATTGTGGCATTTCTTTATTTGACATCATAAAACTCCCACACTGCTTCAGCTCTCACTGCCCGTTCGGATTCTGGTGACAGCTGTTTCTTGTTCTGTCTCCCAGTCCCACTCCCCCTGTCCAGGACACCGTGTACATGGACACACTCACACTCGTGAGACACTAAAACTTTCGTCAATCTTTCACAAATGCTCGCTGTGTTCTCACACCTATTGTCCCAGTCCCTCCGGCTAGCTTCTGGGCTGTCTGGGATCTGGGTGAGGTCCTTTCACTCTCATTCCTTGGGTATAGAGTTCCATCAGATACATGGCCCTGGCAGGGAAACCTCACAACCTCGACAAAATACTGATGTGGAGGAGCCAGGGTTGGACTGGGGTGGACAAAGTTAAAAATCACACAGCACCAGGTTATAGTCCAACAGGTTTAATTGGAAGCGCTAGCTTTCAGAGGACCATACAACACAGAATTTATTGCAAATGGGTTACAGTGCCGTGGAGCTGTAATGATATATTAAACAAATTTAGATTAAGTCTTTCATCTTTTAGAATGAGATATGCTATTTTTGGTTCTTTAATATGAGAAATTCCAGAATTCCTTGTAAGTTATATTCTCAAGATAGCTTCAACTATTCTAACAATCAGTGCCATCTCAGCTCAGACAATGCACTAAAGGTATGAGGTTAAAGTCTGTCTGTGTCCCAGTGTTGAGTCAGACTGGTTCTATTTCTAAAGTGGGACTAACAGAATCTTACATGGATTCATGCAGTTTTTGAGCAAAATAAAATGTAATTCTGCAAGTACAAATTCACCCCATAAACTTATAGGTGTGTACATGCAGGAGAGACAGAGTGAGTGTGTGTGTGTGAGTGTGTGTGTGTGTGTGTGAGTGTGTGTGTGTGTGTGAGTGTGTGTGTGTGTGTGTGAGTGTGAGTGTGTGTGAGTGTGTGTGTGTGTGTGTGTGAGTGTGTGTGTGAGTGTGAGTGTGTGTGAGTGTGTGTGTGTGTGAGTGTGTGTGTGTGCGAGTGTGTGTGTGCGAGTGTGTGTGTGTGTGTGTGAGTGTGTGTGTGAGTGTGAGTGTGTGTGAGTGTGTGTGTGTGTGAGTGTGTGTGTGAGTGTGAGTGTGTGACATGAACCCAAGGTCCCGGTTGAGGCCCCCCCCATGGATACCAGCTTGGCTATCAGCCACTGGTCTGCCACTCTGCGTTATTGCCTGTCCCGAAGTCCACCTTGGAGGATGGACATCCAAAGGTCCGATGCCGAATGTTCTGGACTGCTGAAGTGTTCCCCGACTGGGAGGGAACACTCCTGTCTGTTGAATGTTGTGCGGTGCCCATTCATTCGATGCCATAGCCTCTGCTTGGTCTCGCCAATGTACAATGCCTCAGGGCATCCTTGCCTGCAGCGTATGAGATAGGTAACGTTGGCCAAGTCACATGAGTACCTGCCGTGTACACAGTGAGTGGTGTTCCCATGTGTAATGGTGGTCTCTGTGTCGACACTCTGACACGTCTTGCAGTGGTTGCTATGACAGGGTTGTACAGTGTTGTGGTCGATGTTGTCCTGCAGGCTGGGCAGTTTGCTGCGGACAATGATCTGTTTGAGGTTTGGTGGTTGTTTAAAAGTGAGACAAGTGGAGGTGTGGGGAAGGTGCTCATCTTCATCGATAATGTGTTGCAGGTCACGAAGAACAGGGCGTAGTTTCTCTGTTCCTGGGAAGTACTGGACAAGGAAGGGTACCCTGTCAGTTGCAGCTCGTGTCTGTCTCCTGAGGGGGTCATTACATTTTCTCACTGTGGCGCGTCAGAACTGGCGGTCGATGAGTTGGGCATCGCTCTCTGTTCTTATGAGGGCATTCCTGAGCACCTTCAGGTGTCTGTCATGTTCCTGCTCATCTGAACAGGTCCTGTATATGTGTAGGGCTTGTCCATAGGGGATGGCTGTTTTAATATGTTTTGGGTGGAAGCTGGAGAAGTGTAGCATTGTGAGGTTGGCTGGGGGTTTGCGGTAGAGCGTGGTGCTGATGTGTCCCTCCTTGATGGAGATGCACATGTCCAAGAATGAGACAGATAGTCGAGAGTAGTCCATGGTGAGTTTGATGGTGGGATGAAACTTGTTGATGTCACTGTGTAGTTTTATCAGTGACTCCTCGCCATGAGTCCAGAGGAAGAAAATGTCATTAATGTACCTGGCAGGCAAAAGCAGAACTACAGACGCTGGAGATTAGAGTCAAGATCAGAGTGGTGCTGAAAAGGCACAGCAGGTCAGGTAGTATCCGAGAAGCAGGAAAATCGATGTTTCAGACCAGAGCCCTTCATCAGGAATGAGGCTGGGAGCCTCCAGGGTGGAGAGATAAATAGGGGTGGGGGCTGGGGCTGGGGAGAAGGTAGCTGAGAGTGCAATAGGTGGCTGGAGGTGGGGATGAAGGTGACTTGTCGGAGAGGAGGTGGAGTGGATAGCTGGAAAAGGAGCTAGGCAGGTCAGCCAAGTCCAGACAAGTCATGGGGAGAGTGCTGAGCTGGAAGGTTGGAACTAGGGTAAGGTGGGGGGAGGTGAAATGAGGAAACTGTTGAAGTCCACATTGATGCCCTGGGGTTGAAGTGTTCAAAGGCGGAAGATGAGGCGTTCTTCCTCCAGGCGTCTGGTGGTGAGGGAGCGGCGGTGAAGGAGGCCCAGGACCTCCATGTGCTCGGCAGAGTGGGAGGGGGAGTTGAAGTGTTGGGCCACGGGGCGGTGTGGTTGATTGGTGCGGCTGTCCCGGAGATGTTCCCTAAAGCGCTCTGCTAGGAGGTGCCCAGTCTCCCCAATGTAGAGGAGACCGCATCGGGAGCAACGGATACAATAAATGATATTAGTGGATGTGCAGGTAAAACTTTGATGGATGCGGAAGGCTCCTTTAGGGCCTTGGATGGAGGTGAGGGAGGAGGTGTGGGCGCAGGTTTTGCAATTCCTGCGGTGGCAGGGGAAGGTGCCAGGAAGGGAGGGTGGGTTGTTGGGGGGCGTGGACCTGACCAGGTAGTCACGGAGGGAACGGTCTTTGCGGAAGGCGGAAAGGGGTGGGGAGGGAAATATATCCCTGGTGGTGTATAGTGTTGGTTGGAGGTCCTGGGTAGAGAAGAAGTCTTGTTCGAACCTGTGCATGAAAATGTTGGCATTTTGGGGGACACATTTGGTCCCCATGGCTGTTCCATGTGTCTGAATGAAGAACTGGCTTTCCAAGGTGAAAGGTTTGTGCTTGAGGATAACGTGGATGAGTTGTAGGATGGGGTTGGAGATTGGCAGTTGTTGGTGCTGAGTACTGAGGCTGTTGCCGCGATGCCATCGTTGTGGGTGATGCTGGTGTAGAGTGTGGAAACGTCCATTGTGACAAGGAATGTTCCTGGTTTGACTGGTCCGTGGGTGCTGAGTTTCTGTAAGAAATCTGGACATGCCACAATGAGAAATAATAACAACCTCCTCAGGAGACAAACACAAGCTGCAACTGACAGGCTACTTCCCAGGAGCGGAAAAACTACACCATGTCCTTCACGGCCTACAACACATTATCGATGAAGATGAGCACCTTCCCCACACCTCCACGTCTCACCTTTAAACAACCACCAAACCTCAAACAGATCATTGTCCGCAGCAAACTGCCCAGCCTTCAGGGCAACATCGACCACAACACTGTACAACCCTGTCATAGCAGCCACTGCAAGACGTGTCAGTGTCGACACAGAGACCACCATTACACATGGGAACACCACTCACTGTGTACGCGGCAGGTACTCATGTGACTCGGCCAACGTTACCTATCTCATACGCTGCAGGCAAGGATGCCCTGAGGCATGGTACATTGGCAAGACCAAGCAGAGGTTACGGCATCGAATGAATGGCACCGCACAATAATCACCAGGCAGGAGAGTTCCCGCCCAGTCAGAGAACACTTCGGTGGTCCAGGACATTTGGCCTCGGAGTTTTGCATTACCATCCTCTAAGGCGGACTGCAGGACAGAAACGAAGCTGAAAATGTGTTGCTGGAAAAGCACAGCAGGTCAGGCAGCATCCAAGGAGCAGGAGAATCGATGTTTCGGGCATGAGCCCTGCTGCCCACAACCTCGACTTTCCTGTTCCTTGGATGCTGCCTGACCTGCTGCGCTTTTCCAGCAACACATTTTCAGCTCTGATCTCCAGCATCTGCAGACCTCACTTTCTCCTAGGACTTTAGGACAGGCAACAACACAGAGTGGCCGAGCAGAGGCTGAGAGCCAAGTTCAGTCCCCATGGGATTGGCCTCAACCGGGCGCACACACACACACACATACACACACACACACACACACACACACACCACATGCACGCACACACACACACCACACGCGCGCGCGCACACACACACGCGCACGCGCACGCACACACACACACACACCACACGCACACACACACACACCACACGCACGCGCACACACACACACGCACACACACACACACCGCACGCACACACATGCACATACACACACGCGCACACACACCCCACGCGCACGCACACACACACACCACACGCACACACACGCACACACACATACACACACACACACACAAACACACACACACATTCATGCAGCCCCTCTCTCATATGCACACACATGCACCCCTCCCTCTCACAGGCTTGTACCCCATCACACTCACTCACATACTTGACCAAGTTTACACACACACAAACACACTCTTTCACATACACTCACACGCACAGACTCACTCCACCTCTCCAGCACGCACACACCTTTCAGTTAAAGGGGTGAATTTGTATTTGCAGAATTACATTTTATTTTCCTCAAAAACTTTGGGGATAGCACAGTAACTCAAAGGTAGCACTGCAGCCTCACAGCACCAGAGACCCAGGTTCGATTCCAGCCTCAGGTGACTGGGTGGAGTTTACACATTCTCCCCATGTCTGCGTGTGGGTTTCCTCCTACAGTTCAGAGATGTGCAGGTTAGGTGAATTGGCCATGCTAAATTGCCCATAGTGATAGGTGCATTAGTCAGGGGTAAATATGGGCTAGGGGAATGGGTCTGAGTGGGTTACTCTTCGGTAGGTCAGTGTTGACTTGTTGGGCCAAATGGGGAATCTTAACTAAAAAAAACTATGAATCCATTTAAGATTCTGGAAATCCCACTTTAGAAATAGAGCCAGTCTGACTCAACACAGGGACACAGACAGACTTTAACCTCACACCTTTAAGGCATTGTCTGAGCTGAGATGGCACCCATTATTAGAAAAGCTGAAGCTATCTTGAGAATATAACTTACAAGGAATTCTGGGATTTTCATATTAAAGAACCAAAACTAGCATATCCCATTCTAAAAGACAAAAGGCAATCTAAATTTATTGAACATATCATTACAGCTCTATGGCACTGTAATCCTTTTACTATAAATTCTGTGTTGTATGGTCCTGTTCCACAACCACCTGATGAAGGAGCAGCGCTCCGAAAGCTAGTGCTTCCAAATAAACCTGTTGGACTATAACCTGGTGTTGTGGGATTTTTAACTTTAAAATGTACGTGGGTGAGCACCTGAACTGTCAGAACATTCAAGGCTATGGGCTTAATGCGGTAAAGTGGGAATACTGTACACATGTTAGCACACATTCAATGGGCTGAAAGGCCTCTTCTGTGCTGTGTGACTCTGAAAATGTATGAATTGTGAAGACGCTCACAGCTTCTTAGAGCTACAGCAGGACTTGTCTCAATCTTCCTCACTCTGTGAGAGTCACAGTGTGGGCTTATACTGGGTGGGATATTAAAGGGAGTGGGGAGTGAGGGGGGAGAGTGGGATTAGACTGGGTGGGATATGAAAGGGAGTGGGGAGTGAGGGGGGAGAGTGGGATTGGATTGGGTGGGATATTAAAGGGAGGGGGGAGTGAGGGGGGAGAGTGGGATTAGACTGGGTGGGATATTAAAGGGAGTGGGGAGTGAGGGGGAGAGTGGGATTAGACTGGGTGGGATATGAAAGGGAGTGGGGAGTGAGGGGGAGAGTGGGATTAGACTGGGTGGGATATTAAAGGGAGTGGGGAGTGAGGGGGAGAGTGGGATTAGACTGGGTGGGATATTAAAGGGAGCGGGGAGTGAGGGGGGAGAATGGGATTAGACTGGGTGGGATATTAAAGGGAGTGAGGGGGAGAGTGGGATTAGACTGGGTGGGATATTAAAGGGAGTGGGGAGTGAGGGGGGAGAGTGGGATTAGACTGGGTGGGATATTAAAGGGAGTGAGGGGGAGAGTGGGATTATACTGGGTGGGATATTAAAGGGAGTGGGGAGTGAGGGGGGAGAGTGGGATTAGACTGGGTGGGATATTAAAGGGAGCGGGGAGTGAGGGGGAGAGTGGGATTAGACTGGGTGGGATATTAAAGGGAGTGGGGACTGAGGAGGAGAGTGGGATTAGACTGTGTGGGATATTAAAGGGAGTGGGGAGTGAGGGGGGAGAGTGGGATTATACTGGGTGGGATATTAAAGGGAGCGGGGAGTGAGGGGGGAGAGTGGGATTAGACTGGGTGGGATATTAAAGGGAGTGGGGACTGAGGAGGAGAGTGGGATTAGACTGGGTGGGATATTAAAGGGAGTGGGGACTGAGGGGGGAGAGTGGGATTAGACTGGGTGGGATATTAAAGGGAGTGGGGAGTGAGGGGGGAGAATGGGATTAGACTGGGTGGGATATTAAAGGGAGCGGGGAGTGAGGGGGAGAGTGGGATTAGACTGGGTGGGATATTAAAGGGAGTGGGGACTGAGGGGGGAGAGTGGGATTAGACTGGGTGGGATATTAAAGGGAGTGGGGACTGAGGGGGGAGAGTGGGATTAGACTGGGTGGGATATTAAAGGGAGCGGGGAGTGAGGGGGAGAGTGGGATTAGACTGGGTGGGATATTAAAGGGAGTGGGGACTGAGGGGGGAGAGTGGGATTAGACTGGGTGGGATATTAAAGGGAGTGGGGACTGAGGGGGGAGAGTGGGATTAGACTGGGTGGGATATTAAAGGGAGCGGGGAGTGAGGGGGAGAGTGGGATTAGACTGGGTGGGATATTAAAGGGAGTGGGGACTGAGGGGGAGAGTGGGATTAGACTGGGTGGGATATTGAACAGTGTAGAAATGTTTTAAAACTGTGTTTTATTAGAGCTGTGTGGTGCGTGAGGTGAATGCTGGGCTGAACAGGGTGGGATTAGTTGCTCTCCAGTTCCTGTGGAGGATTTGTTGGTGATTTTACCCTGGAATATTCTGGAACATTTGGGGCCTCCAGTTTGTAACTGAGGACTCCATTTTGTGTTAGTAGGCGACTGTCAGGTGGAGGTGCTGTGGTTTGGAGCAATCATTGTCCCTGGGGTAGCTGACCGAGGGGGCCATGCTGTCTCTCCCAGGCTCACTGATGTCTTGTTCCAGCAGCAGGTTCTGACTGGTCTCAAAGGCCAGGCCCAGGTCCCACATCCAGACCCAGTCCCTAGGCCCTGGCTCTGGAGACGGGGGGGGGGGGGGGGGAGTAGAGGGCCAGGTTGGCGAGGGAGACCAGGGGGCCAGGATCCAGTGGGGCTGTGGGTTTGGGAGTCAGTGGGGTGGAGGATATGGTGTGAAATATCAGCTGTGGGACAAGGGCGGGCCGGGGGCATGAGGGCCAGGGGCGCAGGGGGGTTCGGGGGGGGGGGGGGGGGGGGGGGGGGGTGCATGGGGGGGTGGGGCAAGGGGAGACGGGGGACTGAGGGGCAGGGGGCCAAGGTCCAGTGGCTGGGAGGCCTGGCTGCACGGGAGGGGCCACAGACACAGGGAGGGGAGATGGAGCCGGGGGCGCAGGGGTGGCAGGGGAGTTCGGGGGGGGGCATGGGGGGTCATTTACGGAGACTCTGTCCCCCTGATTGGCTCCTGTCTGGGAAAGCAGCTCTGTTTGCTGTGTTGCTGACCCTCAGTGCTCCGGGAATGACTGAACCCACTGCTTCTGTTTGTATCTCTGTTTTGATTAAACCAGGCCATTTTTCTCCGTAGCTTCTGATTTATTTTCCTCCTACCCGCCCAGTTTGCAACGTATTCTTCAGTCCCTATGTGAGGGTTGTTCAGGATCTGAGCTGATATTTCACACTATGTCCTCCAGTGCCTGCTTCGTTGTCACTACCATTCCCCCAGCCTCTGTTTCCCCTTTCGCAGCTTCACGCTGACAGCTGTGTGTTTTTACACAGTCGCAGCTCACTGCGTATCTTCCTGCACACATTCCTGCTGCTGTCATCACCACCTCCTCACTCGGTACAGCAACGTAACAGAGCCAGCCAGCACACACCTCCAACTCGTAAACCATACACAGCCTCCTGCCGAGAGACTCAGCGAGTGACTGAGTGAGTGAGGAATTCAGCGAGTGGGTGGGTGGGTGAATGAGTGAGTGAGTGAGTGGGTGAGTGAGTGAGTGGATGAGTGGGTGGGTGAGTGAGTGGATGAGTGGGTGGGTGAGTGAGTGAACGAGTGGGTGAATGAGTGAGTGGTGAGTGAGCAAGTGGGTGAGTGGGTGAATGAGGGGGTGAGTGAGTGAGTGAGTGAGTGGGTGGGTGAGTGAGTGAGTGAGTGAGTGGGTGGGTGAGTGAGTGAGTGAGTGAGTGAGTGGGTGGGTGAGTGAGTGAGTGGGTGGGTGAGTGAGTGAGTGGATGGGTGAGTGAGTGGGTGGGTGAGTGAGTGAGTGGGTGAGTGAGCGAGTGGGTGAGTGAGTGGGTGAGTGGGTGAGTGAGTGGGTGAGTGGGTGAGTGAGTGGGTGAGTGAACGAGTGGGTGAGTGAGTGAGTGGGGGAGTGGGTGAGTGAGTGGGTGAGTGAACGAGTGGGTGAGTGAGTGAGTGGGGGAGTGGGTGAGTGAGTGAGCGAGTGGGGGAGTGGATGAGTGAGTGAGTGGGTGAGTGAGCGAGTGAGTGAGTGGGTGAGTGGGTGAGTGAGTGGGTGAGTGAACGAGTGGGTGAGTGAGTGAGTGGGGGAGTGGGTGAGTGAGTGAGTGAGTGGGTGAGTGAGTGAGTGAGTGGGGGAGTGGTGAGTGAGTGAGTGAGTGAGTGAGTGGGGGAGTGGGTGAGTGAGTGAGTGGGTGAGTGAGTGGGTGAATGAGCAAGTAACTGAATGAGCAATGGAGTGAGTGGAAGGTTTATTTAAAAATGTAATTCTTCGATTGGATGTAGGGATCAGTGGAAAGACCAGTCCTTGGTCCTGGTTTCGAACTTGGCCAGGTAAGATTCACCCACATGACTGTGCGTCTGTAGTCACACGTAGGCCTAGAACAGGCCAATGGGAACAATAACACCACACTACAGCTCCCGGAAACCAAAACAAAACACGATGAACCAGTGAAACTCAGCAGGTCTGGCGATGTCTGAGCAGAGAGGAAACAGGGTTAACAATTGGAATACAGTACAACTCTTCAGACCCCTCTCCTGAACCTGCTACACTTCCCCAGCGCTCTCAGCATCTCGATAAAACCGAAGCTTACTGTCTTCCCAGCCCCCAGCCCAACCCCCCTCTCACACACACACACCTTAAATACCCCAACCCTATAACACTCCAAGCATCACCCTCACCACACAACCTACCCATACACTCCATCCTCCAACTTCCAACCCAACACACGCACACACGCAGTCTCTCTCTGTCACACACAAAGTCTCTCTCTCCTTCTCTCACACACACAGACACAGTCTCTCTCTCTCATACAAACATAGACAGACCCAGTCTCTCTGTCTCACACAGACAGACACAACCTCTCTCTCTCTCACACACATACACAAACAGACACAGCCCCCTCTCTCTCTCTCTCTCTCTCTCTCTCTCACACACACACACACACACAGTCTCTCTCTCTCTGTACAAGAAGGACGGATTGCACCTAAGTTAGAAGGGGACTAATATACTGGCAGGGAAATTTGCTAGAACTGCTTGGGAGGATTTAAGCTAGTCAGGTGGGGAGGTGGGACCCAGGGAGATAGTGAGGAAAGAGATCAATCTGAGACAGGTACAGCTGAGAACAGAAGCGAGTCAACAGTCAGGGCAGGCAGGGATAAGGTAGGACTAATAAATTAAACTGCATTTATTTCAATGCAAGGGGCCTAACAGGGAAGGCAGATGAACTCAGGGCATGGTTAGGAACATGGGACTGGGATATCATAGCAATTACAGAAACATGGCTCAGGGATGGGCAGGACTGGCAGCTGAATGTTCCAGGATACAAATGCTACAGGAAGGATAGAAAGGGAGGCAAGAGAGGAGGGGGAGAGGAATTTTTGATAAGGGATAGCATTACAGCTGTGCTGAGGGAGGATATTCCCGGAAATACATCCAGGGATGTTATTTGGGTGGAACTGAGAAATAAGAAAGGGATGATCACCTTATTGGGATTGTATTATAGACTCCCTAATAGTCAGAGGGAAATTGAGAAACAAACTTGTAAGGAGATCTCAGCTATCTGTAAGAATAATAGAGTGGTTATGGTAAGGGATTTTAACTTTCCAAACATCGACTGGGACTGCCATAGTGTTAAAGGTTTAGATGGAGAGGAATTTCTTAAGTGGGTACAAGAAAAATTTCTGATTCAGTATGCGGATGTACCTACTAGAGAAGGTGCAAAACTTGACCTACTCTTGGGAAATAAGGCAGGGCAGGTGACTGAGGTGTCAGTGGGGGAGCACTTTGGGGCCAGCGACCACAATTCTATTTGTTTTAAAATAGTGATGGAAAAGGATAGACCAGATCTAAAAGTTGAAGTTCTAAATTGGAGAAAGGCCAATTTTGACGGTATTAGGCAAGAACTTTCGAAAGCTGATTGGAGGCAGATGTTCGCAGGTAAAGGGACGGCTGGAAAATGGGAAGCCTTCAGAAATGAGATAACAAGAATCCAGAGAAAGTATATTCCTGTCAGGGTGAAAGGGAAGGCTGGTAGGTATAGGGAATGCTGGATGACTAAAGAAATTGAGGGTTTGGTTAAGAAAAAGAAGGAAGCATGTGTAAGGTACAGACAGGATAGATCGAGTAAATCCTTAGAAGAGTATAAAGGTAGTAGGAGTATACTTAAGAGGGAAATCTGGAGGACAAAAATGGGACATGAGATAGCTTTGGCAAATAGAATTAAGGAGAATCCAAAGGGTTTTTACAAATACATTAAAGACAAAAGGGTATCTAGAGAGAGAATAGGGCCCCTCAAAGATCAGCAAGGCAGCGTTTGTGTGAAGCCACAGAAAATGGAGGAGATACTAAATAAATATTTTGCATCAGTATTTACTGTGGAAAAGGATATGGAAGATATAGACTGTAGGGAAATAGATGGTGACATCTTGCAAAATGTTCAGATTACAGAGGAGGAAGTGCTGGATGTGTTAAAATGGTTAAAGGTGGATAAATCCCCAGGACCTGATCAGGTGTACCCGAGAACTCTGTGGAAAGCTAGAGAAGGGATTGCTGGGCCTCTTGCTGAGATATTTATATCATCGATAGTCACAGGTGAGGTGCCGGAAGACTGGAGGTTGGCAAACATGGTGCCACTGTTTAAGAAGGGCGGTAAAGACAAGCCAGGGAACTACAGACCGGTGAGCCTGACCTCGGTGGTGGGCAAGTTGTTGGAGGGAATCCTGAGGGACAGGATGTACATGTATTTGGAAAGGCAAGGACTGATTCGGGATAGTCAACATGGCTTTGTGCATGGGAAATCATGTCTCACAAACTTGATTGAGTTTTTGAAGAAGTAACAAAGAAGATTGTTGAGGGCAGAGCAGTAGATGTGATCTTTATGGACTTCAGTAAGGTGTTTGACAACATTCCCCATAGGAGACTGATTAGCAAGGTTAGATCTCATGGAATACAGGGAGAACTAGCCATTTGGATAAAGAACTGGCTCAAAGGTAGAAGACAGGGGGTGGTGGTGGAGGGTTGTTTTTCAGACTGGAGGCCTGTGACCAGTGGAGTGCCACAAGGATCGGTGCTGGGCCCTCTACTTTTTGTCATTTACATAAATGATTTGGATGTGAGCATAAGAGGTACAGTTAGTAAGTTTGCAGATGACACCAAAATTGGAGGTGTAGTGGAGGGTTACCTCAGATTACAACAGGATCTAGACCAGATGGGCCAATGGGCTGAGAAGTGGCAGATGGAGTTTAATTCAGATAAATGCGAGGTGCTGCGTTTTGGGAAAGCAAATCTTAGCGGGACTTATACACTTAATGGTAAGGTCCTAGGGAGTGTTGCTGAACAAAGAGACCTGTGAGTGCAGGTTCATAGCTCCTTGAAAATGGAGTCACAGGTAGATAGGATAGTGAAGAAGGCATTTGGTATGCTTTCCTTTATTGGTCAGAGTATTGAGTACAGGAGTTGGGAGGTCATGTTGTGGCTGTCCAGGACATTTGTTCAGCCATTGTTGGAATATTGCGTGCAATTCTGGTCTCCTTCCTATCGGAAAGATGTTGTGAAACTTGAAAGGGTTCAGAAAAGATTTACAAGGATGTTGCCAGGGTTGGAGGATCTGAGCTACAGGGAGAGGCTGAACAGGCTGGGGCTGTTTTCCCTGGAGCGTCGGAGGCTGAGGGGTGACCTTATAGAGGTTTACAAAATTATGAGGGACATGGATAGGATAAATTGGCAAAGTCTTTTCCCTGGGGTTGGGGAGTCCAGAACTAGAGGGCATAGATTTAGGGTGAGAGGGGAAAGATATAAAAGGGACCTAAGAGGCAACGTTCTCACGCAGAGGGTGGTACGTGTATGGAATGAGCTGCCAGAGGATGTGGTGAAGGCTGGTACAATCGCAACATTTAAGAAGCATTTGGATGGGTATATGAATAGGAAGGGTTTGGAGGGATATGGGCCGGGTGCTGGCAGGTGGGACTAGATTGGGTTGGGATATCTGGTCAGCATGGACGGGTTGGACCGAAGGGTCTGTTTCCGTGCTCTACATCTCTGTGACTCGATGACTCTCACACACACACTGACACCCTCTCTCTCTCTCTCTCACACACACACCAACACAATCTCTCTCTCTCTCATACACACCGACACAATCTCTCTCTCACACACACACCAACACCGTATCTCTCTCTCACACACAGACACTGTCTCTCACTCTCTCTCTCTCTCACACACACACACCCAGACACAATCTCTTGTTCTATCTCTCTTTCTCACACACAAAACAGTCTCTCGCTTTCTCTCTCTCACACACACACCCCAACACAGTATCTAAGTCACTCACACACACACAGACACTGTCTCGCTCTCTCTCACAACACACTGATACTGACTCTCTCTCTCACACACACACACACACCGTCTCTCTCCCTTACATACATCGACATTGTGTCTCTCTCTCTCACACATACAGACACTGTCTCTCTCTCACACACACACACACTGACACAGTCTCTATCTCTCATACACACTGACACCATCTCTCTCTCTCACACACACACACTGAAACTGTCTCTCTCTCTCACACACACACACTGACACCGTCTCTCTCTCTCTCTCACACACACACTGACACCGTCTCTCACACACACAAACATGCACACACAACAACACAGTTTCTCTCTCTCACACACACATACACAGGCAGATACAGTCTCTCTTACACACATACACTGGCAGATACAGTCTGTCTCTCTCTCTCACACATACACAGGCAGATACAGTCTCTCTCTCTCTCACACATACACAGGCAGATAGTCTCTCTCTCTTACACACATACACAGGTATATACAGTCTCTCTCTCTCTCTCTCACATACACAGGCAGATACAGTCTCTCTCTCACATACACAGGCAGATACAGTCTCTCTCTCTCTCTCACACACATACACAGGCAGATACAGTCTCTCTCTCTCTCACACACACATACACAGGCAGATACAGTCTCTCTCTCACACATACACACATACACAGGTAGATACAGTCTCTCTCTCTCTCACATACACAGGCAGATACAGTCTCTCTCTCACATACACAGGCAGATACAGTCTCTCTCTCTCTCTCACACACATACACAGGCAGATACAGTCTCTCTCTCACACATACACAGGTAGATACAGTCTCTCTCTCTCTCACATACACAGGCAGATACAGTCTCTCTCACACACAGGTAGATACAGTCTCTCTCTCTCTCTCACATACACAGGCAGATACAGTCTCTCTCTCTCTCTTTCACACACACACACACACACCGATACCATCTCTCTCTCTCACACACACTGACACCATCTTCCTCTCACACACAAACACTGACAGCATCTCTCTCACACACAAACACACACACTGACACCGTCTCGCTCTCTCTCACACACACACTGACAGTCTCTATCTCTCATACACAATGACACCATCCCTCTCTCACACACATACTGACAGTCTCTAGCTCTCACACACTGATACCATCTCTATCTCTCACACACACTGACAAAGTCTCTATCTCTCATACATACTGACACCTCCTCTCTCTCACACACATACACTGACACCGTCTCTCTCTCGCTCACACACATACACAGGCAGATACGGTCTCTCTCTCTCTCTCTCTCTCTCTCTTTCTCTCTCTCTCTCACATACAAAGGCAGACACAGCCTCTCTCTCACACATACACATACACTGGCAGATACAGTCTGTCTCTCACATACACATACACAGGCAGATACAGTCTCTCTCACACACATACATATGCAGATACAGTCTCTCTCTCTCACACACTGGCAGTCACAGGGTTAATTTTCCTCCTTCCCCGATCATATTGAGCCTTGGTTGCTCTGGGGTTTGATTGACAGTTTAAGGGTGCACACCGCGAAATGCTGCCTTGCTGTAGTTTCAGCCCCATCTCGCCAGATTCGGGGAGGGGGGGGTGGGGGTGGTTGGAGGTGGGTGTTATATAAACGCAGTGGATGGCATTTGGTGCAAGTTTGCAGGAAGTTGCTGTGCACGTTCTGTTTCCTGGGCTTTAAGAGGCTGTGGTTTCATTTTTTTTTGCAGCCTTTGCGAGTTGCTTTTTATAGTCACAGTCTCGCTCTCTGTGTGTGTGTGTGTGTGTGGCAGACTGCTCAAGCTATCCAACCTTCACTGCTGAACTGGAACTATGGCGGCTTACTACAACAACATGCTGCGTGTGTCTCGGAGAGGGTTACCTGCAGGGACCTGGAACCAGGTGAGAGCTCCCTGCCTGCAGCTAGTACAGTGCATGGGCACCCCAGAGACTGGCACTGAGCCCCTTGCAAGGGCAAGGTCACACAGCCCTCTCTACAGTCACTGCTCTTTTATTTTAAATAAATACATTAGTGGGCAAAGCTGCAAGAAGACACATGTTGAGGATGAGGGGATGCCCGAGCTGGGTGGGGTCTGTGCCTGCTTTTTAAAGACCCCCTTGCTGAGACTTCCAGCCCAAGGTATTTGCAATGGGTTATTTCTGCTGGGCCTGCAGCACACTGTGTGGGTGTGTTTGGCCGGATTGGGTTTCTGCACTGGATTTTTTTTTAGCGGGGAGTTTTCACACACTGTGTTCCTGGGATCAAAACACAGTAAATCACACTTGGAGAGGGAATCCTTCTGGAGATCTGTGACCTTTTATCGATCTGAAACATTATGTCTGTTTCTCATGTGCACTCCAGCTGTCAGAGCTACTGAGTGGGGGGGAGTTTCCAGGCCTGTCTGTGGGAGAATACTGAGCTTAGTTTGCAGTGTTGGGTTGTAAAAAGACAGTTTTGGTGGGGTGGGGGTGGGTAGAATTGTATATTCCACTTTGGGGACTGTTGAGGTTTGGTTTGGATTGAACTGACCTGAAATAACCTGGTGGAAATATAGATTAATTTGAAAATATAAACTCTCTTCGTTTATCATTCTTTCACGCTGAGTCAAAGTTGGTATTGTTATGAACCTGTTCAGTAGTTGCTGGAGGAGCTGAGTGAGATTGTCCTTTATCAAGGTTATGTTTGTACTGAGTGTTAGAGGCTGTTAGTACGGGGATCCTGTGATTGGATAGGATTGTCTGGTTTGATGAGGAGGGGGGTAAATCAACATCCCTCTTTCTTTTAACCCCCCCTCCCCCTCCATTACAGGAAAAGTGAGCTTCTTGATGTTTGGCACAATGGCCTGGTTTCCATGGCTTTAGATAACATGGAATTTCAGTTCCTTTGGTTTAGTTTCAGTTTTTTTTAATGTTATTTATTTTTTCATTTTTGTTTTATTTTTGCCCCTTTTTTGCTGTAATCCAACTTCTTTTATAGAGTCATAGAGATGTACAGCATGGAAACAGACCCTTCAGTCCAACCCGTCCATGCCGACCAGATATCGGCGGCACGGTGGCACAGTGGTTAGCACTGCTGCCTCACAGCGCCAGAGACCTGGGTTCAATTCCCGACTCAGGCGACTGACTGTGTGGAGTTTGCACGTTCTCCCCGTGTCTGCGTGGGTTTCCTCCGGGTGCTCCGGTTTCCTCCCACAGTCCAAAGATGTGCAGGTCAGGTGAATTGGCCATGCTAAATTGCCCATAGTGTTAGGTAAGGGGTAAATGTAGGGGTATGAGTGGGTTGCGCTTCGGTGGGTCGGTGTGGACTTGTTGGGCCGAAGGGCCTGTTTCCACACTGTAAGTAATCTAATCTAATCCCAACCCAATCTAGTTCCACCTGCCAGCACCCGGCCCATATCCCTCCAAACCCTTCCTGTTCACATACCCATCCAGGTGCCTTTTAAATGTTGTAATTGTGGCAACCTCCATCACTTCCTCTGGCAGCTCATTCCATATATGCACCACCCTCTGTAAGAAAACATTGCCCCTTAGGCCTCTCTTTAGTTTAATCAAGAGGCACATCTCAATACAGAATATAATCAAGACAGAACCCACTCTATTCACTACTACAGACTTACTGCAAGGCCACACTTAAAACTATTCAATTTATCTGTTTCTGTGCAGTAACCTCTCCTAAACAGGTTCTTCCAAGATCAGTGTTTAAGTTTTCCTAGATGCACTCCAATGTCCAGCAATACATGAATTTAACAGCAAAGGCAGTAACTGCACAGGTTCACTGCTGTGTTAGTTAGCAGTCTGGGTCGGTCTGTCTGTCTCTCCTGCACTGACCTGACCTTTGTCTGTTATTCTCCCTTTTTAAAGGTGCTCTTATTTTGACTTTTTTTTCCCAAAATTCCAAAACAATGAGACAGCAGATAAAACAGTAATTGCTGCTCCTGGAATTTGAGGAAATCACCTCCAGCACCTAAAATATCTCAAAAAAAGAAGCAGCTGTTACAGCCAGAAATGTTTCCTGTCCTCCATCTTGGATTTTAACCTACTGCGAATCCTCTTGCAAGGATGCCTTCCTTGAAGAAGCTCTCTTCCTCCCTCTACAAGGATTTCAGTGAGTCCCTCTCTCACTGCACCCCCCGGGTCATCTCCTCTGCACAGAAGCTCTTCAGCCACGTTCTCAAACAGACCCGTTACCACAGCCACATCTCCTTCCTCAGCACCTGCCTACGGAACCGACTGATCCCACACGGACTCTCCAGTTTCCTCATTTCCCCTCCCCCCACCTTGTCTCATTCGGTTCCCTCAACTCAGCACCGCCCTCCTAACCTGCAATCTTCTTCCTGACCTCACCGCCCCCACCCCACTCTGGCCTTTCACCCTCACCTTGACCTCCTTCCACCTATCACATCTCCATCGCCCCTCCCCCAAGTCCCTCCTCCCTACCTTTTATCTTAGCCTGCTGGACACACTCTCCTCATTCCTGATGAAGGGCTTATGCCCCGAAACGTCGAATTTCCTGTTCCTTGGATGCTGCCTGACCTGCTGCGCTTTTCCAGCAACACATTTTCAGCTCTGATCTCCAGCATCTGCAGACCTCACTTTTTACTCCATCTTGGATTACCCAGAATACTTCACGGTGGCTGCTGTTATTGATTCCCTTGAATAAGGAAGTCACCAGTTTGAACCTTGCTCCTTGTCGTGTACCTGAGCTCAAAGCTAACACTGTCTTCAGACAGTGGGGAGGGTGCTGAGGCAGTGGGGAGGGTGCTGAGGCAGTGGGGAGGGTGCTGAGGCAGTAAGCAGAGCTTTCCATCGCTGTGTTGTCAAAGAGAGAGGTCCCCCTTTTATCTTGGTCAACACTCTCTCAAGGAACATCTAAAACCCATTGAGTAACAGGGTCCCTAACCCTGACTGGGAGGCCCAGTGTGGTATGTAATAGCATTTCTGAACAGGTTGATGAGAACAATAAGTTACTATAAAGGGCTTGTGTCACACAGCCGATTGGGTTTGTGTGATAGCCATACCTGTATTTCAGATTACAACCCACTGATGGTCTGTCTTCAGAGCTGTAACTTCTGTGCTCCTCCCTCGTTTGCCTCCTGGTCTCTCTGACCTCCTTCAATTATTGAAGGTTAATACTTATCTCCAGTGATGATGGTTATTCCTAAACAGAGCTGTGAATCTGTTTTTAAAAAAAAACCCAGGTTTTATCAGCAGTGCAGTCACATGCTCAGCTCCTGCCTTAAACAGCGACACGTGCTCGCTTGTTTACATTTCTGACATTTCTCACCTTGAAGAGGTGAATAACCAATCGAATGGCAGGCGGTTCCCTATCCAAGCATCACTCTGAGTGCAGTCTCTGCCCTAACTCCTCACTGTGTTTAAACAGAGACTCTGTACAAAGTAAACAGAGACTCGCACTACGTTCTGGTGAAACCAAACCAAGAGAGTACTTCATTGCAAACTCTCGACAGCATTCTCTGAGTGCCACCTTCTGTGAAATTGAAACCCCACCTTTTGATGGGTTTGAAGATGAATCTACAGCTGTCTTTACAGCTGGGAACCCAGAGAGATGTCTCTCACCAGGACAAAGCCAGATTTGAAAGCTTCTGATGATTTGAAATTTGGGATTCTTGTGTTTCCCCTGAATTTGGGGAGTAGCGGGTGGTATCCTTACTAAGCAGGTTGTCTTTAATCAGCCCAGTGAGTAACAGGATACTCCCAGTCTCCCCCTGTCCCCACTCCCTGTCCTGTCCTATATCCATGCCCATGCGCACCACCTCCTGCAGGTTTCCAGATGTTCAGGTGGAGGAGAGGACAGGACAGAACTGAGGTCAACACATCTATCACATCAACAATATACTTTATTAGGACTCTGTGGGCAACTTTCTCTACTCTATTATTTAATCTGTACGTAAAGCTCCTTCAACACCGTCCACATCAAACACTCCCAGCAAAGGGACTGCATGAGGTTTGCCGGGGTTGGAGGATCTGAGCTACAGGGAGAGGCTGAACAGGCTGGGGAACTTTTTCAAGGAGCAGATACGACGTGTCCTTGATATGTGTGTACCTATCAGGCAGGAAAGAAATGGTCGTGTGAGGGAGCCTTGTTTGACGAGGGAGGTTGAATGTCTAGTAAAGAGGAAGAAGGAGGCTTACATAAGGTTGAGGAAACAGGGTTCAGACAGAGCAGTGGAGGGATACAGGATAGCCAGAAGGGAGCTGAAGAAAGGGATTAGGAGAGCTAAGAGAGGGCATGAAAAATCCTTGGCGGGTAGGATCAAGGATAACCCCCAAGGCCTTTTATGCGTATGTGAGAAACATGAGAATGACGAGAACGAGGGTAGGTCCGATCAAGGACAGTAGTGGGAGACTGTGTATTGAGTCGGAAGAGATAGGAGAGGTCTTGAACAAGTACTTTTCTTCTGTATTTACGAACGAGAGGGACCGTATTGTTGAAGAGGAGAGTGTGAAACGGACTGGTAAGCTAGAAGAGATACTTGTTAGGAAGGAAGATGTGTTGGACATTTTGAACAACTTGAGGATAGACAAGTCCCCCGGGCCTGACGGGATATATCCTAGGATTATGTGGGAAGCAAGAGAGGAAATTGCAGTACCGTTGGGAATGATCTTTTCGTCTTCACTGTCAACGGGGGTGGTACCAGGGTACTGGAGAGTAGCGAATGTTGTGCCCCTGTTCAAAAAAGGGAATAGGGATAACCCCGGGAATTACAGGCCAGTTAGTCTTACTTCTGTGGTAGGCAAAGTAATGGAAAGGGTACTGAGGGATAGGATTTATGAGTATCTGGAAAGACACTGCTTGATTAGGGACAGCCAGCACGGATTTGTGAAGGGTAGGTCTTGCCTTACAAGTCTAATTGAATTCTTTGAGGAGGTGACCAAGCATGTGGATGAGGGTAGAGCAGTGGATGTAGTGTACATGGATTTTAGTAAGGCATTTGATAAGGTTCCCCATGGTAGGCTTATGCGGAAAGTCAGGAGGCATGGGATAGAGGGAAACTTGGCCAGTTGGATTGAAAACTGGCTAACCGGTCGAAGTCAGAGAGTGGTGGTAGATGGTAAATATTCAGCCTGGAGCCCAGTTACAAGCGGAGTTCCACAGGGATCAGTTCTGGGTCCTCTGCTGTTTGTAATTTTTATTAATGACTTGGATGAGGGAGTCGAAGGGTGGGTCAGTAAATTTGCAGATGATACGAAGATTGGTGGAGTTGTGGACAGTGAGGAGGGCTGTTGTCAGCTGCAAAGGGACTTAGATATGATGCAGAGCTGGGCTGAGGAGTGGCAGATGGAGTTCAACCCTGCCAAGTGTGAGGTTGTCCATTTTGGAAGAACAAATAAGAATGCGGAATACAGGGTTAACGGTAGAGTTCTTAGTCAGGTGGAGGAACAGAGGGATCTTGGGGTCTATGTACATAGATCTTTGAAAGTTGCCACTCAGGTGGATAGAGCTTGTAAGAAGGCCTATGGTGTATTAGCGTTCATTAGCAGAGGGATTGAATTCAAGAGTCGTGAAGTGATGTTGCAGCTGTACAGGACTTTGGTTAGGCCACATTTGGAGTACTGTGTGCAGTTCTGGTCGCCTCACTTTAGGAAAGATGTGGAAGCTTTGGAGAGGGTGCAGAGGAGATTTACCAGGCTGTTGCCTGGAATGGAGAATAGGTCGTACGAGGATAGGTTGAGAGTTCTCGGCCTTTTCTCGTTGGAACAGCGAAGGATGAGGGGTGACTTGATAGAGGTTTATAAGATGATCAGAGGAATAGATAGAGTAGACAGTCAGAAACTTTTTCCCCGGGTACAACAGAGTGTTACAAGGGGACATAAATTTAAGTTGAAGGGTGCAAGGTATAGGGGAGATGTCAGGGGTGGGTTCTTTACCCAGAGAGTGGTGGGGGCATGGAATGCGCTGCCTGTGGGAGTGGTAGAGTCAGAATCATTGGCGACCTTTAAGCGGCAATTGGATAGGTACATGGATGGATGCTTAATCTAGGATAGATGTTCGGCACAACATCGTGGGCTGTATTGTTCTATGTTCTATGTTTTCCCTGGAGTGTTGGAGGCTGAGGGGTGATCTTATAGAGATTTACAAAATTATGAGGGGCATGGATAGGATAAATAGACAAAGTCTTTCCCTTGGGTGGGGGAGTCCCAAACTAGAGGGCATAGGTTTAGGGTGAGAGGGGAATGATATAACAGCGATCTAAGGGGCAACTTTTTCACACAGAGGCTGGTGCGTGTGTGGAATGAGCTGCCAGAGGAAGTGGTGGAGGCTGGTACAATTGCAACGTTTAAGAGGCATTTGGATGGGTATATGAATAGGAAGGGTTTGGAGGGATATGGGCCGGGTGCTGGCAGGTGGGACTAGATTGGGTTGGGATATCTGTTCATCATAGACAGGTTGGACCGAAGGGTCTGTTTCCATGCTGTACATCTCTATGACTCCCAGGACAGGGGCAGCACATGGTTAGATAAAGAGTAAAACTTCCTCTACACTGTCCCCATCAAACACTCCCAGGGCAGGGACAGCACGGGGTTAGATACAGAGTAAAGCTCTCTCTACACTGTCCCCCATCAAACATTCCCAGGACAGGGACAGCACGGGGTTAGATACAGAGTAAAGCTCCCTCTACACTGTCCCCATCAAACATTCCCAGGACAGGGACAGCACGGGGTTAGATACAGAGTAAAGCTCCCTCTACACTGTCCCCATCAAACACTCCCAGGACAGGGACAGCACAGGGTTAGATACAGAGTAAAGCTGCTTCTGTTCTTTCAACCTGCATAGACTCTGTCCCTATTATTCCAATGACAGGGACAGCATGAGGTTTGATAAAGAATAAAATGTTCTCTGTCACATTAAACTGCCAGAGCAGGGACAACACGGGGTAAAGCTCTCTCTACTCTTTTTCATTGCAAAGTAATGCGTCCTCTGTGCTGGTCTCATCAAACTCCTGGGATAGGTACACAGAGGGTTAGAGTCCTCCAGCACAGAAACAGGCCCTTCGGCTCAAATCACCCACCACAGCCAGGCTCCCGAAACTGACCTAGTCCCATTGGCCTGCGTTTGGCCTACATCCCTCCAAACCCTTCCTATTCATATACCCATCCAGATACCTTTTAAATGTTGTAGTTGTACCAGCCTCCACCACATCCTCTCGCAGCTCATTCCATACACATACCATCTGCTGTGAAAACGTTGCTCCTTAGGCCCCTTTTAAATCTTTCCCTTCTCACCTTAAATCTATGCTGTTTAATTTTGGACTCCTACCCAAAGAAAAATGTCTTCGCTATTCTCTCTGCCCCTTATGTGTATATAGACCTCGATAAGGTCACCCCTTCGCCCCTAATACTCCAAGAAAAAATGTCCCAGCCTATTCAACTTCTCTGTATAGCTCAAACCCTCCAATCTCAGTAACATCCTTTTCAATCCTTTTTGCACGCTTTTTAATTTGATGTATGATTGTCACGTTTAACGGGATACAGTGAAAAATTTTGTTTTGCGTGCTATCCAGGCAAATCATCCCTTACATTAGTACATCAGAGCAATAGAACACCCCCCAGAATACAGTGTTACAGCTACAGAGAAGATGCAGAGAAAGATCAACTCTAATATAAGAGGTCTGTTCAGAAGTCTGATAACAGCAGATAAGATGCTGTTCTTCAATCTATTTACACGGGTTTTCAAACTATTTTATCTTCTGCTCGATGGAATCTGGTGGGAGACAGAATTACCAGGGTGGGAGAGGGATCTTTGATTAAGTTGGCTACTTTCCCAAGGCAGTAGCAAATGTAGATGGAGTCAATGGAAGGAAGGCTGCTTTAAGGGATGGACTGGGCTGTGTTCACAACTCTCTGTCATTTCTTGTGCTTTTGGGTAGAGCAGTTGCCATACCAAGATGTGATGAGTCTTGATGGGATGTTTTCTTAGGTGCGTCTATAAAAATTGGTCAGAGTTATTGCGAACATGCCAAATGTCCTTCGCCTTCTGAGAAAGTAGAGGTGTTGGTGTGTTTTCTTGACTGTAGCATTGAAGTGGAGGTAGCAGGACAGATTGTTGGCGATATGTCCTCCTCGGAACTTGAAGCCCTTGATCACCTCCATCACTGCCCCACTGATACAGACAGATGCGTGTCCTCCACTCTGTTCCTGAAGTCAATGATCAGCTCGTTCGTTTTGCTGACACTGAGGGAGAGATTGCTGGCCTATCCAGTTTGCTACCATCCTTCCTATTAGCAGGGCGACCAGAATTGTAACCGTACTCCAAATGTGGCCATATCAATGTCTTATACAGCTGTTCGGAGAAAGTGAGGACTGCAGGTGCTGCAGATCTGAATCGAGAATGTGTTGCTGGAAAAACACAGCAGGTCAGGCAGCATCCAAGGAGCAGGAGAATCGATGTTTCAAGCATAAGCCCTTCATCAGGAATGTGATGCTGTTCACCTTGTCTATACCTGATAAAGGGCTTATGCCCAAAACATCGACTCTCCTCCTCCTCAGATGCTGCATGGTGCTTTTCCAGCGCCACACTTTTCAACTCTTGCTGAACATGTTGTCCCAACTCCTGTGCTCAGTGTGCTGACCAATGAAGGCAAGTGTGTCAACTGCAGTCATCACCACCCTGTCTACCTGGAACACAGCTTCCAAGGAACTATGTAGCTGCACCATTAGGTCTTTCTGTTTGATTAGACTCCCATAGCATTAACTGTGTAGGTCCAGCTCTAGTTTGTCTAACCAAAATACAACTCCTTGCATTTATCTGAGTGAAACTCCATCTGCCACTCCTCAGCCCGGTGGTCCAGCTGATCAACATCCTGTTGTACTGTTAGATAATCTTCTTCACTGCCCACTACACCACCAATTTTGGTGTCATCCTCAAAAGTACTAACTGTATATTCACATCAAAATTGTTTGTTTCTATAAATGACGAATAACAGCGGACTCAGCACCACTGGTCACATGCCTCCAGTCTGAACAACAGCCCTCTGTCAACGTTGTCTCCAGTTGGCTAGCTGTGATCTGACCTTACTAACCAGTCTACCATGTGGAACCTTGTCGAAGGCCTTGCTGACGTTCATGAACATAACACTCACTGTTCTGCTCTCCTCTGTCTTGGTAACCTTTTTTAAAAAAACTCAATCAAGTTAGTGAGTCACGATTTCCCACGTACAAAGCAATGTTGGCTATACCTATTCAATGATTGTTTCTCCAAATGCATGTAGATCCTGTCCCTCCAATAGCCTCCCCACTACAGGCATTAGACTCACTGCTGTATTGTTCCCTGGCTTTCCTTGCAGCCCTCCTTAAATAATGGCACCACATGAGCCACCGTACAGTCTTCCAACACCACACCCATGGCTGGCAATGAAACTAGTTCCTCTGCTAGGGGCCCTACAATTTCCTCTCTGACTTCCCATAATGTCATGGTGGATATGTGATGTCAGTAGAGTAAAGCTTCCTCTACCCTGTCCCCCATCAAACACTGCCAGGGACAGGGACAGTACAGGTTAGACACAGAGTAAAGCTCCCTCTACACTGTCTCATCAATCGCTGCTAATTTCTGCTGTGTGCTGTGATATCAATCTCACATGAGCACAGTTAATTGGAGACTCACTGTTCAGTTTGTTCTATATTTCCTCTAATTGTGATCAGTCTGGAGCTGGGGGAGGGGAGGAGGTGGGGGTGATGGGGGAGGGGAGGAGGTGGGGCACTGGGAGACAATAGACAATAGATGCAGGAGTAGGCCATTCTGCCCTTCGAGTCTGCACCACCATTCATTATGATCATGGCTGATCATCCTCAATCAGTATCCTGTTCCTGCCTTATCCCCATAACCCTTGATTCCACTAGGAGGTGGGGGTGACGGGGGGGGGAGGTGGGGGCGACAGGGGGAGATCTGGGGGAGGGGTGGGAGGTGGGGGTGTGGGGGAGGGGAGGTGGTGTGGGGGCGACGGGGGAGAGTTGTGGGTGGAGTCGGGGAAAGGTGTGGGGGGGAGGTGGTGGGGGCAATGGGGAGAGGAGGCGGTGGGGGTGACGGGAGGAGGTGGGGGAGGGGAGAGGGTGGGGAGGGGAGGTGGGGGTGACTGGGGGATCTGGGGGAGCGTGTGCCCCTCAAGCTCAGTGTGCCTCATTGAGTTTGACACTGCAGCTGCTGTGTCAGCTAAACCCTCATACTGGGTCATACAGGACACTAAACAATGGACAAACCCATTCACCTCGACCTGTTGGCAGCAGCTCCTGAGAGACTCCTGACTGAGGCACAGACCCATTGCTGAGAGTTTATTGGCAGCCTGCTATTATTACACAGACAGACTACTGTGTACACGTGCTGCTCACTTCACAAAGTTTACTCAGCAAGTGCCACACGTGACAGGGCTTCATCTTACCCCCAGGTGTGAGACAGGGAGAGCCCTGTCTCTATCCCCATCCCCGTCACCGGTGAAGGGGGGCATTTATGACGGAGATGAGGTAACCTTTTTTTCTTTTGGAGTTGAGATTCTTTGGAATTCCCTTCCGAAAACGGCAGTGATGCAGGATTGTTCAATATTTCTAAGGCGGAGGGAGATAGATTCTTTATTAACCAAGGGGATGGAAGATGACTGGGGGATATGCAGGAATGTAGAGTGCGGGTTAAAATCAGACCAGTTTTGATCTTATTGAATGACATAACAGATAAGAGTGGCCGACTGTAGCGCAATGTTTGCCTGTTTGTGTTCCCCAGTATGCTTTCAGGTGTTTGACAGGCTAGCATTTATTTCTCGTCCTTAGTTGCCCTCTAAGGTGGGCATGAACTGCAGTCCTGGGGTGGCATGGAGGCTCAGTGGTTAGCACTGCTACCTCACAGCGCCAGGGACTCGGGTTCGATTCCAGCCTCAGGCAACTGTCTGTGTGGAGTTTGCACTTTCTCCCCGTTTCCTCCCACAATCCAAAGGTGTGCAGGTTAACTGGATTGGCCATGCTAAGTTGCCCGTAGTGTTCAGGGATGTGCAGGCTAGGTGGGTTAGCCAGGGGAAGTGCAGGGTTACAGGGAAAGGGTAGGGGGTGTGGGTCTGGATGGGATGCTCTTTGGAGGGTCAGTGTGATCTCAATGGGCTGAAAGGCCTGCTTCCATACTGTAGTGATTCTATGTGCTGTAGGGTGACCCACAATGCCCTTAGGCAGGGAAGTCCAGCATCCTGACCCAGAGACACTGAAGGAACGGTGATATATTTCCAAGTCAGGATGGTGAGGGGCTTGGAGGGAACTTGCAGGGGGTGGTGTTCCCATGTACCTGTTGCCCCTTGTCCTCCGGAAGGAAGAGACATTTTTAAAAGCAAGTTCCCTAACCCTCATTGTAAGTGCAGTTTACACAGCTGCTAGTCAAGCAGTGGGAGAGGGGATTACTGCAAACAAAGCTAAGTGCTGGGGAGGAAGGGCGATTCCGTCAGCAACCGTAGATGATTAGGCTATGGAATTGTGAGCAGTTTGTGACAAAGGAATTCTGCCTGACAACAACTGTGATTGGCTCCCAGGTAGCTGAGCAGCTTGTGAATGTGAACAATATGATCAGAAATCTTAAAACTTCATGCAGTTTTTTTTTAAAAAAAAAGCTAAAGCCTGACCAAACCAGTTTATTACTCTTCCCAATTCATCAGTGACTTCCTAATTTGTGAACCAGTCACTCTGTGTCTCCCACAGTCGAGTGGAGATACTGGAGAAGAGACACTGAGGCGTAATACATCCTGACAATAAAATGATATTCTCCGTGAACTGTGTGGACAGGGTCCATTAAACTTAGTTTCCAGTCATTCCCTTAGCCCAGAACAAATGTTTTTTTTTTGGTGTGTGCTGTTTGTAAGGGGGTTGAGAATGTCATCTTGTAGTAATAGCTGGAGTCTACTTGTAATAAATAGTCATTCTTGTTAAGCACAGGAACGTGCTCTGTGCTCTCTGTTTCCCTAGGGAAGTTTGTGTCCTTCAATTAGCTCTTTAACTTCTCTGAGGGTTCTAGAAATGGCAGGAGTTGATTTTCAGTGTGTGAGTCTGCTGTGGCCTGGATGGGGTTGAGCTTCTTGAGTGTTGTTGAAGTTGCCCCCATCCAGGCAAGTGGGCAATGTTCCAGCACACTCCTGACCTGAGCCTTGTAGATGCTGGACAGGCTTTGGGAGATCAGGAGGTGACAGGATATTTATACATAGATGCTAGCCTCTGACCAGCTCTTTGTGGTGAGTCCAGATCAGTTCCGAGTTCATGGTAACCCCCAGGATATGGTTTGTGAGTAAAATATAATGTGTTTCCTTTATTTCCAGTCTGTGTTTTCTGTACGTCATTGTTTTTCAAAGTTATCTCCTGATGTCACCCTCTAAGTGTGTATTCTTGTTTATGCTCTGAAATCTCTTCAGTGCAGGCCTGTGGTAGTGCACAGGGCCATCCTCAGACCAAAAGGGTCTGATATCCTCCCAGTGTCTGACAGCAACTCTCTGATACTCCCTCTCCGTCACTCATTAACCTCCCTGGAGCAAGGACTGAGGGGTAGGAGAGAGGGGGAAGGACTCAGGGCGAGAGGGTCTTGTAGGGAGAGGGGCTTGAAGTAAGGGAGCATGAAGGGAGGGCTCGGAGGTGGGGCGAGGGCAAAGGTCTATTGGTTGCTGAGGTTCACATAATGAAGAAGAACCAAATGAAAAGTGAATTGTTTCCAATGTTCAGTTCTGCAGCTGTTTGTTCTCCACCAGTGGGCAGAGACACACCAAGTTCTATGATGACCCTGTGTCAGCAGTGAAGGATATTCCTGATAATTCCACCTTACTGGTTGGAGGTGAGTTGCAATTCTTTTGTGCGTGTGTGTGTCAGGTATCTGTGATGTTCTCTCTTCTTGTGAGATGAAAGCTAATTGCTGCAGAGAAATCTGATCTTTTCGTCCCCTTTTCCTCTGCTCTGTGTACGCTATGCACATACTGTATTTTTTAGCAGTTGTACTGTTTTCTTGCTAACTCTGTGTGTTAGCATGTTAGTGTACCTTGAATAAGCTTTCTTTTGAAAATAGACTCCTCATTGTATTTATGAAGAAACTGGATTCTTAGACGTTGTTCCTTCAAACCCAGTCAAGAGAAATCACTTCACTGGTCACATCAGAAACTGGGGAAGTATTCCTCAGCAGGAATGACTTGATTGGGAAGTACTTTTAGTGAACAGCTTATTGTTAGGAGAGAAAAAGATGAAGTATAAGATGTTCTGGAATCTGATACTCTAATCATACATCGTTCAGAATTCCTGAGCACAGATGGTTCAGGAGACATGACATTTTGAGAAGTTCCTTTGATCATTCTTTTAAAAGTAACGATCAGTTTCACCCTGAACCCAACCAGAGGGTTGTACCAGAGAAGGGGGGAGGTTTTTTTTTTACTTGTATGTTGTGATCTCTGGGAGGGGATGGGGTGTTGTGTGAGGGTGGTGCCCACTCTCAAACCTTGGTGTCCCAATGTGTTGAATACTCACTTGCCCTGCCTTCCCTTCCTGCCTCACTGTTGTTAGGTTTTGGATTATGTGGCATCCCGGAGAACCTGATCAATGCTTTACTGAAGACTGGAGTCAAGGGCATCACAGCTGTCAGTAATAACGCGGGGTAAGTCTGACCAACCCCATCCTATCCCATCTCTGTCCTGGGAGAATTTAATGGGGGATCATGTAAAGGAGGCTTTACTCTGTCCCCATCAAACACTCCCAGGACAGGGACAGCACGGGGTTAGATACAGAGTAAATCTCCCTCTACACTGTCCCCATCAAACACTCCCAGGACAGGGACAGCACGGGGTTAGATACAGAGTAAAGCTCTCTCTACACTGTCCCCATCAAACACTCCCAGGACAGGGACAGCACGGGGTTAGATACAGAGTAAATCTCCCTCTACACTGTCCCCATCAAACACTCCCAGGACAGGGACAGCACAGGGTTAGATACAGAGTAAAGCTACCTCTCTAATCTTTAAATCTGAAAGTAAACTGAAGGTAAAGCTCCCTTGACAATGTCTCCATTAAACACTCCCAAGTGAGATACAACAAGGGATTAGAAATGGAGTAAAGCTCACTCTAATCTTTTAATCACAACATAAACTATTCTCTACACTGTATCTAACCCCATGCTATCCCTGTGCTGGGAGTGTTTAATGGGGACAGTGTAGAGAGAGCTTTACTCTGTATCTAACCCAGTGCTGTCCCTGTCCTGGGGGTGTTTGATTGGGACAGTGTAGAGGGAGCTTTACTCTGTTCCAGATGTAGTGATACGTGTTGAATAAGTCTCCTGGGTTTTGACCCTGCAGTTCCCAGGAATATTGGTTCTGGTTGAATGTTGACCTTGAGGAAGTGTGGGTCATTGTACTGGGATTACTGTAAGCTGCAGTTTAATTGATTGTAAATGATTCACCATGAAGTGTGATTGGTGCAACTGTCAGGTGAATAGCCTTTTCTAATCTGATGTGTGGATATTGGCTCTCATAAACTATTTATGTGTTAGCAGGGAGCCGAGATGTTGGTAAACGTTCTGACCCTGGCATTGAATTACTCGTCAAACAATCTAGCACAAGTGCTGTATGTGTGCGCACACAGAAAGGGGCATATCTTAATCAGGACAACAGCAAGCCACACGTCTGGGAGAGGGAGTTTCTGGAGGGGGTGGGTAGATTGTGGGGTTTCTGACTGTGTTACTGGGCAGTTTGAAATATATTCCTGTGTTTTCAAACTGACAGTGATGAGGGCAATCCCTTGATGGTGACACACCGTTTCTGTTTATTTCAGGGTCATTTGGCTGGTGGGTGAGAATGGAACTTCCAATAAATCTCTGTCAAGTCATTGAGTTTGTTTCCACGTGTATGGGCCGTGGGTGTCACTGGCTGGGCCAGCAGTTATTGCACGTCCCTAGTTGCCCTTGAGAAGGTGGGGGTGGGTCCATGTGCTGACCCACAGTCAGGACAGTGTGGGGAGGAGGGAGTTGGGGGTTGTACCTGTCTGCTGGTGTCCATCTGGTACATTTTGGCCTTAAGTTGTTGGAGGCTATCAGTTTGGCAGATACCGAGTAGCCACAGTGAGTTCTTGTCACTGGTCTGTTTGTGATGTGCAAGTGAGGGGGTGAAAGATGATGGAAGGTGGGTGAGACTGGAGATTAATCAGATTGGCCCAGATCCTGTTGAATGGGGTCACTGGACGAAATTGCCACCTCCTCCTGCTTTAAAATTGGTTGAGCCCGGGGCTTTCATCGCCATCCCCTGTGTATATGAGCATGGGGTACCATGTTCAGCCCGTGTTGGCAGTCTCTGTCCTGTTTAGGTGAAGGGGATTTTGCCGGGAACTGAATTCCTGACTCCTGGTTTTTGTTCTCTCACTGAGCCACATAACCTAGAAACAGACCCTTCGGCCCACAGTGTCTATGCTGACCAACATAACCCAAACTACACTCATCCCATTGACCCACACTCGGTCCACAACTAACTACTGTATATCCTGGCAATATCAATACTCATCCAGCTGTTTCTGAAATGTGAGCGTGCCTGTCTCCTCCACCCTCTCGGGCAGCACCTTCCAGATATCTACCACCCTCTGGGGGAAAAGTATTTATCTCCGACCTCCTCTGAAACACTAACTCCTTACCTTGGAGAATGCCCTCTGGTCTTTGACATATCTGCCATGGGGACGATATTCTCACGATCTGTGCCTCAATCAGATCCTTCCTCAGCCTCCTGTGTTCCAGTGAAAACTAACCCGGCCTTTCCAGTCACTCTCCGTAACTGAGATTTTCCATCCCAGGCAACATCCTGGTGAACCTCCTCTGCACCATCTCCAGTGCATTATTTTGACACTGTGGCGACCAGAACTGAA
Organism: Hemiscyllium ocellatum; assembly: GCF_020745735.1. Taxonomy (NCBI): domain Eukaryota; kingdom Metazoa; phylum Chordata; class Chondrichthyes; order Orectolobiformes; family Hemiscylliidae; genus Hemiscyllium; species Hemiscyllium ocellatum. The sequence goes on from NC_083402.1 coordinate 4,470,489, forward strand.
CGCACTAGTCCATCTGTGGCCCAACAAATGTTTTATAAAGTTGTAACAAGACTTCCTTGCTCCTGCATTCTATGCTGTGACTAATAAAGCATCCCGTATGCCGTCTCACCACCCTGTCTACCTGTGCTGACCACCTGTCTACTTGTGTGCCAAGGTCGTTCATGGAATGCCCTGCCAGTAGCAGTGGTGGACTCTCCCTCTTTATGGGCATTTAAATGGGCATTGGATCAGCATATGGAGGATAGTGGGCTAGTGTAGGTTAGGTGGGCTTGGATCGACGCAACATCGAGGGCCGAAGGGCCTGTACTGCGCTGCATTTTTCTATGTTCGATGTCTCTTTGTTCCTCAGTACTCCCTAAGAACTTAACATACATTGTGTATGTCCTTCTCTGACACATCACGATATGTATTGACCAGGATTAAATCGTATCTGTCATTGCTCTGCCCAATTTCCCAGCTGACCAATAGCAGACTGTATCCTGAGACTATCCCCCTCACTACCAACAACACCCACCAATTCCCATGTCATCTGCAAACTTACTGATTAAACCATCTACATTCACATCCAAGTTGTTGCTGTGAATAACAAACAGCGAGGGGCCCAGCATCGATCCCTGGGGTACACTGCTGATCACAGGCTTCCTTTTACAAGCCAGCCCTCCACCACCCACCCTGTGCCTCCTGTTTGGAAGCTAATCCTGGATCCAGGTTGCCAACTTGCTATGGACCCATGTTGGACTGCCCTTCCATGTGGCTTGCCAAAGCTCTGACTGAAGTCCACTACCCTCGTCAATACACCGAAGACCCTCAATTATCCAAAGGTCATGGGTTTGGAGGGGGTGGGGGGGGAGGTGTATTTCGCTCGGTAATCGAATGCCAAATAACATCGTTTAGCCAAGCGTCAGAACCTTGCAATATTGCCGGATAATCCGATATCTGGATAATCGAATGTTGGATAATCGAGGTTTCTCTGTATTTGTCCCTTTTCAAAAAAAACTCTAACATTAGTCAGACAGGATCTCCCTCTGTTTAGATTAGATTAGGTGACTTACAGTGTGGAAACAGGCCCTTCGGCCCAACAAGTACACACCGACCCACCCATTCCCCTACATTTACCCCTTACCTAACACTACGGGCAATTTAGCATGGCCAATTCACCTGACCCGCACATCTTTGGACTGTGGGAGGAAACCGGAGCACCCGGAGGAAACCCACGCAGACACGGGGAGAACGTGCAAACTCCACACAGTCAGTCGCCTGAGTCGGGAATTGAACCCGGGTCTCTGGCGCTGTGAGGCAGCAGTGCTAACCACCGTGCCGCCCACAAACAACCCCCTGCTGACAATCCCTGCCTTTCTAAGTGTTGATTATCCAGTTCTTCAGAATTTTGTTCCAATAATTTCCCTCCCACTGATATCAGACTAACTGCTCTGGAATTGCCTGCTACCCTTCTTGAACAAAGGAACCACGTTATCTATCCTTCCGTCATCTGACATTTGTGGTCAGTGAGGTATGGAATATTTCCGCTAGGGCCCCAGCAATCTCTCCCCATAGCAGGCTGGGATACATCCCATCAGGCCCTGGGGTTTTAACGCTCTTGTATGCACTAAAACATCTAATACCGCCTCCTTATTAATTTTAAACCGGAATCTCACCATCCCAATGAATATATCCAGTTACAATAGCTTTCTGCTGTGTTAGTACAAATGAGAAATATACATTTTTAAGACCTCTCCCATGCCCACTGACTCCATGCAAACATTGGCCTTTTGGTCTTTATATGAGGCCCGATTCTTTCTCTGATAATCCACTTGCTGTAATATAAATAGGTTTTTGATTAATAAGGGGATGAAAGCTTATAGGGAGAAGGCAAGAGATTGTGGTTGTGAAATATATCAGCCATGATGGAATGGTGGAGGAGACTCGATGGGCTGAATGGCCTAATTCTGTGGTCAGTACGTCTGCTGTTTCATTAAATGGCCCAGTTTGTTGGGACTCAGGAAACACTGGGTGACATGTTTTGGTTCTCTCTCCCTCTCGCTCCTGCTTTCTCTACAGGGTGGATAATTTTGGCCTGGGGCTCCTGCTCCATACCAAGCAGATCAAACGGATGGTGGCATCTTATGTGGGTGAGAATGCGGAGTTTGAACGACAGTACCTATCTGGGGAACTGGAGGTGGAGCTGACCCCACAGGTAAGAAACACAGTGGCAGCTACATTTCCACTGCTCTCAGTGAGGGGATGGGGAGCCAGGCAATAATCAGTGGTACTGACCTCTGGTCCCCCACTCCTACTTCCACCATTAGGGACAGGCCTGGCAGAGGGAATATCGATTTACCTCCTGCCTGTTTCCAGGAACCCCCTCAGCACTCCAGTGGCAAAACTCCAAGGAAGTGAACCCAATTTCAATACAGCATTAGGCAGCTTTACTGGGAATAGTGTAGAGGGAGCTTTACTCTGTATCTAACCCTGTGCTGCCCCTGTCCTGGGTGTATTTGATGGGGGAGACAGTGTAGAGGGAGCTTTACACTGTATCTAACCCTGTGCTGCCCCTGTCCTGGGAGTGTTTGATGGGGATGGTGTAGAGGGAGCTTTACTCTGTATCTAACCCTGTGCTGTCCCTGTCCTGGGTGTATTTGATGGGGGTTACAGTGTAGAGAGAGCTTTACACTGTATCTAACCCTGTACTGTCCCTGTCCTGGGAGTGTTTGATGGGGGACAGTGTAGATGGAGCTTTACTCTGTATCTAACCCTGCGCTGTCCCTGCCCCTGGTGGGCAGGTTGGGGGAGCGGGGGGGAGTTGGGGGTGGGGGGAGTGTGTCGAGGATACTTTAACTTTAAAGGAATAGAGTGAGCTCTGTCTCGAATCTGTCTGTGTCTGTCCTGGGAGTATTTGATGTTGATAATTTTGAGTGTGATTTATTTTCCATGTGAAAATGAGCTGACATGGTTGTTCCTGAGGCACCGTTTGTGTGGCAGTCCCTGCACAGTTTTTTGGCTTTGGGACTGAACATCTGTATTCACACTTCATACCTGGCGGCACTGATTAATCTCCTGGCTTTTCTCTCTCTCTGTCTGTGTCTGTCTCTCTGTCTGTGTCTGTCTCTCTGTCTGTGTCTGTCTCTCTGTCTCTCTTTCTGTCTCCTTTCTCTCTCTGTCTCTCTTTCTCTCTCTCTCTTTTCCCCCCCCCAGGGAACGTTGGCTGAAAGAATTCGAGCTGGGGGTGCAGGGATACCTGCGTTTTTCACCCCCACTGCCTATGGGACGCTGATTGAGGAAGGAGGGGCCCCAATAAAATACAACAAGGACAGCAGTATTGGCATCGCCAGTGAGCCCAGAGAGGTAAGGAGTGCATTTCCCATCTGCTGCCCAATTCCCAGCTCACCCTGAGCCCCCTTACTGTGATGATCAGTCTCTGGGTGCTGATAGTGACAACATCTCTGTCCCTCTCTCCCTCCTGTCCTCAGTTGGGTGCTCGGTTTGATTTGATTGAGATGTTTTCTGAATGAGTTGGGATTGCGAGGTAGGAGTTTCATGTGGGATCAGGAATTCTGCTCCCGGTGGCTCAGTGACTAGCACTGCTGCTTCACAGCGCCAGGGGCCCGGGTTCGATTCCACCCTCTGGCTACTGCCCATTCTCCCCATGTCTGCGTGGGCTTCCTCCAGGTACTCCAGCTTCCTCCCACAGTCCAACAATGTGCAGGTTAGGGTGGATTGGCCATGGGAAATTGCCCTTAGTGTTCAGGGATGTCCAGGCTATGTAGGTGGGAAATTCTGGGTTATAGGGATAGGGTGGGTCTGGGTCTGGGTGGGATGCTGTTTGCAGGGTCAGTGTGAACTCAACGGGCCGAATAGCCTGCTCCCACACTGAAGGGTTTCTATGATTCTGATTTCATTGGTATTTTCAAACCATCTGAGTGGTCACGTGTTTTGATCCCAGCCTGAGACCTCTCTGATTAGGAGTGGGTGTGTGAGCGTCCCATGATAGAGTTGTCTTTCCTCACTCACCCCTGTGTAGCTCTATGCTGCAGTCTCTGGATTGGACGCTCGGAGCAAGAGGAGACCGTTCTGCCCTTTTAAATGGTCCTGACTGATCTTCCAGTTCATGCTCCCTGTTCCTGCCGACTCCCCGTGCTCTTGGATCCCTTTCGTCCCAGGAGGTACGTCAAAATCCTTGGAAAAACTCACTTCCTGTGGCCGAGAATCCCACTGGCTCCCCACTCGCTGGGTGGAGACATTTCTCCCATCTCAGTCCACAATGGCCCACCCCATATCCATCAAGTGTGAGCCCAGTACTGGATTCCCTGGTAATTGGGAACATCCTTGCTGCATTAACCCTGTCTACTCTTGCTAGAATTTTATGGATCTCTCAGATCCCCTCATTCTTTTAAGCTCCAAATGTTGCTAAAAGCTGTATTATGTAGTTGACTACATATCACTGCTGTAGATCCTGGTCCTGATGTTTAAATCTCCAATTAATCACATCCGGCCAATCAAATTGGTTACACAGCCCCCTCTACCTTACCCCACTCTCTCCCTCCCACCCTTTACTCTCCCTGGCCTCTGGATCCTCTCCATTCAACCCCCCCCCAGCCCCCGGTGATATTGAGGCTGATACCCTCCTGTTTTGTGTTTTCCCCTCAGGTGCGGGAGTTCAATGGCCGACACTACATTCTGGAGCGAGGGATCACTGGGGACTTTGCCCTCATCAAAGCATGGAAAGCTGATCGTGCGGGGAATGTTGTGTTCCGGTAAGCTGTGTTCCAGACGCTGGAGCAGGACTGGGGTTGGGGTCGAGTCTGGGTTGTTTGTGGGAGAGAAATCGCAGATTGTGACTGTGAGGTGACCTTATTGTTGTGTTGGCAGATCGTCTGTCCATCTGTCTGTCTGTCCGTCCTATTCACTCGTCAGGATGTGAGTGTTGCTGGTTGGGCTGGGACCAGCCAGGTGACTCACTGAGTGAGTGTCTCACTTGGCCACTCCAGAGGGCAGTGCAGAACCATGCGCATTGCTGTGGGTCTGGAGTCACATGGAGGCCAGACCAGATGAGTTCAGCGTATGGGCGGGAGGTGGTGGCTGAGTGCTGTTAATCCAGAAGGCTGATAGTGTTCTACGGACTGGGTTTGAATCCTGACATGGCAGATGGTGGAATTTTGAATTTAATCAAGAATCTGGAGTTAACAGTCTAATGATGACCACGAAACTGTCAGGAACAGTCAGCCTGGTTCACTCATGTCCCTAACGTCTGTCCTCCATCCTTACCTGGTCTGGCCTATGTGTGACTCCAGACCCCCAGCAATGTGGGTGGCTGTTACCTGTCCTCTGGGCAATGAGGGATGGATAACAAATACTATCGAGTAACATCCAGGTCCTGTGAATAAATTTAAAAAAAAACTTCCTCTCTAATGTGCATTAATGACCCAGATGGGATTTCTATGACAATTGGTGATGGTTGTCATGGTCACCATCACTGAGGAGAAAGTGAGGAGTGCAGATGCTGGAGATCAGAGCTGAAAATGTGTTGCTGGAAAAGCGCAGCAGGTCAGGCAGCATCCAAGGAGCAGGAGAATCGACATTTCGGGCATGAGCCCTTCTTCAGGAATGAGCAAGGGCTTATTCCTGAAGAAGGGCTTATGCCCGAAACGTCCAATCTCCTGTTCCTTGGGTGCTGCCTGACCTGCTGCGCTTTTCCAGCAACACATTTTCAGCTCACCATCACTGAGACTAGCTTTCAATCCCAGATTGATCAGTTGAGTATAAATTCCCACTGGGTGGCCCAATGGGATTTGAATCCATTTCTCCTGGGATTTTGATTAATCCAGTGACATTACTTCCCTGCTGTCTATCCAGTTCTATTAGGAGATGGTTTGGAAATTACTGTGATTGGTTGGGCCTATTGGGTGGGGGTAAGACTGGATGAATGGTGTATTCTAGATTAGAGTGGTGCTGGAAAAGCACAGCAGTTCAGGCAGCATCCGAGGAGCAGGAAAATCGACCTTTCAGGCAAAAGCCCTTCATCATTTTCTTGCTCCTCGGATACTGCCTGAACTGCTGTGCTTTTCCAGCACCACTAATCCAGAATCTGGTTTCCAGTATCTGCGGTCATTGTTTTTACCCGACTGAATGGTGTAGTTTCCCCCGGATACAGTGTCCCTGAGCTCCCACATACAGAAACCCACACTCTGCAGTGGGGAGCGGTTTGCGTTGATCGTGCTGACCTCTGTGAGCACCTGTGTTTACCCCCTGGGTGGGGGGGTAAGTGTCTGTCAGGCGTACAGTGTTACCCACCACACCCCAGGAGGGGACAGTCTGCCTTGTCCCATCGGCTCTGTATTGAAGCTTTTCCACCTGACCCCTCTACGTTCCCTTTCAGGAAAACGGCGCGGAATTTTAACCAGACCATGTGTAAAGCTGCGAGAGTGACGGTGGTGGAGGTAGGTGTGTACTCCTGGGCTGGAGGCATGTCTTGGTTTGAATGCCTAGGCTGAGAGGATGGTTTCTCCCTAAGCTGAGGGGAATCGAGAACAGTGGCCTCAACTCCGAGAAACAGAGGGGCCACTGTTTCAGCAGAGAGTTTAGAATCTTTGGAATTCTCTGCCCTAGAGGACTGTGGGTGGACAGTCCTTAAATAGTTTCAAGTCTGAGAGAGATATTTGGAAAGAAATGTACAGTAAGTGGGGGGGGGGGGGGCCAGGTTTATCTCGAATAGTGGTTTTGAACACTACAGCACAGTGAGTTCATTTCCCATGTAGTTTTAGTTAGATTTCTGGGTGTCCCTGCCATGGATCAGCAGTTGTTGTCCGTCTGTAATTAGCTCCTTGAGAAAGTGGTGTTCAGCTGCTGCCTTGTACTGTCTGAGGTGTATGCGGACGCTGGGAGTGACCGAGCGGGAGACGGTGTACAGGAGGTAGATGGACAGAGAGATGCTGGAGTTCTCCGAGTGCCAGGGCCTGTCAGAACTTGCTCTTTCCTCACGGAGTGTCGCATTTACATGCTGCTTGAGTGAGGAGGTAACCTAGCAACCAGCAAAGCCCATCGGTCACTCTGGGAGATTTGAAATACAATAAGGGAGGTGGGCCAGGAAGAGCTGGGAGTTTTTGAAGTTTGATTGGCTTGTTTTGATTTAATAGTGAGATTGAATTCTCTTTGAAGAATGAACACCTCATGCATTTGTTTAAGTTAGTTTAATATTCAATCCCATGGTCTCTGAGAGACTCTGAATCTGTCTCAACCAAACCATTCAGTCTGGCTGTCCTTCGAGAGTGGCCACACTCAGCACCAAGCCAGGCTCGGTGATCAAAATGTTGTTACTCTAAGAGGGAGTGTGTTTAGGATTTAATGAACAGGGACAGCACAGGGTTAGATACAGAGTAAAGCTCCCTCTACACTGTCCCCCACCAAACACTCCCAGGACATGGACAGCATGGGGTTAGATACAGAGTAAAGCTCCCTCTACACTGTCCCCATCAAACACTCCCAGGGCAGGGACAGCACGGGGTTAGATACAGAGCAAAGCTCCCTCTACACTGTCCCCATCAAACACTCCCAGGACAGGGACAGCACAGGGTTAGATACAGAATAAAGCTCCCTCTACACTGTCCCCCATCAAACACTCCCAGGACAGGGACAGCACGGGGTTAGATACAGAATAAAGCTCCCTCTACACTGTCCCCATCAAACACTCCCAGGACATGGACAGCATGGGGTTAGATACAGAGTAAAGCTCCCTCTACACTGTCCCCATCAAACACTCCCAGGGCAGGGACAGCATGGGATTAGATACAGAGCAAAGCTCCCTCTACACTGTCCCCATCAAACACTCCCAGGACAGGGACAGCACGGGGTTAGATACAGAATAAAGCTCCCTCTACACTGTCCCCATCAAACACTCCCAGGGCAGGGACAGCACGGGGTTAGATACAGAGTAAAGCTCCCTCTACACTGTCCCCATCAAACACTCCCAGGGCAGGGACAGCACGGGGTTAGATACAGAATAAAGCTCCCTCTACACTGTACCCCATCAAACACTCCCAGGACAGGGACAGCACGGGGTGAGATACAGAGTAAAGCTCACTCTACACTGTCCCCCATCAAACACTCCCAGGACAGGGACAGCACGGGGTTAGATACAGAATAAAGCTCCCTCTACACTGTCCCCATCAAACACTCCCAGGACAGGGACAGCACGGGGTTAGATACAGAATAAAGCTCCCTCTACACTGTCCCCATCAAACACTCCCAGGGCAGGGACAGCACGGGGTGAGATACAGAGTAAAGCTCACTCTACACTGTCCCCCATCAAACACTCCCAGGACAGGGACAGCACGGGGTTAGATACAGAGTAAAGCTCCCTCTACACTGTCCCCATCAAACACTCCCAGGACAGGGACAGCACGGGGTTAGATACAGAACAAAGCTCCCTCTACACTGTCCCCCATCAAACACTCCCAGGGCAGGGACAGCACGGGGTTAGATACAGAATAAAGCTCCCTCTACACTGTCCCCATCAAACACTCCCAGGGCAGGGACAGCACGGGGTGAGATACAGAGTAAAGCTCACTCTACACTGTCCCCCATCAAACACTCCCAGGACAGGGACAGCACGGAGTTAGATACAGAGTAAAGCTCCCTCTACACTGTCCCCATCAAACACTCCCAGGGCAGGGACAGCACGGGGTTAGATACAGAACAAAGCTCCCTCTACACTGTCCCCCATCAAACAATCCCAGGACGGGGACAGCACGGGGTTAGATAGAATAAAGCTCCCTCTACACTGTCCCCCACTATCAATCACTCCCAGGGACGGGGACAGCATGGGGTTAGATACAGAGTAAAGCTCCCTCTACACTGTCCCCATCAAACACTCCCAGGGCAGGGACAGCACGGGGTTAGATAGAGTAAAGCTCCCTCTACACTGTCCCCCCCATCAATCACTCCCAGGGACAGGGACAGCACCGGGTTAGATACAGAGTAAAGCTCCCTCTACACTGTCCCCCATCAAACACTCCCAGGACAGGGACAGCAGGGAGTTAGATACAGAGTAAAGCTTCCTCTACAAGGAGCCCAGATTGTACTGAGTGCAGTTCTCGAAGAGTCTCTATGCTGGGTGTAAATGTCCCACTCTGGCCTTGCTGAGTCACTGAGGTGGATGGTCTCTGTGCTTTCCCCTGGCTCCTGGAAAGGTCTGGAGGCAGGCCAGTCAAACCTGAGACGGTGTCACTGTGTTTGAGCTGGGATCAGCTATGGCCTGTCTGTTTACAGTCAGTGACCCACCTGAGAGAATGATCTCATTCAGGGGAGTGTCTGTCTCTGAGCTGGCCGGGAGAGAATCCGACCGGGATCATTGATAGGGGAAATCGGAATTGCGGGCGAGCGGAGGGTGGGTTGTTGGTGACAGTGTCTGTTTATGGTTTTTCCAGGTTGAGGAGATAGTTGACGTTGGATCGTTTGCCCCTGAAGATGTCCACATCCCCAGTATCTACGTGCAGAGAATCATCAAGGGGGACAACTATGAGAAACGGATTGAGGTGAGGAACACCACTGGGTGCGTCTTTGCACGAGAGAAAAGTGACAGCAAACAGAGCTCATCCAGGCCTCTGAGCCCATCCCTCACTGGGGGGCGTGGGGAGACACGTCCCTGCTCTGAGCTCCCCCAGCCAGGAGTTGGTGGAATGGGGTGGGGTGGCAGTGTCCCTGAGCTCCCCAGCAGAGGGTTCCCTGTGCCGTCAGTGGGAACAGTGTTCCTAATGGTGTGCTAGATGTAGTTGGGAATTAGAGGGTTATTTGAAGAGGAATCGAGTGGATGGTGATCGAGGGAGGTGGTGGGCAGGTAGAGCGATAATCGTTGGGCGAATGGCCTTCTTCTGTCTCATTGTGTCTGCTTCATGTTCTGTGATTCCTGAGCGCTGTTCTGAATCGACCACTGCCGCACAGACCACAGCAGTGGGGGGGGAAGGTCTGATTTCCTTCCCCAAGACTGAACACAGCATCAAACTCTAGATTAAACTGATTGGATTTTATTGTCAGCTAAAGGATTGTATATAGTTATGGGGGCCACGTTATGGGGAAGATGTGAGTGTATCGGAGAGAGTGTGGGGGTGGTTTACAGGAATGAGAAACTTCAGCGATGAGGATCGATTGAAGGAGTTGGGACTGTTCCCCTGGAGAGAGGAGGCTGAGAGGGGATCTGATGGAGGTTCTTAACATATGGGTGGGCAGAGGAGGGAGGGAGGAGCTTTTCCTGCTTGTGAAAGGATTGAGAATGAGGTAGCAGAGAGCGTAGTTCTGAGGAAAGGTCACTGGACCCGAAACATTAACTCAGGTTCACCCCCCCACAAATGCTGCCAGACCTGTTGAGTTTCTCCAGTATTCTGTTTGTTAGTTTCAGATTGTGAGGGGTTGATGAGGGGAGGATATGTCCTCCTGTGCTGGACACTAGTCCGAGGAGCAGTAGTTTAAAAATAAGAACTTTCCCTTTTAAGACCCCAATAAGGATATTTCCCCGCCCCCCTCTCAGGGTTGTGATTTTGTGGAATTCTCCTGTAGTGGACTCTGGGTTATTGAATGTACTCAAGGCCGTGTTAGAGAGAGAATTGATTGACGGTGAAGTGGGGGGTTATGGGAGGAGAAGCAGGATCTTCCTGGTGGAGTGTGCTGATAGGGTCACTGAGGTGTACAGCACGGAAACGGGCCCTTCGGCCCATCCTGTCCCCACTATTCCAATCCCATTTCCCAGCACTTGGCCCAAAGCCTTCATTGCCTCGGTATCACAAGTGCACATCTAATTACTTCAATGTTCTGAGGGTTTCTGTGCCACCCTTACAGACAGGTCCCACCACCCTCTGGGGGGTTGTTCTCACAACCAAAGGGCTGAATGGCCTACTCCTGTCCCTAAGTCCCTGTGTTTCTATAACCCTATAGAACGCGGAACAGAACAACACAGGAACAGGCCCTTCAGCCCACCTTGCCTAGGCTGTTCTGATGCCATTCTAATCTAATCCCGTCTGCCTCTCCCATGATCTGTATGTTTTAATCCCTGCCTGTCCCTGAATCTGTTGAAATGCTTCTTAAACTTTGCTATTGTATCTGCTCCTACCGCCTCTCCTGACTGTCTATTCCAGATACCGACCACCCTCTACGTTTATATTTTTTAAAAACAGCTTTTCTTGCACATCTCCTTTAAACTATCCCCCTCTCACCCTAAACCAATGGCCTCTAGAATTTGACATGTCCACCCTGAGAAAAAGTCTCTGACTATCCTCCCTACCCATACCTCTCAGAAATGTATACACTTCTATCAGCCTCTGATACTAGTGAAAACAATCCACGTTTGTCCAACCTCTCCTTCTAGCTGATACACTCCAGTCCTGGTAATATCCTGGTCAACCACCAAAGCCTCTCCATCCTTCCCATGAGGTGAATAGTTCCTTCTGCACCCAGCACCGATGGGCTGACTGGCCAGCTTCAAAATCCTGGAATTCCCTCCCTCAGGGCATTGTGGGTCACCCTACAGCACATGGACTGCAGCGGGTCAAGAAGGCAGCTCACCCCCCACCTTCACAAGGGGGCAACTGGGAACGGACAATAAATACTGGCCCAACCAGTGAAAGCATGACCTCCTCCTGTGAGGTGGCCATTCTGTGAGTCTGTTTCAATGTAATTCACTGCTACGTGGCCCTCCTGTACCTCATGGAAAGAGGTGGGAGATGCTGGGGTTGGTGCTAAGGTCAGCATTGATTTGTCTATCCTGAACTGACCTGCAGGAGGTGCTGGTGAGATGCCTTCCTGAACTGCTTTTGAGGTACAGTCATTTCTTCTGTAGAATGATAGTCATGTTCCTGTGCGAACCCATGCTATATAAGAATCACGCGATACAAATAACACTTAGTGTTGGTGATGCAATCGTGCTACAGCCAATACATGTTTTTAAAGTTTGCACTTTGGAAACAGTGTCCCAAGTTTGTTAATTGTGTTACAGCAAAATTGTGCATTCTAGTGGAATGACCTGTGCAGTGTTTCTTTTTTAATCAATGGAGTGGCCTGTTCAGATCGAGAGTCTGGATCAGTGGTGCTGGAAGAGCACAGCAGTTCAGGCAGCATCCAATGAGCAGCGAAATCGACGTTTCGGGCAAAAGCCCTGTCGATTTCGCTGCTCCTCGGATGCTGCCTGAACTGCTGTGCTCTTCCAGCACCACTGATCCAGAATCTGGTTTCCAGCATCTGCAGTCATGGTTGTTACCCTGTCCAGATCAAGAGTCAACCTCCTCACGGGAGGTGGGCTGGTGGTGGTCATGGTGAGAGGGCTTTGGAGTCTCATGTTGGCCAGACCGGGTGGAATGGCTGATTGGTTACAATCCACTTAGAGTGCACTAACTTTTAAAAGAAGTGAATTCCCCAACTGAAATAACCAAAATACAGGATTTCACTGTTGGAGAATTGCGTTGTAACCAGCTAAACTAAATGTAGATCAGAGGGTAAGTAACAAGCTGTTGATGTGTGTCACATTGAAAATGAAAGTCAGTTTTGTATCATTGAACAACATCATGAAGCGCTTTCTCTCTACAGCCCTTGGATATGAAGTGGTAAAGTGACCTAGACTGAAAATGTGTTGCTGGTTAAAGCACAGCAGGTTAGGCAGCATCCAAGGAATAGGAAATTCGACGTTTCGGGCATAAGCCCTTCATCAGGAATCCTGATGAAGGGCTTATGCCCGAAACGTCGAATTTCCTATTCCTTGGATGCTGCCTAACCTGCTGTGCTTTAACCAGCAACACATTTTCAGCTGTGATCTCCAGCATCTGCAGACCTCATTTTTTACCCCAAGTGACCTAGACTGCCAGGAAATGTTCATCATTGCCCTCCCCCAAAGCAGGCTGAACCTTCCAGGGTTCTTCCAGTCCTGTTGTCCTCTGCCGGAGTTTTCCTGGAGAGGGTTAATATCCTGTGTACACGAAGAGCTCACTGCTCGGGAACCCCAGCCATTCTGTTCCCTGCCAACTGGCCACAGAACCCTTTGGTATCTCTTGCTGTGCCTCCTTAACAAATCCATTTTCCTGGTTTCAGCCCAGCATCAGGTTGTCTTACCTGAGCTGTATTTTTATTGAGAGCAGTACAAAAAAAACTATCACTTAATCTTCTGTGGCTTTCTGTTTTGGTTTCTATCCCCATGGCAACCAGAGGTGACAGGGACTCATCTCCAAGCTGAAGTGTTTACCAGGAATTCAAATGTTCCCATCCCACCCACAGAAACAGGCCCTTCGGCCCACCATGCTGATTTTGTACATGTTCTATCCAGCTTGTGGGACTCACCCACCCCAGAAACTACCCCAACCATCCAAAAATCTAAAGCTCTCTCTCCTCCATCATCCCTTGAGCCACTTTAGACTTAAGAGGGCATCTTAACTTCCGTATTCATAGTTAAAAATCGCACAACACCAGGTTATAGTCCAGCAGGTTTATTTGAAAACACAAGCTTTCGGAATGCTGCTCCTTTTGTCAGGTGCTAGTGAGAGAGGATACATCGGACACAGAATTTTTAAAGTAAAAGATCAAAGGGTCCTACAATTGATATGAATGTATTGAACAAACCTAGATTGCTATTAAGACTTTAATCACTCAGAATGGAGATGCATGTTTCAAGAGATTAATATGTAAATACCAGAACTTCTTTCAAGTCTCTGCTCTGAGATACCTTAAAGTATGACCTTTCTTAAAGGCAGTGTCCCCATTCCGGATCTTTCCGGATGCTTCTGTGTTGCTGTAATGATATGATGTTCTTTCTGTTCAGAGACTAACTCTTCGGAAGCTGGGGGACTCTCAGCCCAAGCCGAAGACTGAGGCAGACGTCGTGAGGGAGCGCATCATTCGGCGAGCTGCTCTCGAGTTTGAGGATGGCATGTACGGTATCCTTTAGCAGCGGGCACAGCCACTGGCAGAGTGTCCAGCCTTTTAAAGGTTTAGAGGTCGGAGGGGAAGACGTTTCCAATGGGACAGGGTAAACTGGAGAAACGTAACCATTCTGATTGGCTGGCCACTGAAGTTACCAGCTGTGTCTTTGGCCAGTCATGGTTGCTCTATCATGTCGGGATCTCCAGCCAGTTAGAGTGGCTACATACAGGCAGGGGATCACAGGTTAAGGATACAGGGTGGGTCCGTTAGGACAGAGAAGAGGAGAAATGTCTTTACCCAGAGAGTGGGGAGCTGTGGCATTCCTAGCCACAGGCTAGAACATTGAATGTTTTCAAGATGAACTTACATATAGTTTTTAGGATGAAAGGGATCAAAGGGTTTGAGGGGAAGCATGAACAAGGGTCCGAGTTGGATGATCAGCCATGATCCTATTGAATGGCAGAGCAGGCTGGAGGGGCTGAATGGCCTTCTCCTGCTTCTGTTCTCCGTGTTAGGAGCCTGGGGAGAGGACGGAGTAGATCCTGCGGAGATGTTTCCGTTTTTTGGGAGTTTCAACTCTACAACAACGTCATGAAGGTTGAGTTGACTTGCTTTAGACAGTGGAGCTGTGAGGAATCTGCCCCCTTGTGGTCAGGATTCAGGTCACCGCTGACACAGCCCAGGCTGGGGAGGGACTGGGAGGAATTCCTGCATCCAAACCGAGAGAAACAAATTTACAGGCAGTTGCTGAGTGCTCATTAAGAGAGATGGTGTGAATGGATCAGGGAGAACGGTGTGACCAAGAGAATGTGAGGTCTGCAGATGCTGGAGATCAGAGTCGAGATATGGTGCTGGAAAAGCACAGCAGGTCAGACAGCATCTGAGGAGCAGGAGAGTAAACGTTTCGGGCATAAGCCCTTCATCAAGAATGTGAGGGGGAGCTGGGAAGGGAGCTGAGAGATTCGTAGGAGGGTGGGGCTGGGTCTGGGGGAAAAGTAGCTGGGAATGGAGTTTGACTTTTTGAACCGGGTTCTGGAGTTTGGATGGTCTTTAGTAAGACAGGAGTGTGTAGGACAGACCCTCCCAGATTGGAAGCAGTGCAGAGTGCTCGAGCTATGTTGCTGCTGATATGATGTATGGAGATCCATGTTAGACTTAACTGGAACTAACCAGCAAACCTGGGGATTGGGATGCCAATGTTAGCCAGCAACTTCATCAGACCTGACATCACCGTCCATCTCCAGAGTGAGAATGGTGTTCTGGGATTGGTAAGAGCTCACTGGGTTCCAGAGACAGTGTCACGGCATGGCACCCATTAACTCCAGCTTCCCAGACCGCCTCCATCCACTATAATTTGCTCATTGTTACAACAGGTCTACGGCAGACACTGTCTCCCTGGGTCTAGATTAGAGTGAGGAGAAAGTGATGTCTGCGATGCTGGAGATCCGAGCTAAAAATGTGTTGCTGGAAAAGCGCAGCAGGTCAGGCAGCATCCAAGGAACAGGAAATTTGACGTTTCGGGCATAAGCCCTTCTTCAGGAATTCCTGAAGAAGGGCTTATGCCCGAAACGTTGAATTTCCTGTTCCTTGGATGCTGCCTGACCTGCTGCGCTTTTCCAGCAACACATTTTCAGCTCTAGATTAGAGTGGTGCTGGAAAAGCGCAGCAGGTCAGGCAGTATCCGAGGAGCAGGAAAATTGACATTTCAGGCAAAAGCCCTTCATCAGGAATGTATCCCTACTCTCATCCCTGGAACATCTGGATAACAAGGACACTGACATCAGATCCCTATTTATTGAATTCACTGTTAAATCAAAATGCAAAGACACAGGGACAATGCTGCCATAGACTGAATTACCCGTCTTTCCACGTTGTTGAACACTTGCACGTGGAGTTCACTGGGGCTTGTAGATGAACGCCATTGTGTGGAATGATGCTCCTGTCAAATCAGTTTCACCCACAGGGGAAAGGCATTGCTGCCAAGCTCTGTATTCCCATCGCTCAGTGACAACAGACACTCAGCCGTTTCTAAGGGCAGTAAAAGGCCGTTACAATGCTCTGGGTCTGGAGACATGTGTTGATCTGATCCAGTAAGGACCATAAGCTGTGGGATAGGCCACTCAGCCCATTGAGTCTGCTCTGCCATTCAATGAGATCATATCTGATCTGATAATTACCACCTGCACTTTCCCTACGTTTACCCTCGGGAAGGAAATCAGCTATCCTTACCCAGTCTGATCTACAGATGACAATCAGTGCCAGCCTTACCCAAGGCCAAGTATGTGCTACAAATAATTGACCAGCTGTTCCAGCTAAAGACAGCTGCTGTCAGGAGAGAGTTTGTTTACCTCTTGGATCTCTCTGCCACCCGTGACGAGAGAGAGAATTGAAAAAAGATAGCACTTCCACAGCAAATCCCACCCAAAGAGAGGCAGACCTGGCACATAGGAAGGTGTTGGTCAGTCATCCCAGCTCCAGGACATCTCTGCAGGAGTCCCTCAGGGGAATATCCTAGGCCCAACCATCTTCAGCTGCTCCATCAATGACCTTCCCTCCACCATAAGGTCAGAAGTGGGGGATGTTCACTGATGATTGCACAATGTTCAGCCCCATTCACAACTCCTCAGGTACTGAAACAGTCTGTGTTCAAATGCAACAAGACCTGGACAGGGTCAGCCCAAACATGGATAAGTAACATTTGTAAATACCAGACAATGACCATCTCCAATCCGAGACAATCCAACCACTGCTCAATGGGGTTACCACCACTGAATCCCCTACTATCAACATCCTCAGGGTAACTATTGACCATTGAACAAGCCACATTGGCTATAACAGCCTGGATGGGGGCAGCTCCAACAACACTCAAGAAGGTTGATACCATCCAGGACAAAGCAGCCCCCACTTAATTGGCACCACATCCACAAACATCCCCTCCCTCCCCCACCGACCGCTCAGTAGCAGCAGGGTGTACCATCCCCTCCCTCCCCCACTGACGCTCAGTAACAGCAGTGTGTACCATCCCCTCCCTCCCCCCACCGACACTCAGTAACAGCAGTGTATACTGTCTACAAGATGCGTTGCAGAAATTCTCCAAAGATCCTCAGACAGCACCTTCCAAACCCATCACCACTTCCATCCAGAAGGACAAGGGCAGCAGATACATGGGAACACCACCCCCTGCAAGTTCCCCTCCAAGCCCCTCACCATCCTGACCTGGAAATATATTGCCGTTCCTTCACTATCGCTGGGTCAGAATCCTGGAATTCGCCCCCTCAGGGCATTGTGGGTCACCCTACAGCACATGGACTGCAGCGGGTCAGGAAGGCAGCTCACCCCCACCTTCTCAAGGGGCAATTAGAGACGGGGTACTAAACACTGGCCCAGCCAGCAACCCCCATATTCCACAAAGGAATGATAAAAATTCTACACCTACCCTGAATCACTTAAACTCTGGCACAACTGAGATGGGATCTGGGATGGGGGTTCTGACAGTGCTGATCGAGTGTGTACCACAACCAGGACCTGTGCCCAGCTCCCCCCCCCCCCTCCCCCCCACGCCCCAACCCCCCTCCTCCCTGGGGTTTAGTGAATTGGAGCACGTGCCATTTCTCTTCCTGTGGAGTCTTCAGAGCAGCTGGATCCTCCATCCTCAGGAAGGGGGGATAGCCTGCTCCTTGTAATATTCCAGAAAACCAAACCACCAAGTGGCAGACATGGAGGGTTAGACCCCACTCTGAGCACTGAGAGCAGATCACAACCCACACCTTCACAGCCATAGATTGGCCTTGGAGGGACGCCAGCATTGGTTTAAAGGATGATAGCTGGATGTCAGGGGGTGGTTAGGAGGAGAGAAAATCCAAATTAAACCTCTTTTCTCTAGAATTTCGAGCATTAAAAGGTGATCTGATCCAAGTCTTCAAGACATTAACAGGTGAAGACAATGTTCATAAAGGTAAACTATTCCCAATGATTGGAGATTTTGGATCTTGGGGCATAGTGTGAAAATGAAGGCCAGACTGTTCAGGGGGAGATGTTAGGAAGTACTTTCACTCACACAGACTGGGAGAGATTTGAAACTCTCTTCCACAAATGGCATAGATGTGGGATCAGTGTTAGTTTTAAACCTGAGAGAAAGAGAGGGATGTTTGTGAAGCAAAAGATGTTAAGGGATAATGGGCCAAAGGCAGGAATATGGAATTAGGCCACAGATTAATCATGGTCCCGTTGAATGGTGGGACAGGCTTGAGGGCTGAATGGCCTACCTTCCAATGAGTCTAGATTAGAGTGGTGCTGGAAAAGCACAGCAGGTCAGGCAGCATTGGCAGGGTAGGAAAATCGACGTTTCGGGCAAAAGCCCTTCCTCCTACTCGGATGCTGCCTGACCTGCTGTGCTTTTCCAGCACCACTCTAATCTGGCCTCTGATTTCCAGCATCTATAGTCCTCACTTTTGCCTGTCTTCCAGTGAGTGGAACCAACTGGGTACACACCTGTCTTCCCAGTGTTTGTCCGAGGGTCCCAAACAACCAGTTTGGATGTTGTTGTGTTTTGTAGCAAGTTGAGATTTGCAAAGGGAGCAGTGAGTCAGTGGATTCAGTGAGACAGGGGCCTGGGGATGGTGCTGACTGAATCATCGAAGGCATTTGCTGGTAACTGAGCGGGAGACATTCCCGCTCTGTCTCTCGCTGTCGCCAATGTGCTCTGTCTCACTGTTGCTCTCTGGCTGTCTGACAGGGTCCATATCCACTGGAGGGAGAGGAGGATGCAGACCTCATTAATGCAGGTGAGTATAATGGGGGAGGGATGAGGGGAGAATGCCGGGCGGGGGAGGGGAGGGGAAGGGAAGGGATTGTGGGGAGGTGATGGAGAGCGTGGGAATGGGTGGGGAGAGGAGTGTGGGAGTGGCGAGGGACCTGGGTGGGGTGGCAGAGGACTGTGCAGGGGTGGGGCTGAGACTACTGGGCACTCAGTTCGCTCAGGGGCCTGATTGGCCAGAGGGTATAGTAGGCAAGTCCCAGCAGCTCAAGGTTATCGAGGTTAATCCCCCTCCACCCACCTCCCCCAGTCCTGGGAGGGTGGGTTGGTGGTGGCTGTGGTAGTTCATAGAGCCTCCTTTCTCTCTCCAATGCAGAGATGTGACCCTCACTGTCTCTCCTGACCCTCACTGTCTCTCCCGACCCTCTGTCCTGGTGGCTCAGTCATGGAGCTGTGGTGAAGGTGGAACCCAGGCACTGCCCACTCACTGTTGAGGAACAGACAAACACCTGAATTCACAGTGTGGGGACTCCGTGCTAATAACATGTCTGTCTGTCTGTTCTGCTGCTTTTAGGTAAAGAGACAGTTACTGTTCTTCCCGGAGCCTCGTTTTTCTCCAGCGATGAGTCGTTCGCCATGATCCGGGGGTAAGTGCTGCTTTAAAACGTGTTGACAGGAGGCGGGGCATCACTGGCTGGGCGAGCAATTGTTCCTGTCAAGAAGGTGGGGGTGAGCTGCCTTCCTGACCCGCTGCAGTCCATGTGCTGTAGGGTGACCCACAATGCCCTGAGGGAGGGAATTCCAGGATTCTGACCCAGTGACACTGAAGGAACGGCGATATATTTCCAAGTCAGGATGGGGAGGGGCTTGGAGGGGAACTTGCAGGGGGTGGGTGTTCCCATGTATCTGCTGCCCTTGTCCTTCTAGATGGAAGTGGTGGTGGGTTTGGAAGGTGCTGCCTGAGGATCTTTGGTGAATTTCTGCAGCGCATCTTGTAGACAGTACACACTGCTGTTACTGAGTGTGGGTGGGGGAGGGAGGGGATGGTACACACTGCTGCTACTGAGTGTGGGTGGGGGAGGGAGGGGATGGTACACACTGCTGTTACTGAGCGTGGGTGGGGGAGGGAGGGGATGGTACACACTGCTGTTACTGAGCGTGGGTGGGGGAGGGAGGGGATGGTACACACTGCTGTTACTGAGTGTCGGTGGGGGAGGGAGGGGATGGTACACACTGCTGTTACTGAGTGTCGGTGGGGGAGGGAGGGGATGGTACACACTGCTGTTACTGAGTGTCGGTGGGGGAGGGAGGGGATGGTACACACTGCTGTTACTGAGTGTCGGTGGGGGAGGGAGGGGATGGTACACACTGCTGTTACTGAGCGTTGGTGGGGGAGGGAGGGGATGGTACACACTGCTGTTACTGAGCATCGGTGGGGGGAGGGAGGGGATGGTACACACTGCTGTTACTGAGCGTCGGTGGGGGGAGGGAGGGGATGGTACACACTGCTGTTACTGAGCGTCGGTGGGGGAGGGAGGGGATGGTACACACTGCTGCTACTGAGCGTCGGTGGGGGTGGGAGGGGATGGTACACACTGCTGTTACTGAGTGTGGGTGGGGGAGGGAGGGGATGGTACACACTGCTGTTACTGAGTGTCGGTGGGGGAGGGAGGGGATGGTACACACTGCTGTTACTGAGTGTCGGTGGGGGAGGGAGGGGATGGTACACACTGCTGTTACTGAGTGTCGGTGGGGGAGGGAGGGGATGGTACACACTGCTGTTACTGAGTGTCGGGGGGGAGGGAGGGGATGGTACACACTGCTGTTACTGAGTGTGGGTGGGGGAGGGAGGGGATGGTACACACTGCTGTTACTGAGTGTCGGTGGGGGAGGGAGGGGATGGTACACACTGCTGCTATTGAGCGTGGGTGGGGGGAGGGAGGGGATGATACACACTGCTGTTACTGAGCGTCGGTGGGGGGGGGGATGGTACACACTGCTGTTACTGAGTGTCGGTGGGGGAGGGAGGGGATGGTACACACTGCTGCTATTGAGCGTCGGTGTGGGGAGGGAGGGGATGTTTGTGGATGTGGTGCCAATTAAGTGGGGGCTGCTTTGTCCTGGATGGTGTTGAGCTTCTTGAGTGTTGTTAGAGCTGCTCCCATCCAGAGCAAGGGGGAGTATTCCATCACACTCCTGACTGGTGCCTTGTAGATGGTGGATAGACTTTGGGGAATTACCCGCTGCAGTATTCCCAGCTGCTCACCTGCTCTTGTAGCCGCTGTGTTTATTTGGTGAGTCCAATTGAGTTCAGATCTATACTAATAACCTGACCAACAGAGATGGTGGGGTTGTGGTAATGTCTCTGGACTAGGTATCCAGAATCCCATGCCAGTGTTGTGGGGACAGGGGTTTCAATCCTTTCGTGTCAAATAGTGACGTTTGAATCCAGTAGGAGTTGCAATGAAAAAGTTAATCTAATGATGACTATGTAACCGCTGTCATTTGTTGAAAACCCATCTGATTTATTAATGCCCTATAGGGATGGGAACTGCCGTTCTTACCTGGTCTGGTCGACATGTGACTCCAGACCCACAGCAATGGGGCTGACCTGCCTCTACCCTCTGGGTGATGAATACTGCTCCTGCCAGTAATGCCCACATCTCATGAACAGTTACAAGAATCTTTGTATCTGACCCCGTGCTGCCCCTGTCCTGGGAGTGTTTGATGGGAACAGTGTAGAGGGAGCTTTACTCTGTATCTAACCCCGTGCTGTCTCTGTGCTGGGAGTGTTTGATGGGGACAGTATAGAGGGAGCTTTACTCTGTATCTAACCCCGTGCTGTCCCTGTGCTGGGAGTGTTTGTTGGGGGAACAGTGTAGAGGGAGCTTTACTCTGTATCTAACCCTCTGCCCTGAAGCTCTTCAACCATGTCCTGAAACAAACTCGCCCCATGACCTGTCCTACCTGCCTATCTTCCTTTCCACCTATCCACTCCACCCTCCTCCCTGACCTATCACCTTCATCCCCTCCCCCACTCACCCATTGTACTCTATGCTACTCTCTCCCCACCCCCACCCTCCTCTAGCTTATCTCTCCACGCTTCAGGCTCACTGCCTTTATTCCTGATGAAGGGCTTTTGCCCGAAACGTCGAGTTTATTGCTTCTGGGATGCTGCCTGAACTGCTGTGCTCTTCCAGCACCACTGATCCAGAATCCAGGCTTTTTGAGATGAACACTGAAACTCCTGGCTGACATGATGAGCAGATGTGGTTTTGGTTTTTCTGAATGGAATTGCTTCAGTGTTTCTGTTTGTCTGTCTGTCTCACTCCAGGGGCCATGTGAATATGACGATGCTTGGTGGAATGCAGGTATCGAAATTTGGGGATTTGGCCAATTGGATGATTCCGGTGAGTGGGTTCTCGGAGTTGGTTATAAATCCCTGAATATAGAACTGCTTTGGGCAGTAGTTCCTGACATTACTAGATTCTGACGAGTTTGTGATCACCCTGACTGATTAGTGAGTGGAGTAAAACCATAACGTGGCGCTCTGGCCTGGCAATGGTGTTCTGGAGTCTGTCCGCTGCAGCACCATATCCTGGTATCTCCTTACCAGGAGGCTTTGTAATGTCATTCTGAGAGTGATTAGATAATTTGGTTATGGGATTCAAAAATAAACAACACAAGCTCAGTTAGATGGAGGGAGGGGGAGGTAGTCCCTGACTGACGCCTCCCCAGGTGACTCGATATCCTGCAAAGCTCCCAGACTCTGTGAAGTGCAGGCTCAGTTACAGAATGGCCCCTCAGCAGGTACCTTTTGGGCCTAGTCTGGTCATGGAAAAGCCCGTCGCATGTGGGAGAGAGTCCTGGACAGGGATTCATCCCGTCAAGGCCCCTGGCCTAGCCTCCCCCCTCAGCCCAGTGTATTGAGGTGGTGTACATGGACTTTAGTCAGGCCTATAACATGGAAGGCTGGTTCAAAAGGTCAGAGCCCAGGAGATCCACGGCAAACTGGATCCAGGATTAGCTTCCAAACAGGAGGCACAGGGTGGGGGGTGGAGGGCTGGCTTTGTCAAAGGAAGCCTGTGATCAGCAGTGTACCCCAGGAATCGATGCTGGGCCCCTCGCTGTTTGTTATTCACAGCAACAACTTGGATGTGAATGTAGACGGTTTAATCAGTAAGTTTGCAGATGACATGGGAATTGGTGGGTGTTGTTGGTAGTGAGGGGGATAGTCTCAGGATACAATCTGCTATTGGTCAGCTGGGAAATTGGGCAGAGCAATGGCAGATTAGATTTAATCCTGATAAGTGCGAGGCACAATATTTTGGGAGGTCTAATAAGAGAAGGACGTAGACAATGTATGTTAGTTTCTTAAGGAACACTGAGGAACAAAGAGACCGTGGTGTTATGGCATGGGGTAAACCCCTGCTAATTTAACCCTGACACACAGAGATGCTCACCATGTGCTGTAATGTTACATTTCGAGAGGGAAAAACTACTGCAGTGGCCACCACTTAAAGTAAAAATTAACAATTTTAATCTTTAAGTCCAGCAAAGAATATTAAAACCAACAACTATTTACAGTTCCTTTTCTCTTAAATCTATCTTTTACCTCCCACTCTACAACACTAATCCAATTTTTAAATAATCCCGATTAAGATTTACAAAAAAAAATCACGTTTCAAACCCGGTCAGCTTTGCCAGTTCTCCTTTGTGGAGTTTCCTCTGGGGATTCTCTCCAGGTTGGCCTTGATGTCCTGCTCCACAGACTCCCCACAGACAGGTACCTTTCAGAGAGCTCTTCAGCTAGCAGTCTGCATATGTTAGTCTTAGGCAGTTCTTCCCCTAACTGTACAAAATGTCCGGTTTTTTACCTCAAAACATCGGGACCGTTTCATTGGTTTTAATATTATCAAAATACGAAATTTAAATTTGATTAGACTTTGGTATCTTGGGGCATAATTTAAACTGTTTGGCCGAATTTGAATTTGTTTTTGCTTTCATGGCAACCCAGCTGCTGCTATTTGTTTCGACCAACTGTTACATTGTTACTGAATACAGGACTCTGTGCTTCTGTCAGTCCTTACTAGCTTTTCAACTCTCTTAAAGGTACAGTCCACCTTTACACCTTCACAACTGTGTACAAGTCCATAGATCTTGGAAGGTGTCAGCACAGAGAGACAAGATGGGGATGAATGTACACAGGATGCTTACCTTTCTGAGCCAGTGCTAATAGACTAGTAGGGAAGTCTTCTTACACCTTTATAAAATATTAGTCACAGATGGAATATTGAGTTCAGTTCTGGTCGCCACACTATTGGAAGGACGTGTTAGCACTGGGAATAGGGACAGAGGGAGACTGACCAGGGTGTGATAGCACTGGGAATAGGGACAGAGGGAGACTGACCAGGGTGTGATAGCACTGGGAATAGGGACAGAGGGAGACTGACCAGGGTGTGATAGCACTGGGAGAGGGGACAGAGGGAGACTGACCAGGGTGTGATAGCACTGGGAGAGGGGGCAGAGGGAGACTGACCAGGGTGTGATAGCACTGGGAGAGGGTATAGAGGGAGACTGACCAGGGTGTGATAGCACTGGGAATAGGGACAGAGGGAGACTGACCAGGGTGTGATAGCACTGGGAATAGGGACAGAGGGAGACTGACCAGGGTGTGATAGCACTGGGAGAGGGGGCAGAGGGAGACTGACCAGGGTGTGATAGCACTGGGAGAGGGGACAGAGGGAGACTGACCAGGGTGTGATAGCACTGGGAGAGGGGACAGAGGGAGACTGACCAGGGTGTGATAGCACTGGGAGAGGGGACAGAGGGAGACTGACCAGGGTGTGTTAGCACTGGGAGAGGAGACAGAGGGAGACTGACCAGGGTGTGATAGCACTGGGAGAGGGGACAGAGGGAGACTGACCAGGGTGTGATAGCACTGGGAGAGGGGACAGAGGGAGACTGACCAGGGTGTGACGGCACTGGGAGAGGGGACAGAGGGAGACTGACCAGGGTGTGACGGCACTGGGAGAGGGGACAGAGGGAGACTGACCAGGGTGTGACGGCACTGGGAGAGGGGACAGAGGGAGACTGACCAGGGTGTGATAGCATTGGGAGAGGGTACAGAGGGAGACTGACCAGGGTGTGATAGCACTGGGAGAGGGGACAGAGGGAGACTGACCAGGGTGTGATAGCACTGGGAGAGGGGACAGAGGGAGACTGACCAGGGTGTGATAGCACTGGGAGAGGGGACAGAGGGAGACTGACCAGGGTGTGATGGCACTGGGAGAGGGGACAGAGGGAGACTGACCAGGGTGTGATGGCACTGGGAGAGGGGACAGAGGGAGACTGACCAGGGTGTTGCCTGGAGAACTTTAGGTATGAGGAGAGACTGGATAGGCGGAGTTTGTTTTTCCTGGAGCAGGGGTGGTTTGGGGGGAATCTGACTGAGGGATACAAAATTACAAGGGGCATGGACAGCATAGACCATGAGAATATCTTCCCCATGACTGACACGTCTCAGACCATCAGTTGAAGGTGAGGACTAAGACATTTAGAAGAGAGTGAGGAGGTAAACGTTCTACTCCCCCCAGAGGGTGTAGGAATGTGGGCCGTACTGCCTGAGCAGGAGGTGGAGGTACTGCTACAATACTGAAGAAACATCTGGGTGAGCATTTAAAGCAGTAGGGTGTGCTAGTCTGGGGACCGAGTGCAGGTCAATGGGATTGGCGTAGTTTGGTGTTTGAAAGTTAGCTCCATTACCAAATGAACTCGCGTGAGTACAGTGAAGAATTTATAAGTCGCCGCTTATGGAAATCTGACGTACAAAGGTACCTTGGTGCACGCTCTTAAGTACAAATTCTTTGTATAAAGTAGAAAAATAAAGAAATATAAAGTACACAATTTACTGTCCTTGCACCCAGTCCATGCTGGGCTGTGCCTCCAGTCCATGGTTTGGCGTCCTTTAAAGCATGGGAGGTCTGGGAGGACTGGAGAATTGCCAATGCTGTCCCCTTGTTTAGGAAGGGTAGCAGGGATAATCCCAGTAATTACAGACTAGTGAGCCTGATGTCAGTGGTAGGGAAGCTGCCGGAGAAGGGATAGGAAATATACCCATTTGGAAAAAAATGGGCTTTTCAGTGATAGGCAGCAAGGTTTTGTGCAGGGAAGGTCATGTCTTACAAACCTAATAGAGTTCTTTCCAAGAGGTGACAAAGTTGATTGATGGAAGGGATGTAAATGTCATATAATACATGGACTTTAGTAAGGTGCTTGATGAGGTTCCCAATGGTAGGCTGATGAAGAAGGTCAAGTTGTGTTGGGTCCAGGGTGTTCTAGTTAGATGTATAGAGAACTGGCTGGGCAACAGGAGACAGGGTTGTAGTGGAAGGGAGTTACTTGAAATGGAGACCTGTGGCCAATGGTGTTCCACAAGGATCCGTGCTGGGACCACTGTTGTTTGTGATATACATAAATGATCTGGAGGGAGGTATAGGTGGTCTGATTAGCAAGTTTGCAAACGACACTATGATTGGTGGAGTAGCAGATATTGAAGGGGACTGTTAGAGAATAGAGCAGAATATAGATAGGTTGGAGAGTTAGGCAGAGAAATGGCAGATGCAGTTCAATCTGGAAATGCGAGGTGATGCATTTTGGAAGATCAAATTCAAGAGCGAACTATACAGTAAATGAAAAAGTCCTGGGGGAAAATTGATGTACAGAGAGATCTGGGTGTTCAGGTCCATTGTACCCTGAAGGTGGCAACACAGGTCAATAGAGCGGTCAAGAAGGCATACGGCATGCTTTTCTTCATTGGATGCGATATTGAGTACAAGATTTGGCAGGTCATGTTACAGTTGTATAAAACTTTGGTTTGGCTACATTTGAAATACTGTGTACAGTTCTGGTTGCCACATTACAGAAAGGATGTGGATGCTTTGGCGAGGGTGCAAAGGAGATTCATCGGGATATTGCCTGATATGCCAGGCGCTAGCTATGATGAGAGGTTGAGTAGATTAGGATCAGTTTCAATAGAAAGATGGAGGTTGAGGGGAAACCTGATTGAGTTCTACGTGAGACGTATAGACAGGGTGGATAGCAAGAAGCCTTTTTCCTAGAGTGGGGGACTCAATTACCATGGGTCACGAGTTCAAAGTGTGAGGAGAAAAGTTTAAGGTAGATGTGCAGGGAAAGTTAGGGGGTGGGGGGGATGCCTGGAATGCTTTGCCAGCGGAGATGGTAGGAGTGGCCAAGATGTGTCATTTAAGATGTATCTAGACAGATGCAAGAATGGACAGTGAGCAGAGGGATTCATATCCTTAAAAAATAGGCGACAGGTTTAGATAGAGGATCTGATTGGCCCAGGCCTGGAGGGCTGAAGGGTCTATTCCTGTGCTGTAATTTTCATGGTTCTTTGGGGCTTGTTGGTCTGTAGAGACATGATGGGCTGAAGGGCCTGTTTCCGTTCTATATGACTCTGACTCTACACTTTCTGGAGTTTAGAATAATGAGCTAGTCTCACAAAGAGGACTAGACAGGGTAAACGCGGGAAAGATATTCCTGATGATTGGACAGTCCGGAACCAGGGTGTCACAGTCTAAGGACACAGTAGGCCATTTGGGACTGAGCTGGGGAGAAATGTCTTCACCTAGAGAGTGTGAGATTGTAGTTGAGGCCACAACATTGAATGTTTTCAATAAGGAGTGAGATATAGTTCTTGGGGATAAAAGGATTGAAGAGCGTGGGGAGATAGTGGGGGGAAAAGGGGCTGTTTTTTTTTTGGCTGATCAGCCATGGCAGTACAGACTGGATGAACCTCTTCTATTGAATGGCAGAGTAGGCTTGAGGGGCTGAATGGCCTACGCTGCTCCTAGTTTCTATATTCCCATGTTCCTGCCTGTCTCTAAAAGCTCCTTATTTGAGGAATTCTACCTTGGGGGTGGGTGGGAGAATGTTGAGATTGGAGTTGCCTCATCACTGATAGCTGTGCACTCAGCTGCCGAGACTCTGCTCCACATCCCCCGACACACACACATATATACACACGCACACACACACACACACACACACATATATACACACGCACACACACACATATATACACAGACACACACACACAGACACACATATACACATACACGCACACACTGACACACACACACACACACAGAGACACATATACACAGACACACACACACATATACACACAGACACACACACACAGACACACATATACACATACACGCACACACTGACACACACACACACACACATACGCACAGACACATATACACACACACGCACACATATACGCGCACACACACATATACACATACACACACTGACACAGACACACACAGACACATACACACACATATATATATATATATATATACACACACACTCTCTCTCACACACACACACCTCAGCCTCTGTATCAGCTCCCACTCTCTTAATGAGGAGAAATGCGTTATGTTAATGAAAGTTGTTGTAGTTTACATCAGTAAGGGAGGACGGACCTGCCAGTTGGTGCTTGGTTAGGTGTTTAGTGTGACGCTGTGCTGTTGGTTTGACTTGTCAGTGATGGCTGGGGTGTCAGGCAGATTGCCGGCAGCTACTCTAGCAGTGTTTCAGTAAAACAGAGGTCTGCAGCAGACAGTCTCCCTCTCTCTGGGCGGGTGATTTATTGGCAGTATTCTGAAGGTCATTGTTGCTTTATCACATGCCTTGTATCACACCTTTTATTGATTTTATTTTTCTGTTCTGTTGTCCTCTGTACCATGGGATTACCCTTGCCTTTTCACAACGCCCCTACCCCTGTCCCCAGCCCCAGAGGGCAGTGACCTACTGCAGGTTGTATTGGATGTGAACAGACCTGGTCACCCCACACTGTCTCCTCCACCTCCACCTTCACCTGTTTCACTGCCTGCTCCTTCAGAGTGAATGAGTATGGTTTGATCCATTGATTTGGCTATAATCCTAACCCTCCTCACATCCCAGCTACCAGTCCCTGATAATATTTGAGGCAGAGGGAGCCACCCAGGCAAGAGTTGAGACCACAGACTGTTCAGCTATCTCCTTGTCGAATGGTGGAGTAGGTTTCAGAGGCTGAATGGCCTGTTCTGATTGCTGGTCATTATGTTAATCTTGTAAGGCCATGGAGGGGTTTTTAGTTCATCACTGGCTGGGTCGGGTATTTATCACCTGTCTCTAGTTGCCCCTTGAGGAAGGTGGGGGGTGAGCTGCCTTCCTGACCTGCTGCAGTCCATGTGCTGTAGGGTGACCCACAATGCCCTGAGGGAGGGAATTCCAGGATTCTGACCCAGCGACACTGAAGGAACGGTGATATATTTCCCAGTCAGGATGGTGAGGGGCTTGGAGGGGAACTTGCAGGGGATGGTGTTCCCATGTATGCTGCCCTTGTCCTTCTAGATGGAAGTGGGGGTGGGTTTGGAGGGTGCTGTCTGAGGATCTTTGGTGAGCTTCTTTTGAGAGTCTGCTCCCGCTGGTGTGTCTGTGATGCTGTGCGTTCTCTTCCAGGGGAAGATGGTGAAAGGAATGGGCGGAGCTATGGACCTGGTTGCCAACCCTGACACCAAGGTGGTAGTTACAATGGAGCACACCGCCAAGGTAATGGGGACAGCATTGCGGAGGGAGGGACAGGGAGAGGGAAGGGCGATGGGCAGAGTGGGAATCGACGTGTTTCTGGTCTATAATCACAGGTAGCTGAAAATGTGTTGCTGGAAAAGCGCAGCAGGTCAGGCAGCATCCAAGGAGCAGGAGAGTCGACGTTTCAGGCATGAGCCCTTCTTCAGGATTTCCTGCTCCTTGGATGCTGCCTGACCTGCTGCGCTTTTCCAGCAACACATTTTCAGCTCTGATACTCCAGCATCTGCAGTCCTCCCTTCCTCCTATAATCACATGTAGGCTGGACCGGGTGAAGACGGCAGATTTCCCTCTTGAAGGAGCTGGCATTTTATCGATGCTTTCGCCAACCTCGGGGGGCAGAAGCAGCTGGCAGTGTAGGGCACAAGGTCATGGGGAGGGGGACACGGGGGGGGGCGGGGAGAGGTGGTGAGGGCAAGAGCTCATGTTGCGTGGGTGGGGGGTCATGGGGGAGTGGTGGGGCAGAAGTCTTGTGGGTGGGGGGGTCATGGAGCGGTGGGGGCAGGGGGTTACGTGGGTGAGGGGTCATGGGGGAGCAGTGGGGGCAGGGGATTATGTGGATGGGGGGGTCATGGGGGAGCAGTGGGGGCAGGGGGTTATGTGGGTGGGGGGTCATGGGGGAGCGGTGGGGGCAGGGGGTTATGTGGGTGGGGGTCATGGGGGAGCGGTGGGGGCAGGGGGTTATGTCGGTGGGGGCAGGGGGTTATGTGGGTGGGGGGTCATGGGGGAGTGGTGGGGGCAGGGGGTTATGTGGGTGGGGGTCATGGGGGAGCGGTGGGGGCAGGGGGTTATGTGGGTGGGGGGTCACGGGGGAGCGGTGGGGGCGGGGTGTCACGGGGGAGCGGTGGGGAGTGACGGGGGAGTGGTGGGGGAGGGTACTCACAGGGAGGTATGTGAGTTAGAGGAGGAGGTGATAGACAGCAGTGGTGGCCGTCCAGTAGAGCCTGAGGTTTGCCTGTCTTGGGGAAACTGCACCACGATGAGCCGTGGTGTTTTTTCCTCTGTGTGGGCAGTATCCAAACACAGAGGGTTGCTGTGTGTCTTCATGTGCCTGCAACCCAAGGTACAATCTCCCCCACCCTGTTTACCCCTCACAGAATACTCCCTACTCACAAACACCCACCTCTCATCCCCTCACCTCTCCTCCTCCTTTTTTGTTTTCCCCCCCCCCCCACTCCACTTCCTCTTCTTCCTTGTCCCCACTTTCCATCCCCCCGCCTCAATCTTTCTCTCCCCCTTTCCCCTCCCACCCTGTCCTGTCCTGGGGCCTGCCCTGTGTGGTCAGTATTGAGGCAGAGGGACGTTCAGGTTTGTGAGGTACCTGTACGCCGTACAGGCGCTGAATTAAAGCACACTCTGTCTGTCTGTCCGTCTGTCTGTCTGTCTGTCACAGGGAGGAACACACAAGATCCTGGATAAATGTACTTTACCACTAACCGGGAAGAGCTGTGTAAACCGCCTCATCACTGAGAAGGTAAGGGTCTGATGCTACTTTGAGGAGATTAAAAAGCAGTGCATCCCTGACACATGAACATCGCTGGCTGGGCCCAGTATTTATTATCCGTCCCTAGTTGCCCCTTGAGAAGGTGGGGGTGAGCTGCCTTCCTGACCCGCTGCAGTCCATGTGCTGTAGGGTGACCCACAATGCCCTGAGGGAGGGAATTCCAGGATTCTGACCCAGTGACACTGAAGGAACGGTGATATATTTCCAAGTCAGGATGGTGAGGGGCTTGGAGGGGAACTTGCAGGGGGTGGTGTCCCACGTACCTGCTGCCCTTGTCCTTCTAGATGGAAGTGGTCATGGTGTGGAAGGTGGTGTTTGAGGAGTGCCTGCACTGACTGGAAGCCTGTTTGATGGATATCGATATTATTTAGGGAGGGGGAAAACAGCTTCATTTCTGTATGTCGGACCTGATTGGGGGGGATTGTGAGGGGTGTGTAGCCTCGGGGAGATTCAGTAAAGGAGCTGGCTGTTTGTGTCTGAGGTGGGGAAGTTGAAGGGCTTATGCCCGAAACGTCGAATTTCCTATTCCTTGGATACTGCCTAACCTGCTGTGCTTTAACCAGCAACACATTTTCAGCTGTGATCTCCAGCATCTGCAGACCTAATTTTTTACCCGAAGTTGTTTGAATGACCTTGTCAGAGGTTGGGTATATTCAGGCCCTGTGCACCAAGAGAGTTGTGATTGATTTTGGATCGAATGTTTCTGACGCCAGCTGAAAACGTAAGCTGTGAGGAGGAACACAACACCGAGAGAATGGAAAAGGCTCAAGACCAGGTCAGGGAGTGGTTAATGGGGAGGAAGCTGAGATCCACACAAAGTGAGACGATCTTTCGATAGGTGTGAAACTGTTGGGAGGGATTGCTGGTACAGAGCAGTAGGATGTAGGCGCAGCATAAAATCAGGAGTTAGCATGTTCTAACTTTATCAGGAATTTTGTTGTGACAATCAGCAATGTTTTCACTGTCATCACTAAATTACTATTTCCAGACTTTTTTAAAGTTTAATCTGTCATGGGGGGTGGGATTCAAACCTGGGTCCCCAGAACATTCGTTAAGTTTCTGGATCTCTCAGCCCCCCTTCCCCCTCCACATTCCTGGTGAAGGGATTTTGCCTGAAATGTTGATTTTTCCCGCTCCTCGGATGTTGCCTGACCCGCTGTGCTTTTCCAGCACCACACTTTTCCTTTCTGGATTGATAGTCTAGCAATAAGACCACTAAAGCCATCACCTCCCCTGTTTAACCCGTACCAGGGATCATCTTAGTGAGCTTTCCCAGAGCAGTCTCCAATGAAATAGGAACACAGCAACAGGAGGAGGCCATTCAGCCCCTCAAGCCTGTTCCACCATTCAGCCAGATTGTGACAGATCTGTGACCTTACTCCATTAACCTGAATACTTTGGCCCCATATCCCTTAATATCTTGTGATTAACAAACATCTGTCTCTCTCAGGTTTCAAATTAACAACCGATCCAGCATTCACTGTTGTTTTGGAAGAGAGTTCCAAACCCCTCCCACACTTTGTGTGGAAGTGTTTCCTAACATCTCCCCCGAACGGTCTGGCCCTCATTCTCAGACTATCCCCCTAGTTCTGGAATTCCCAACCAATGGGAATAATTTATCTTCATTATCTTCTTTTGGGCAGCACGGTGGCACAGTGGTTAGCACTGCTGCCTCACAGCACCTGAGACCCGGGTTCAATTCCCGCCTCAGGCGACTGACTGTGTGGAGTTTGCACGTTCTCCCTGTGTCTGCGTGGGTTTCCTCCGGGTGCTCCGGTTTCCTCCCACAGTCCAAAGATGTGCGGGTCAGGTGAATTGGCCATGCTAAATTGCCCGTAGTGTTAGGTAAGGGGTAAATGTAGGGGAATGGGTGGGTTGCGCTTCAGCGGGTCGGTGTGGACTTGTTGGGCCGAAAGGCCTGTTTCCACACTGTAAGTAATCTAATCTAATCTAATCTACCCTGTCTCCCCCATTAATATCTTCAAGACTTTGACCAGATCACCCCCTTAACCCTCTAAACTCTGAAGAGAACAAGTTTAATTTTATAATCTCTCCACTTAAGATAATCCCCAAAGCCCAGCTATCAGTTTTTATAAGCCAATGTTCTATCTTCCCTTGAACAAGGGACTAAAACTGGATCCTGGATGTGGTCTCTCCAGCACCTTGTACAGTTGCAATAAGACTTCCCTGCTCTTATACTCTACAGGCTCCTCTCTCTCTGGATGAAGATATCTCTGTCCTAAATGGCCTAGCCTGTACCGGGTCACTGAGAACATCCTTCCTGAGTTTACTCTGTCTACCCCTTGTTGGCTTCAATGAGGTCCCCTTTATTTTCCTAATGTTGATCTTTACTGGAAGGTGATTGGGGAACAGGAATGAAGAGTCTTGTTCCAATTGTATTGGGCTTGGTGTAAATATACCCAAAGTGCTGTGTGCTGTTTTAGTCTCGACAAGTATGAAAGGACAGACCCGTGTTGGAGGGGATTGACTGAGGATTCATCTGACCGGTTTCTGCAGTGAGGGGTTTGTCCCTGTGATGAGGGGCTGGGGGAATTGGAGCGATATTGACTGGGGTTCACAGCAATGAGAGATATCTCAGTCAATCCAAAAATCCTTAAGGCTCAAAGGGGACAGAGAGGCTGGGAGATGGAAAGCGTGGCTGTACAATCTCGGGGTCAAGATTAGAGTGGTGCTGGAAAAGCTCAGCAGGTCAGGCATCATCTGAGGAGCAGGAAAATCGACGTTTTGGGCAGGAATTTCCTGCTCCCTGGATGCTTTCCAAGCACCACACTGATCTTGACTCTGACCTCCAGCATCTGCAGTCCTCACTTACACCCCATAAAATCTCAGGGTCAGGGGTCAGTCATTTCAGACTGAGCTGAGGAGAAATATCTTCCTTCAGAGGGTGGGCAAATCCCTGCCCCAGAGACTCACGGAGGCAGTGTGTTGAGCACATTTAAAATGTAGATTAGTAGAATTTTGGATATTATAGGGGATATGAATTGGAAAGTTGGAGTAATGATCAAACATGAGCGAAAGCTTTAAAGGATATAGGGAGAAAGCAGGAACACAGGACAGACTCTGATCAGCCATGACCATATTGAATGGTGGAGCAAATGCAGAGGACCAAATGGCCTCCTTGTGACCCTATTTCTCGGCTAGGACAGTGCAGCACAGGAACAGACCCTTCGGTCCACCCTGTCTGTGCTGACCGTGATGCCATTGTAAATGAATCCCACCTGCCTTCCCTGGTCCCTATCCCTTTATTCTGTTTGTTCAGGTATCTTCCTAAATGCCTCTTAAACTTTGCTGGGGAATTTTGCTTCTACCACCTACCTCTGGCAGTGCATTCCAGGCACCTTCCACCCTCTGCATTTTCAAAAAAAACTTGCCTTCTCTTTAAACTTTCCCCTCCCCTTAACCTTATGTCCCTAGTTCTTTATATTGCCATCCTAGGGAAGAAAGACTGCCTGTCATGCTTCTCAGAATAGTATATATTTCTATCCGGTTGGCCCCTCAGCCTGTGACGCTCCAGTAAAAACAACCCAAGTTTGTCCAACCTCTCCTTATCTCTAACCCACTCCGATCCAGGCACCATCGTGGTAAACCTCTTCTGCACCCTCTCCAAAGCCTCCACATCCTTCCTATCGTGTAGTGCCCAGAACTGTACACAATACTCCCAAATACTGGCCCAACTAAAGTCTTATACGGCTGCAATGTGACTTGCCAACTTCTGCACTCCATTCCCCCAACCAATAAAGACAAGCATCTCCTTCACCACTTTCAGGAAGCTATAGACTTGTACTCCCTCTGTATATCAATGCTTCTAACTCCCTGCCATTCACTCCTACTTTCTTCTTGTATTTGATTTCCCAAGATACACTTCTCCAGATTCAACTCCATCTGCCACTTCTCTGTGGGACTTTCTAGCTGATCTATATCCTAGTCTGCCCCACCATTTAATATGATCACGGTTGACCATCTGGGACACTATTTACATTCCTTTGATAACCTTCCTCGCTATCCACAACTCGACCAACTTTTGTGTTGCCTGCAAACATTTTAATCTGACCACCTGCATTTTCCACTGCTTTTCATCGTTTATACAAACTATCTGGGTGTGAATTTAGAAGGTATGGTTAGTAGGTTTGCAGATGATACCAAAGTAAGTGGTATAGTGGACAGTGAGGAAGGTTATCTAAGAGTACAACAGGATCGTGATCAGAGGAGTGGGCTGAGGAGTGGAAATGGAGTTTAATTCCGATTAATGTGAGGTTCTGCAAATTTGGAAATGCAAATCAGGGCAGGATGTATACACCTAATATTAGGAAGTGTTGCTGAACAAAGATCTTGGAGTGCAGGTTCATAGTTCCTTGAAAATGGAGTCACAGGTAGATAGAATAGTGAAAAAGGCGTTTGGAATGCTTACCTCCTATTGGTCAGTGCATTGAATGTAGGAGTTGGGCTGTACAGGACATTGGTTCGGCCACATTTGGAATACTGCATTCAATTCTGGTCTCCCTGCTATAAGAAAGATGTTGTAAAACTTGAAAGGATTCAGAAAAGATTTACAAGGCTGTTGCCAGGGTTGGAGGATTAGAGCTATAGGGAGAGGCTGAACAGGCTGGGGCTGTTTTCCCTGGAGCATCGGAGTCTAAAGTGGGTGACCTTATAGAGGTTTATAAAATCATAAGGGGCATGGATAGGGTAAATAGACAAGGGGTTTTCCCTGGGGTGGGGGAGTCCAGAACTAGAGGGCATAGGTTTAGAGTGAGAGGGGAAAGATATAAAAGAGACCTAAGAGGCAACCTTTTCACACAGAGGGTGGTGCGTGTATGGAATGAGCTGCCAGAGGAAGTGGTGGGGGCTGGTACAACTACAGCGTTTAAAAGGCATCTGAATGGGTATATGAGTAGGAAGGGTTTAAAGGGATATGGGCCAAATGCTGGCAAATAGAACTAGATTAGTTCAAGATATGTGGTTGGGATGGATGAGTCGGACCGAAGGGTCTGTTTCCACGCTGTTGAACTCTGTTTGTAATTTATACAAATCGTTTGGATGTAAATAGAGTCCTAGAGGTCCCAGCACTGATCCTTGTGGAACACCATCTCCAGTCAGAAAAAAAAAACACCCCTGCACAACTACTTTTGGTCTTCAACGACCAAATCAATTTCGGATCCAACTTGCCAACTCACCGTGGATCCCATTTGCCTTCGTCCTCTGGACCAGCCCACCATGATGGACCTTCTCAAATGTTTTCGTAAAGTTCATGTGGACACCACCCATTGCTCTACCCTCATCAATCCTCCTCTCCACTTCCGCAATATCTGTGAGACAATGCCACCCCAACATAAGGCCATGCTGACTATCCCAAATGAGATATTTTTGTCATGCAGTGTTCCTGAATCTTGCCATCCTGATCTTTCATCCTCCCAGGAACATGCTGCTCCTGAACTCTGACCAACTGGCTCCCACATGTCCGGTGGGGATGTACCCCCAGGCCGCTGCCTCCAATCTCAATTTCTCCAGTTCTTGTCTCTGACTCTAGTGTGGACCAGCACGGCCTCCTCTCCTGTCCTCCAGCCTATCACTGTACTTCTTCAAATATGTCATTGTCTGAGCCCAGGGTGTGGCCCCTTTAAGAGAAACTGGTGACAGGGAGTCAGATTCAAGCTAGGTGTCTGGGGTCACAGGTCAGCAGCTCACCGTCGGACAGCAGCTCACCGTCGGACAGCAGCTCACCGTCGGACAGCAGCTCACCGTCGGACAGCAGCAGAGGCTGCCTCTGAAGATTCAGCCTCTGGTTCGTCACGACAATGTGAGGTTAGGTAGGAAGTTCAAAAATGAGCATTTGTCAATTAATTTAACTTGCTGTTAGTTTAGTCTTTGAATATCTCCTTTTTCAGTCTGTCCCTTTTCACCTTATTTTTTCCCTGGATCTTTTGATCCATTGAACCCTTTCCCATTTTCGTGATTTTGACTCTGTCTGATGATTACACTATTTCTCCGTTTCTAATTCAGTGTCTCTCTCTGTCTCTCTCCCCCTTATCTTCCCTTTGCTGACCCTTCCCACCTTTTCCCATCCCCTAACATATGCCCAAGTATTAGCTTTCTTTATTCTGCTGGTTGCTATCTTCCTGTGTTATACAATTGTCCCTTGGTTTCTCCGCCTGCCTGTTGCTGACACAATGAGCTGGGATCAGAGTGTGTCCGATACTCCCCCAGGGAGGGTCTGATACATGAACCTAACTAACTGTTCACAGCACTTACCACTTCCAGCTATCCAATCATCGCAGCACAGTCACTCACTCACTCACTACACACACTCACACTCTCACAGACACACACACACGCACGATTCATGGCTGTGTCTAGTCTGTATTGAACCCCATGCTGTCCCTCTCCTGGCTCTGTTTGACGGGGACTGTGAAGAAATTTAGGAGCAGGAGGAGGCCATTCAGCCCTTTAAGCCTGCTCTGCTATTAGAGTTATAGAGTCTTAGAGATGTAGAGCACGGAAACAGACCCTTCGGTCCAATCCGTCCATGCCGACCAGATATCCCAACCCAATCTAGTCCCACCTGCCAGCACCTGGCCCATATCCCTCCAAACCCTTCCTATTCATATACCCATCCAAATGCCTCTTAAATGTTGCAATTGGACCAGCCTCCACCACATCCTCTGGCAGCTCATTCCATACACATACCACCCTCTGCGTGAAAACGTTGCCCCTTGGGTCTCTTTTATATCTTTCCCCTCTCACCCAAAACCTATGTCCTCTAGTTCTAGACTCCCCCACCCCAGGGAAAAGACTTTGTCTATTTATCCTATCCATGCCCCTCATAATTTTGTAAACCTCTATAAAGTCACCCCTCAGCCTCCGACGCTCCAGGGAAAACAGCTCCAGCCTTTTCAGCCTCTCCCTGTAGCTCAGATCCTCCAACCCTGGCAACATCCTTGTAAATCTTTTCTGAACCCTTTCAAGTTTCACAACATCTTTCCGATGTTGGAGATCAGAATTGCACGCAATATTCCAACAGTGGCCTAACCAATGTCCTGTACAGCCACAACATGACCTTCCAACTCCTGTACTCAGTACTCTGACCAATAAAGGAAAGCATACCAAATGCCTTCTTCACTATCCTATCTACCTGCAACTCCACTTTCAAGGAGCTATGAACCTGTACTCCAAGGTCTCTTTGTTCAGCAACACTCCCTAGGACCTTACCATTAAGTGTATAAGTCCTGCTAAGATTTGCTTTCCCAAAATGCAGCACCTCGCATTTATCTGAATTAAACTCCATCTGCCACTTCTCAGCCCATTGGCCCACCTGGTCCAGATCCTGTTGTAATCTGAGGTAACCCTCTTCGCTGTCCACTACACCTCCAATTTTGGTGTCATCTGCAAACTTACTAACTGTACCTCTTATGCTCACATCCAAATCATTTCTGTAAATGACAAAAAGTAGAGGACCCTGCACCAATCCTTGTGGCACTCCACTGGTCACAGGCCTCCAGTCTGAAAAACAACCCTCCATCACCACCCTCTGTCTTCTACCTTTGAGCCAGTTCTGTATCCAAATGGCTAGTTCTCCCTGTATTCCATGAGATCTAACCTTGCTAATCAGTCTCCCAAGGAACGCCTTACTGAAGTCCATACAGATCACATCTACCGCTCTGCCTTCATCAATCCTCTTTGTTACTTCTTCAAAAAACTCAATCAAGTTTGTGAGACATGATTTCCCACGCACAAAGCCATGTTGACTATCCCTAATCAGTCCTTGCCTTTCCAAATATATGTACATCCTGTCCCTCAGGTGTCCCTCCAACAACTTGCCCACCACTGACATCAGGTTCACCGGTCTATAGTTCCCTGGCTTGTCCTTACCACCCTTCTTAAACAGTGGCACCACGTTTGCCAACCTCCAGTCTTCCGGCACCTCACCTGTGACTATCGATGATACAAATATCTCAGCAAGAGGTCCAGCAATCACTTCTCTAGCTTCCCACAGGGTTCTCGGGTTAGCACTGCTGCCTCACAGCGCCTGAGACCCCGGTTCAATTCCCGACTCAGGCGACTGACTGTGTGGAGTTTGCACTTTCTCCCCGTGTCTGCGTGGGTTTCCTCCGGGTGCTCCGGTTTCCTCCCACAGTCCAAAGATGTGTGGGTCAGGTGAATTGACCATGCTAAATTGCCCGTAGTGTTGGGTAAGGGGTA
This sequence comes from Hemiscyllium ocellatum, assembly GCF_020745735.1. Classification (NCBI taxonomy): domain Eukaryota; kingdom Metazoa; phylum Chordata; class Chondrichthyes; order Orectolobiformes; family Hemiscylliidae; genus Hemiscyllium; species Hemiscyllium ocellatum. The sequence continues at coordinate 4,509,521 of NC_083402.1, forward strand.
AATGTAGGAGTATGGGTGGGTTGCGCTTCGGCGGGTCGGTGTGGACTTGTTGGGCCGAAGGGCCCGTTTCCACACTGTGGGTAATCTAATCTAAAAAAACCTGATCAGGTCCTGGGGAATTATCCACCTTTAACCGTTTCACTTCCTCCTCTGTAATCTGAACATTTTGCAAAATGTCACCATCTATTTTCCTATAGTCTATATCTTCCATGTCCTTTTCCACAATAAATACTGATGCAAAATATTCATTTAGTATCTCTCCCATTTTCTGTGGCTCCACACAAAGGCTGCTCAGCTGATCTTTGAGGGGCCCTATTCTCTCCCCAGTTACCCTTTTGTCCTTAATGTATTTGTAAAAACTCTTTGGATTCTCCTTAATTCTATTTGCCAAAACTATCTCCTCTCCCCTTTTTTCCCTCCTGATTTCCCTCTTAAGTATATTCCTACTACCTTTATACCCTTCTAAGGATTCACTTGATCAACTAGTTTCCCTTGTCAACTCTACTAGTTACATCTTCATTAAATTCTAACAGATTAGAATTTCCCCTTCATAAATCCATGTAGAGGGAGTTTTACTCTCTATCTAACCCTGTGCTATGCCTGTCCTGAGTGAATTTGCTGAAGATAGTTTGGAGGGCACTTTACATTGAGTATAAAGGGAGATTTACTCTGACCTTGTGCTGTATGGAATCAGGATTTGTTGTTTATTTTGCGCATATATAGCCTTTGAGAAGTGGTGTGGAAAGGTGAGCTGGTTACAGGGATGTATTCAGAGTTGGGGAGGGGGAGGGAGTCGGTGACTGAGTGTGTTCCCAGGGCCCAGGCCTGCTTCTTGTTGGACTTTAGTGTGTGTCGAGCTGCGTGAGGTCAGATTTCAGGAAGAGAGGAGTGATTGCAGTGTCAGAGCCAGTCTGACGCTGGAACATTCTCCAGGGTGATACTGGGCCCTGACATGTATCAGACTGCTTGCTGGATTCCTGATGTAACATCTGTTTAAACACTTTCAGGCCGTCTTTGATGTTGATAAGAAGAAAGGTTTGACCCTGATTGAAATATTTGAAGGACTGACTGTGGACGATATCCGGAAATGTACGGGCTGTGACTTCAGTGTAAGTATCTGATTACTGTGACGCACTCACCCTCACTCCCTTCCAGCTTGTTGGCAATGATGGAAAGCATTCCATTTCATTCCTTACAGCACCAGGGTCCCAGGTTCAATTCCTGCCTCAGGCGAATGACTGTGTGGAGTTTGCACATTCTCCCCGTGTCTGCGTGGGATTCCTCCGGGTGCTCCGGTTTCCTCCCACAGTCCAAAGATGTGCGGGTCAGGTGAACTGGCCATGCTAAATTGCCCGTAGTGTTAGGTGCAGGGGTAAATGTAGGGGAGTGGGTCTGGGTGAGTGCGTTACGGCGGGTCGGTGTGGACTTGTTGGGCCGAAGGCCTGTTTCCACACTGTAAGTAATTTAATTATTCGGCTCCCTTGCTTCTCTCATCTGTACACTGACTGGTGTCTCACAGTCCTCCCTCTCCCTCTCCCAGAGATACTTGTACACTCACTGGTGTCTTGCCCTCAGTCAGAGAGAGATTTTGTTAAGTAATTTTCTTTTAAGATACAATCCCTAGCGGCCATTCAGCCCAACAAGTCCACACCAACCCTCCAAATAGCATCCCAACCAGACACCCCCCCCCCCAACCCTTTACCCCCACATTTCCCATGGCCAGACCACCCTGACCTGCACATCTTTGGACTGTGGGAGGAAACCGGAGCACCCGGAGGAAACCCACGCAGACACAGGGAGAACGTGCAAACTCCATACAGTCAGTCGCCCGAGGCTGGAACTAATCCTGGGACCCTGGCACTGAGCCACCGTGCCACTCCTTCTGTGTATGGCAAGGCACCTAGGGTGGTGAGGAGTCTGTTAGTGGTGAGGGGCTGGTGGAGGAGAGTTGGCAATTAAGGAAAGGGAAATGTTATTATTCCGTCTTGGTATCAGAGTGTCACTGGCTGGGTCAGCATCTAGTGGCCATCCCTGATTTACCCAATGGAGAGTGAACCCCATTGCTGTGGGTCTGGAGTCACACAGACCAGGTAAGGATGGCAGATTCCTTCCCTCAAGGACATTTGTGACCCTGATAGGTTTTAATAACAATCGACAATGGATTCATGGCCATCATTAGACTGCTAATTCCATGTTTTCATTGAATTCAACTTCCACCATCAGCCACGACGGGATTTGCGGGCTCTCTGGGTTACCAATGCAGTGATAATGTCACTCGGCTATCCAGGGATGTGCGGGAATGTGTTAGGAAGCTGGGGAGTTGGGATTGGGATTTGAGGGAGGTTGGGAGGCTCACAGCTTTCTCTCTCTGTGTTTGTGGTATACCCCGAGGGTGATTCTCAGTGAGCTAACAGCTCTGCCTCTCTCTCCTGCAGGTATCCCCCAACCTCCGGCCCATGGCACAGGTCTGAGTAAGTGGACAGAGCAGGCTTCCACTGGCTCTCGGCCTCTCCATGACGTTGTCCGAATCACAAAGGGAAATATTGCAGTGCCTCGAATATATACCGAAACTTCACATCTACCCACATGTTAACAAATCAATATTCAACTGAATGTATTTTTCTGTTACATGACGGGAAAATTTCACTGACTCTGTGCTTCCTGAATGAATGCACATATCATGGGGCTGTTGAAAGTGCAGAGTCAGTCAATTTACCCTGAAGGAATGTTATTAGGGGTTCGATACAGGATCCCATGCCTCCCTCTCGCTGTATCTTGCTGTGTTCTTATCAGCTGTTTAAATGTTGCTGTTACATTTCTTTCCCGTCCAAGTTGCATTTTTAGAAACAGGTGGTTTGTTCCAGGCAGTTTGTATTCCTCATCTGTGTGGTCAGTAATCTGGATCTATTTGCTTGCTTTTCCCCTATCTGCAGTGAGACTCCATTTCCCTCTGGTCACCAGGAGCAGAGGGAACATGGCCTCCTTGGGCTAAGGCAGCCATTTTGACCTGTTCCTTACACAGCCCCTACTACTGGTCCACCCAGTAGTTCTGACAGCCAACAGGCAGACAGTGCCCACGTGTCTGACAGGGAGACCGGGGGAGGGGGTGTGGGGGTTTGGCCCCTTTGACAGGAGGGGCTTTTTGGAAATCAGCGTGTTGACAACCAGCCAGGCTCCGCTGCAGAGCCCTAGCTGAGACCAAATGAATATGACTGTGGACACCATAACATTCAGCAACTTTGTCCCTGTGTGATGGAGAAAGCTGTTCCCTGGTAACATGCTAATAATGCTGTCAACCCCTCCCACCCCCAAATCAGCCTTCCACTCTGACCCTTGAACCTGAACCCAGATGTCCCCCTGGATTTTGGGAGTTGGAGGTGTCTACAGAGTTGTTAATTTATCTGTCTCCAAGCAGAGACCCAGCAGTAAGCCAGGGCGTGGTGCTCAGTGCCTGGGAGTTTCAGCCTCTCCCCTCTTTTTGCCCTGTTCCCTTCGGGAGAGTTCGCGAAGAGACCTTCCTCAAACCAGCAGAACATCAGCATGACACCATCTGTTCAATTTGCGAGTGACATCTGTAATTTATGTAGCGCCTTTTGTGGTAATAAAGTATTCCAAGTGTTTTACAGGAGCACACATCAATCTGAGGCATTGACACTGAGCTGGGTGAGCAGGAAGATGAACAACACTGGAACCTGCTCTCTTTTTAGACTTGGCAATTCTAATTTCTGATTTCTCACCACGCCCAGTTGTGTTCAGTGAACAGCAGTACGGAGGAATGATCAAATCCTGAACCACTGTCTACTTCACAGCAACAGTGTTCAGGACTTCTGCTGAAACCTCCTGCTGATATTGGGCATTTTAAATTATTCTGTACGTGTGTGTGGGTGCATGTATGTGTATGAGGAGAAAGTGAGGACTGCAGATGCTGGAGATCAGAGCTGAAAATGTGTTGCTGGAAAAGCAGCTTATGCCCAAAACGTCGATTCTCCTGCTCTTTGGATGCTGCCTGACCTGCTGCGCTTTTCCAGCAACACATTTTCAGCTGCATGTATGTGTATGTCTGTGTGAAAATACATCTGCACATGTGTCCCTGTACACTCTCTTCCACTTGGGTCATGCCAACAGTTGTGTTAAACAGGAATGAATGGGTACAAAGACCCCACATGCTTCAGGTAACCTTTACCTAGCACCAGCATTTCAGTCCGTCCAGAGGGCTGGGCAGTAAACACTACACTGGCCCTTTGTAATGCAGCAACCCCCTCCCTACCCCCACCTCCCATCACTGCGACAGTGAGCTGCAATCATCATCACTGGGATGGAGCAGTTGAGCTGTAAGGAGAGACCTGGATTGTTCTGTTCAGACCAGTAAAGACATGATTGAGATGCATCAGATTATGATTGGGTCTGGACAAGGGGATTAGAGAGCAGCTTTCCCCTGGGTTGAGGGGCCAATCATGAGGAGGTGTAGTTTTAGGGGAAGGGGCAGGACGGGCATTTGAGAAAAAAAATCTTTTTAACTCCGAGGGCAGTGGGAATCTGGAATGCACTGCCTGGGAAAGTTGTGAAGGCTGGAAATCTTCCAACCCATAAATATATTTGAATGAACACTTAGGGTGGCACAGTGGTTAGCACTGCAGCCTCACAGCACCAGAGACCCGGGTTCAATTCCCGCCTCAGGCGACTGTGTGGAGTTTGCACGTTCTCCCCGTGTCTGCGTGGGTTTCCTCCGGGTGCTCCGGTTTCCTCCCACAGTCCAAAGATGTGCGGGTCAGGTGAATTGGCCATGCTAAATTGCCCGTAGTGTTAGGTAAAGGGGTAGGGGTCTGGGTGGGTTACACTTCAGCGGGGTCGGTGTGGACTTGTTGGGCCGAAGGGCCTGTTTCCACACTGTAAGTAATCTAATCTAAAAATATCATAACATTGAAGGATATCGGACACATGCAGGAAATAGTGATTTGTGCATCTTTCGTGATAGTTATTTTGGGGTAGACTCAATGGGCCAAAGGGTCTTTTCTGTGCTGTATGACAATGACCAGTAACTGTGAGAGCCGTTTGACAGTAAGACCCTGTACACCTTCAGGGTGCTCTCAGACTCCACCAGATCAGTGTTTTCAAGTGTGTTGTCTCAACTTGATTGTTTGAGATTTGCTGGTGTGGTTTCGAGAGAGAGAGAGAGGAGTCTACAACCGCAACCGGGAGAGCTGCAGCCCATCGCCATCTCCCCTACTGCCCCAGTCAGACAGTGAGAGTGAGCTTGCTGCTTTTGGATGGTTTAATACCCAGCGATCAGTTAGGCTGCGAGCAGGTAGGTGTCTCGACAGTTGCTATCTATGTTCTGTATACCCTGTTTGCAAAACCATTTAATTGTTCATATATAAGTTTCTAGTGTAAATATTATCGCAGACACTTTACTGTTCATCTCCAACATGGGATAAAATTCCACTTTGGGTTTAAATTGTCTACTAAAGCTTAATCTTTGGTGAAAGTCCAACTTTGGACCCGTTTTTCACCTGCTGTGACATGTCAGGAGCGCCTAACAGAGTGTACAATTGTTGTAATGCTGAAAAACTCTGAACAGCGGAAACCCTGAGAATTTATTTCTTCTTCCAAGGGGTGTGGGTGTGATTGGTAAGACCAGCATTTATTGCTTCTTCCTAATTGCCCCCTGAACAGGGTATCTCCCTCGGTCATTTCAGAGGACAATTACGTCCACATTGCTGTGAGTCTGGGGAAGGACATGTGATTTTTTTACAACAATTGATGATATTTTCGCGGTCACTGAGACTAACTTCCAATCCCAGATTGATTCATAGTCTTCAGTCCAACCAGTCCACACCAACCATGTTCCCAAACTAAACTACTCCCCCGCCTGTACATGCTTGGCACATGGCCTTCCAACCCTTTCCTATTCACAAACTCATCCAAGTGCCTTTTAAACGTAACTGTACCTATATCCAGCACTTTCTCTGGCAGTTCGTATCACACGTGAGCCACTCCAGTTAAAAAAAAGTTGCCCCTTGTATCCTTTCTAAATCTTTCTCCACTCTCCTTAAAAATATGCCCCCTAGTCTGAAATCCCCCACCCTTGAGAAAAGGCATCTGCTATTCACCTTATCTGTACCTTTCATGATTTTATTAACCTAAGGCCACCCCTTATTCTGCTACGATCCAGTGAAAAAAGCAGCCGCAGCCTGTCCTGCTAACTGAAGCTTCCCAGTCCCCTGCTGACTGTGCTGATTTGAACTCATCCCCAGAGCTTGAACCTGGGACTCTACATTAATGTTAAAACAAAGTAATATACTGCGCATACTTCAAATAGGAGAGAGTGCTGGAGAAACTTGGGAGGTCCAGCAGAATCTGGACGTAAGCGGAATTAATGTTTTGGATCCGGTGACTTGGAGAGAAATTGTTTGGCTCCAAAGCTGCTACCAGGCCTGCTGAATTTCTCTAGCACCTGCTATATTTCTTACCCCTGGCTTACTGTCTCGACAGAGACACTATCTTTACTCACCCTACTGTTAATTTATACCTTTGACAGACACAGACAGGAGTTGTTCGCCTTGGAGCTTAGAAATTTAGAGGGGGATTTAGGTGAGGTTTCCAAGATATTAACATGAACTGATTTGTTTCTCTCTCTGTCTCCTCGAAGGTCCTTTTTAGGGAGGGAAATCTGCCATCTTTACCTGGTCTGGCCTACATGTGACTCCAGACCCACAGCAATGTGTTTTTCTGTTAACTACCCTCTGAAATGGCCTAATAAGGCACACCATGGACAGTAAATGCTGACCCAGTCAGTGATGCTCACATCCACTGAACATTCTCTTTTCAAAAGCTATCTGCTGGTGAATTGAGATTTCCTTTACCAAAAAAAAATGTTAAAATACCTGCTAAGTGTTGATCTCTAGTCCGAGTTTGAGTCTTAACATGCACACGTACAAGATTCATGACAATCCTAGAGCTGTAGAGCATGGAAACAGACCCTTCGGTCCAACCTGTCCATGCCGACCAGATATCCCAACCCAATCTAGTCCCACCTGCCAGTACCCGGCCCATTTCCCTCCAAACCCTTCCTATTCATATACCCATCCAAATGCCTCTTAAATGTTGCAATTGTACCAGCCTCCACCACATCCTCTGGCAGCTCATTCCATACACGTACCATCCTCTGCCTGAAAACGTTGCCCCTTAGGTCTCTTTTATACCTTTCCTCTCTCACCCTAAACCTATGCCCTTTAGTTCAGGACTCCCCCACCCCAGGGAAAAGACTTTGTCTATTTATCCTATCCATGCCCCTCATAATTTTGTAAACCTCTATAAGGTCACCCCTCAGCTTCCGACGCTCCAGGGAAAACAGCCCCAGCCTGTTCAGCCTCTCCCTGTAGCTCAGATCCTCCAACCCTGGCAACGTCCTTGTAAATCTTTTCTGAACCCTTTCAAGTTTCACAACATCTTTCCGATAGGAAGGAGACCAGAATTGCACGCAATGTTCCAACAGTGTCCTAACCAATGTCCTGTACAGCCACAACATGACCTCCCAACCCCTGTACTCAATACTCTGACCAATAAAGGAAAGCATACCAAACACCTTCCTCAGTGTCAGCAGTTACTGTTTTATACACTGTTGCATTATTTTGGAACTTTGGAGGAAAAAATGTCAAAACAACAGCACTATTTTTTTTAAAAAGGGCGAATCAGATTACTGTATTTTAATTTTTTACGAGGGGAGAGCGCGCAGTCAAGGGCTAGGCTAGCAACTCCAACGATCATCAGTGACAGCAGCATTGCTCTACCCTCACATAAACCAGTTCCATGTGACCACATAGAATGGGCCTTCCTTAATGTGATTAAAGCAGCCTGTATCATGGTACAGAGTTCACCATCTTTCAACTGCTTCCTCAGTATTGATCATCTTACCTGGTCAACAAGAGGAACAACGAACAATGCTCTCCAAATAACATTTGTTTTTGGGTAATGTATTATAGGGTCTGACCTTCCTCTGTTTCCGTTGCTGTATCTCAGTATCTGGTATCAGTATCACACTCTCGTTGTGGTTACAGTTTAAGCTAGGATTGCAGGTGGTCTGTTGCTGCAAGATATGGCAACTGCTGACAGTTTGTTTAATGAAGTATGCTTTAACATAATGTCTCAGCAAGTGTAGCAATGTATCATGGTCCTTTTCCGACACACACACACACACACACACACACACACACACACACACACACACACACACACACACACGATTGCTCCTTCTAAGGACAGTAATTTTTTAGCCTAAATGAATTTCATTAAGTCTCTCCATATCCATGGTTATTGCTTTCTCAAATATTTGTGGGGTGGTTGTTATCATCGTGGTGCCCACTCCTGTCAGTACAGCACCAGCTCTGAGTTGCATATACCAATATTTTTCCAGATAACCTAGACACTCTGGGTATGATGTGTCCCGAGGAAACGTAGTCCTGATGTCCTTTTACTAGTGAGGCTGATGCTTCCCTCTCCCCCAGATATGGATTTGGACTTGAATATTACTGCTATTACAACACAATTCAGGCTTCTCCCAATGTAGCGTGTATTTTGAAGGTGTACACTGTACCTTTAAGAGAGGACAGAGAGCGAATGCTGTTCTGAACTGAGAGATTACACGGACATGTGTATGTGACTAGATGACAGACCCAGGGTGTACTGGAAAATTGAAAATATGTTACATTTAGCTGTGAAATTGATACCTGAGTTGATTGCTGTTTTGTTAACCGCTTGAATTTAACCAAACAATTTAAGTTATGGCTCAGGATACTAAAGAGGAGAAAGTGAGGACTGCAGATGCTGGAGAGCAGAGCTGAAAATGTGTTGCTGGAAAAGCGCAGCAGGTCAGGCAGCATCCAAGGAGCAGGAGAATCGACGTTTCGGGCATGAGCCCTTCTTCAGGAATGAGGAGGGTGTGCCAGGCAGGCTAAGATAAAAGGTAGGGAGGAGGGACTTGGGGGAGGGGCGTTGGAAATGTGATAGGTGGAAGGAGGTTAAGATGAGGGTGATAGGCCTGAGTGTGGGTGGGGGCGGAGAGGTCAGGAAGAAGATTGCAGGTTAGGAAGGTGGTGCTGAGTTCGAGGGATTTGACTGAGACAAGGTGGGGGGAGGGGAAATGAGGAAACTGGAGAAATCTGAGTTCATCCCTTGTGGTTGGAGGGTTCCTAGATGAGGCGCTCTTCCTCCAGCCGTCGTGTTGCTATGGTCTGGCGATGGAGGAGTCCAAGGACCTGCATGTCCTTGGTGGAGTGGAAGGGGGAGTTGAAGTGTTGAGCCATGGGGTGGTTGGGTTGGTTGGTCCGGGTGTCCCAGAAGTGTTCTCTGAAACGGTCCGCAAGTAGGTGGCCTGTCTCCCCAATATAGAGGAGGCCACATCGGGTGCAGCAGATACAAGAAATGATGCGTATGGAGGTGCAGGTGAATTTGCGACTGATATGGAAGGATCCCTTGGGGCCTTCGGGCGACCGTATCAACATGGAGATTTACTACAAACCGACTGACTCCCACAGCTACCTGGACTACGCCTCCTCCCACCCTGCCCCCTGTTAAAACGCCATCCCATATTCCCAATTCCTTCATCTCAGCCGCATCTGCTCCCAGGAGGACCAGTTCCAATACCGTACAACCCAAATGGCCTCTTCTTCAAAGACCGCAATTCCCCCCCAGACGTGATCGACAATGCCTTCCACCCCATCTCCTCCACTTCCCACTCCTCCGCCCTTGAGCTCCACCCCTCCAATCGCCACCAGGACCGAACCTCACTGGTCCTCACCTACCACCCCACCAACCTCCACATACATCGTATCATCCGTCGTCATTTCCGTCACCTCCAAATGGACCCCACCACCAGGGATATATTTCCCTCCCCTCCCCAATCAGCATTCCGAAAAGACCACTCCCTCCGTGACTCCCTCGTCAGGTCCACACCCCCCACCAACCCAACCTCCACTCCCGGCACCTTCCCCTGCAACCGCAAGAAATGCAAAACTTGCGCCCACACCTCCTCCCTTACTTCCCTCCAAGGCCCCAAGGGATCCTTCCATATCCGCCACAAATTCACCTGCACCTCCACACACATCATTTCCTGCATCCGCTGCACCCGATGTGGCCTCCTCTATATCGGGGAGACAGGCCGCCTACTTGCGGAACGTTTCAGAGAATACCTCTGGGACACCCGGACCAACCAACCCAACCACCCCGTGGCTCAACACTTCAACTCCCCCTCCCATTCCACCGAGGACATGCAGGTCCTTGGACTCCTCCATCGCCAGACCATAGCAACACGACGGCTGGAGGAAGAGCGCCTCATCTTCCGCCTAGGAACCCTCCAACCACAAGGGATGAACTCAGATTTCTCCAGTTTCCTCATTTCCCCTACCCCCACCTTGTCTCAGTCAAATCCCTCGAACTCAGCACCACCTTCCTAACCTGCAATCTTCTTCCTGACCTCTCCGCCCCCACCCCACTCCGGCCTATCACCCTCACCTTGACCTCCTTACACCTATCGCATTTCCAACGCCCCTCCCCCAAGTCCCTCCTCCCTACCTTTTTATCTTAGCCTGCTTGGCACACTCTCCTCATTCCTGAAGAAGGGCTCATGCCCGAAACATCAATTCTCCTGCTCCTTGGATGCTGCCTGACCTACTGCGCTTTTCCAGCAACAGATTTTCAGTTCAGAATACTAAAACCCAATTGAGTTTGAATTTATTGTTTTGCCAACATCATACCAATGAGACAATCCAATTTTGGGGGGTATAAAATGCAGACCTTTTGAAAATTGGTCAGAGAGCAACTGCCATTGAGAGAGAAAACCACCTGGAGAGTTAATTCCAAACTAACATCCTGCTCTGAAAGAAATTTAGAAAATTCTCTATGATCCAGGGAAATTAGCAGCTGGAAAAATGAAGATACACAAGAAGACAGCTGCTGTGTGGTTTTGAAGCTAAGTTGATGTAACTTTAGTAAATGTCTTACTGGAACAGGATATTGTTATAGAGTTGGAAGCAGTTAGGCAGGGGGCTTACAGTTGTGAATTGTTTCATGTTCACCTTTAGAGTTAAAAATTGATATTATTTTCTTTAAATAATGGAATTTGGGAGTTCTCTGTCACTCATATTTTAAGATTATGGGGCAAGCTGAGCTTTTCTGGGTGTTTGTTTAATTAACAGAGAGGTTCACCACCGTGCTGTAACACAGGACAAATGTGAAACCCAAGGAGAAAGCATTTCAAACAGGAAGCACAATTGTAGAAAGCGTTTCTCCGTGTACCGTGTACCATGTACCGTGTTTAACTCTGAGCTGCCTCTGTACATTTTCAATGCTCTTAATTTCATTCTCTCAGAATTGTGACGGTGTGGAATGAGACCATTCAGTCCATAGTGCCTGCACTGGTTCTGTCCCCTCATGCCAATCTTTTTCCTTTACCCCATATCCCTGCACACCATTCCTACCCCAATAACCATCTAATGCCCCTCTTGAATACCTCCATTGAACCTGCATCCACCATGTTCCCAGGAAGTACATTCTTTTGCCAGACAATGGTGTATGAATGATCTGAATGTGGGGGATAGCGGGCATTACAGCCAAATTTACAGATGGTGCTAAAACAGATGTGAACGTAAGTTGCAATGAAGAAAAGTGAAGTTTACAGATGGATGGTAATAGGTTGGCTGATGATTGTGGATAAGTGAGAGGTTATATATTTTGTTTGGAGAAATAAAAAAGTGAGAAACTTCAGACTGTGCAGAGGGATCGGGTTGTTGTTAGGTGTGAATCACAGTAAACTATGATGTGGAGGAGCTGCTGTTGGACTGGGATGGACAATGTTAAAAATCACACAACACCAGGTTATAGTCCAACAGGTGTTTAGGTACAGCAGGTAATAAGGAAGGCAAACGGGGTTTCGTGTTTATTGCAAAAGGAACAGAACATAAAAGTACAGAAGTGTGGTTGCAACATTACGAGGCATTAGTGTGACTGCACCTGGAGTATTGTGCAGTGTTGGTCCCTTTACTTGAGAAGGGATGTACTTGTATTGGATACAGCTCCCAGGAACTTCACTGGGTTGATTCGGAGATGGGGAACGGTGGGTGGTGTGGGTGGGGGGTGGGGGGTGTGGGTGTGTGGGGAACGGTGGGGTGTGGGTGTGTGGGGGTTGTGGGTGTGTGGGGGGTGGGGTGTGGGGGGTGTGGGTGTGTGGGGATGCGGTTGCGGTTGTCTAATAAAGAGAGATGGATTCTAGGCCAGTGAATAAATTTGAGGATGATAGACAGACAGATTTTTAATGAGTAATGGGTTGAAGATTTATGGAGATGGGTGAGGAAAGTGGAGTTGAGGCTGAGATTAGGCATCTTCCGCCTGGGAACCCTCCAACCACAAGGGATGAACTCAGATTTCTCCAGTTTCCTCATTTCCCCTCCCCCCACCTTGTCTCAGTCGGTTCCCTCAACTCAGCACCGCCCTCCTAACCTGCAATCCTCTTCCTGACCTCTCCGCCCCCACCCCACTCCAGCCTATCACCCTCACCTTGACCTCCTTCCACCTATCCCACCTCCATCGCCCCTCCCCCAAGTCCCTCCTCCCTACCTTTTATCTTAGCCTGCCTGGCACCCTCTCCTCATTCCTGATGAAGGGCTTATGCCCGAAACGTCGAATTTCCTGTTCCTTGGATGCTGCCTAACCTGCTGCGCTTTAACCAGCAACACATTTTCAGTTGAGATTAGATCAGCCATGATCATATTAAATGGTGGCGCAGGCTTGAGGGGCTGAATGGCCTTCTCCTGCTCTTTATGTTACTAGATCCATACCCTGTCATTCTCGATGTAACCCTTACTGAGGCCAGTGTCTCCCTGGTACTTGCCCTGGTTTGAATTCCCATGTCCCCACAGTCTGAGTGCGGGTGTCTGGATACTAGTCCAGTGAGGCTCTGATCGATCACTGTGTCCCTCCACGCTCCTGTCTGTAACTACGTTTCCAGTGCAGAACAAAGTCTCCCTCCTGAAATGAAGTTAAAATGCACCATGCTGGATTGTGGCCGTGCAGGTGCTGTGTTTGAAACAACAAACATGATGTCCTGAAGGAGCCACCCCCAACCTCCCACCTCGGGGTGAACAGTATGGAATTAGAGTGCCACTCCCTGCTTCTGAAAATATCATTAACTGCACCAGGCCCTGAGTAAACACTGAAATTAACTTGTCCCTGCCTGACTGAAAGGTATGCAATAAACAGCGCCTCCCCCAGAATCAACACATCAGGCTGTTACAGTAAGGGAGAGTGGTGAGACAGCAAAAGGTGCTGTTCTTACAACAGGTTTTGTGTGTGAGCATTCCCCTCCCTCCGTCTTCATTATTAAGTAACGTTGGCGCGTTGTTGCTGTTGCATTGTTCAGGGAGGATGGTGGTGCTGTGATCATGTCACTGGAATAGAAACTCACACTAACATTGTGGGTGAAATCACACACTGAAATTTACGCCGTTTTGAAAAGGAGTCTGCTATCCTGACCTGGTCTGGGCTATAGGTGGCTCCAGACCTCCAGCAATGGGGTTAACTGCTCCATAATTACCCTCTGAAACGGCCAAGTGAGACTCACTTCAAGGGAGGGGAGGGCTGGGCTAGCCCTGCCTGTGACAGATAATAAAGAAAATAAATCTCAGCTGACAGTAGTACCTGATAATCAGATCTCCGAGTGAAACCTGCCGTCTATGAAGAGAAATCAAAGTTAATGTTTCAGGCAACTGAGACACTAACTCTGATTTCTCACAACAGAAGCTGCCTGAAGATTGTGCATGTTTTGAGCAGTCAATCCATGTAATATTTTGCAAATTCCAATTTGGAAATAGTGGTTAGCACTGCTGCCTCACAGCGCCAGCGACCTGGGTTCAATTCCCGACTCAGGGGACTGACTGTGTGGAGTTTGCACGTTCTCCCGTGTCTGCGTGGGTTTCCTCTGGGTGCTCCGGTTTCCTCCCACAGTCCAAAGATGTGCGGGTCAGGTGAATTGGCCACGCTAAATTGCCCGTAGTGTTAGGTAAGGGGTAATTGTAGGGGTATGGGTGGGTTGCGCTTCGGTGGGTCGGTGTGGACTTGTTGGGCCGAAGGGCCTGTTTCCACACTGTAAGTAATCTAATCTAATCTAATCTAAAAACCAGTCTTTGACTCAAGATTGGGACACAGACAGACTCTAACCTCACACCCTTTAATGCATTGTCTGAGCTGAGGTGTCATTTTTTTAAATGAAACCTTAAATTATTACATTAGATTACTTACAGTGTGGAAACAGGCCCTTCAGCCCAAAATGTCCACACTGACCCGCCGAAGCGCAACCCACCCATTCCCCTACATTTACCCCTTACCTAACACTACGGGCAATTTAGCGTGGCCAATTCACCTGGCCCGCACATCTTTGGACTGTGGGAGGAAACCGGAGCACCCGGAGGAAACCCACGCAGACACGGGGAGAACATGCAAACTCCTCACAGACCATCGCCTGAGGTGGGGATTGAACCCGGGTCTCTGGCGCTGAGAGGCAGCAGTGCTAACCACTGTGCCGCCCACAAATCTCAGGAATATGACTGGAAAGAAGTTCTGGGATTTACATATTAATGAACCACAACCTGCAACCCATTCTAAAGATAAAAATCACACATCACCAGGTTATTGTCCAATAGGTTTAATTGGTGGTTGTGTTACACAATGATGAAGGAGCATCGCTCCGAAAGCTAGTGCTTCCAAATAAACCTGTTGGACTATAACCTGGTGTTGTGTGATTTTTAACTTTGTACACCCCAGTCCAACACCGGCATCTCCAACTCATTCTAAAGACAAAAGGCTTAACAGCAATCTAGGATTGTTCAATTTATCGTTTCAGCTGCATCACACTGATCCTTTACAATAAATTCTGTGTCTTATGATCCTGCCCCACAACCACCTGATGAAGGAGCAGCACTCTGAAAGCTACTGCTTCTAAATAAACCTGCAGGACTATAACCTGGTGCTGTGTGGTTTTTAACTTGTCCACCCCAGTCCAACACCAGCTCATCCATATTAATTCTTGGTGTCAGTTCCTCAAACTCCTCTGCTACAGCTTCCTGTTTATTCTGCAGCTTGTCCCCTGCTGGGGTTTTGCTGCTGGCACAGGTCTTTACTGCCTGGGAGATGCCTGCACACTCACCCAACTTCTGGATGGTTCTCTCACCCTGAAGGGTAACTCTTTCCGGATCGGTTCCCCTTGGCAACAGCCCAATTTTATTCTTCTCTTGTTTTCAAAAACATCGAACTGCTCACCTCAAGGTTTCTTAAAAGCATCATCTAAATGCTAAATCTTGGGTAAACTAACTGCTGGCATCTTGGGTAAAAGTAACAAGACACCGATAGAAACAAGCTTAAAAATGTGTTGCAGGTCAGGCAGCATCAAAGGAACAGGAGAGTCGACGTTTCGGGCATAAGTCCTTCTTCAGGAATAAAATCGTCGATTCTCCTGCTCCTTGGATGCTGCCTGACCTGCTGCGCTTTTCCAGCAACACATTTTTAAGCTCTGATCCCCAGCATCTGCAGTCCTCACTTTCTCCTACCAACAGAAACAAACAAAATAGGAGCGGGACTAGGTCATTCGGCCCATTGAGTCTGCTCCCACCTTTTGTTATGATCGTAACTCCTGAGCCTGTTTCTCCTTTCCCCTCCTGCCCTTTGATCCCTCTAGCCCCAAGAGCTACATCCAACTCTGGCTCCAATCGCTTTCTGTGTCAGAGAGTTGCACAGGCTCCCCACTCTCTGCGCGAAGACATTTCTCCTCAGCTCAGTCCGAAACAGCCCACCCCATATTTTTCGACTGTGACCCTGATTCTGGAGTCCTCCACGATTGGGGTTGTCCAACCCACAAGGGAGATACTCAATAAATGGCAGCACACCAGGAAGCTCAGGGAAAGAGAGGGATCTTGGGGTGTTTGTCCACAGGCCCCTGGAGGTGGTGGGACAGGTTAATAGGGTGGTTAAGATAACATTAGATTACTATCAGTGTGGAAACAGGCCCTTCGGCCCACCAAGTCCACACCGACCCACCGAAGCACAACCCACCCATACCCCTACATTTACCCCTTACCTAACACTACGGGTAATTTAGCATGGCCAATTCACCTGACCTGTACATCTTTGGACTGTGGGAGGAAACCAGAGCACCCGGAGGAAACCCACGCAGACACGGGGAGAATGTGCAAACTCCACACAGTCAGTCGCCCGAGGCAGGAATTGAACCCGGTTCTCTGGCGCTGTGAGGCAGCAGTGCTAACCACCGTGCCACCCACTAAGAAGGCCATAGGGGACACTTGCCTTTATCAGTCAGGGCTTGGATGATCAGAGCAGGGAGGCTCTGGTGGAGCTGTCCAGGAGTTTAGGGAGGCCACAGCTGGAGGACTGTGTGCAGTTTCTGGTGCCCACACTATAGGAAGGATGTGATTGTACTGGGAGGGGGTACAGAGGGGATTCACCAGGATACTACCTGGGATGGAGCAGGTTAGTGATGAAGACAGGCTGGAGAAGCTCAGGGTGGTTTCTTTAGAGCAGAGAAGGCTGAGGAGGGTGGGGGGGGTGCCTGATCGAGGTGGATAAGATTATGAAGGGATGGGGGAGATAGCGGCTGCTCCCCCTTAGTCACAGGGTCAGTAACCGGGGAGATAATCGTTGGATGAAAGGATGGTGGGGGTCTGGAATGAACTGCCTGTAGCGGGGGTAGGGGGAGTTGAGGCAAGAAACCTCACAACCTTCAAACAGTACTGGAAGGAATATCATAACATTCCAGGCAATGGGCCAAGTGTGGGGGAAATGGGACTCATCGATAGGTTAGTGCAGAATCAATGGGCTGAAGGGCCTTTGCTGTGCTGAATGACTTGATGACTCAGCACCACGTACAGAACCTAAAACAAAATTCAACATCCTTTTAATCCTACATAATGCAGAAATACAAATTAATACATGTTTCTATCCTCTTCAGCAGTTAAGGTTTCAATAATATCATTAACATTCCTAATAAAATCTCTCTAATCCAATCTCACTTCCCCACTGTATGCGTTGTCCCAACTGTTTGAAACATTTAAAGCAGATGGAGCATTTTAAACTGAGTTTAATCGTGACTGTTTTACATTCCACCTTCTTTTTCTGGCTTTCCCTTGAAAATAAAAATACTTTCTCCCTTCTTCTCTGGTTCATCATCTTTAAAACCTCGATCAGCTCCCTATCAGGCTTATATCACAAAGAAATATTGCTGACAACTTTAATCTTTTCTGAACATTATAAACATTTGTTCAGGTATCATTTGAGGAATAAAAAAATACTCTTCTCCAGTATATCTACTTATTTTTCTGCATTTTAAAATCCATCTTCTGATCTGTTCTTGAAGCCACTATGTTTATGTGACAAGGCCAGTTCTGTTTCTGATTCCGCCCCCAAGTATTGATGGTGGGGGATTCAGTGATGGTAACACCATTGAATGTCAAGAGGCAATGGTTAGATTATGTCTTATTGGAGATGGTCAGAGCTTGGCATTTAAATGGGGAAAATGTTATTTGCCACTCATCAGCCCAAACCTGGATATTGTTCAGAATTTGCTGCATTTGAACACGGACTGCTTCAGTCTGTGAGGAGTTGTGAATGGGGCTGAACATTGTGCAGTCATCGGTGAACATCCCCCACTTCTGACCTCCTGATGAAGGGAAGGTCATTGATAAAGCAGCTGAAGGTGGTTGGGTCCAGGACACTCCCCTGAGGGACTCCTGCAGAGCTGTCCTGGAGCTGAGATGACTGACCCTCCAACAACCACAACCACCTTCCTCTGTGCCAGGGATGACTCTAACGGAGCACAAGTCTTCAGTACTATTGGCGGAATGTTGTCAGGGCCCATAGCCTTTGCAATGTTCAGTATCTCCAGCTGTCTCTTGATATGATTAGATTTTTAGTAGGTTAAAATCTTCGAGTAAAAAATGAGGTTTTAGATTAGACTTACAGCGTGGAAACAGGCCCTTCGGCCCAACAAGTCCACACCGACCCGCCGAAGCGCAACCCACCCATACCCCTACATTTACCCCTTACCTAACACTACGGGCAATTTAGCTTGGCCAATTCACCTGACCCGCACATCTTTGTGACTGTGGGAGGAAACCGGAGCACCCGGAGGAAACCCACGCAGACACGGGGAGAACGTGCAAACTCCACACAGTCAGTCGCCTGAGTCGGGAATTGAACCCAGGTCTACAGGCGCTGTGAGGCAGCAATGCTAACCACTGTGCCACCGTGCCGCCCTAAGATGCTGGAGATCACAGCTGCAAATGTGTTGCTGGTCAAAGCACAGCAGGTTAGGCAGCATCTCAGGAATAGAGAATTCGACGTTTCGAGCATAAGCCCTTCATCAGGAATAAGAGAGAGAGAGCCAAGCCGGCTGAGATAAAAGGTAGGGAGGAGGGACTAGGGGGAGGGGCGATGGAGGTGGGATAGGTGGAAGGAGGTCAAGGTGAGGGTGATAGGCCGGAGTGGGGTGGGGGCGGAGAGGTCAGGAAGAGGATTGCAGGTTAGGAGGGCGGTGCTGAGTTGAGGGAACCGACTGAGACAAGGTGGGGGGAGGGGAAATGAGGAAGCTGGAGAAATCTAACAGGCCCTTCGGCCCAACAAGTCCACACCGCCCCGCCGCAGCGCAACCCACCCATACCCCTACACTTACCCCTTAGCATGGCCAATTCACCTGACTTGCACATCTTTGGACTGTGGGAGGAAACCGGAGCACCCGGAGGAAACCCACGCAGACACGGGGAGAACGTGCAAACTCCACACAGTCAGTCGCCTGGGTCGGGAATTGAACCCGGGTCTCTGGCGCTGTGAGGCAGCAGTGCTAACCACTGTGCCACCGTGCCGCCATATCACGTGGAGTGAATGGAATTGACTGGAGCCTGGTCTCTGTGATGCTGGGGAACCACTAGAGGAGGCTGAGATGGATCATCCACTCAGCACTTCTGGGTGAAGATTGCTGCAAAAGCTTCACCTTTTTTGCCCTGACGTGCTGGGCTCCTCCATCATTGAGGATCGGGATACTTGTGGAGCCGTCTCCTCTGGTGACTTGTTGAAATTGCCCACCACCATTCCCAGCTGGCTGTGGAAGAACAGCAGAGCTCCGGTGTGATCTGTTGGTTGTGGAATCATTTCGCTCTGTCCATCACTTGCTGCCTTCTGCTGTTTAGTATCCTGATTGGCTGACTCACCAGGTTGGCCCCCCATCTTCAGTCAAGATTAGAGTGGTGCTGGAAAAGCACAGCAGGTCAGGCAGCATCCGAGGAGCTGGAGAATCAACGTTTCGGGCAGGAGCCCTTCATCAGGAATAGACCCCCATCCTCAGGTAGACCCGTGCTGCTCCTGCTGATCACTAACTACAAACCTTTTGTATTAAGGTTTATGCAGCACATATTCAAAATCCAAATAAATTATTAAAACACTAATAATTTGCAAACAGGATGTCCCTTTTGTACATCCATGTTAACTTGTTGTAATAGGATGATGCCTTTCTGAAGGTATTGTTCCCTCTGGTTTGGAATAAGGCCCATCATGATCTCTCGGTAGGACGGCACTTCGGTGACAGTGATTACAACTCCCTTACCTTTGCTACAGTCATGGAGAGCGATAGGAGCAGACGGTGTGGGAAAGTATTTCATTGGGGGTAGGGGGAATTACAATTCTATTGGGCAAGAACTGTGGAGCGTAAATTGGGAACAGATATTCTCAGGGAAATGCACAACGGAAATGTGTGGAAGCACTTATGGTTATTGCTAGATAGGTTTGTCCCACTGAGGCAAGGAAGGGATGATAGGGTGATAGGGTACAAATCGATGGGTTAAGTGGCCTCCTTCTGTGCTGTATAATTCTATATTTCCATGATTTTAGAGTTATGTCATAAATTCACTGTTATATTTTTAAAGTAGATTTTAAAATTATTCTTTGCCGGCTTCTAACTTGGTTCCAGTCCTAATGTTTATCACTTTTTCTGGCAAACTTATAGGCCATTGCAAACGTTAACTGACCTTGCTGTGAGTGCTGGGCAGATCTGTCCCACTGAGGCAAGGAAAGGATGGTATAGTGAAGGAATCTTGGATGACACGAGATGTGGGACATCTAGTCAAGAGGAAGAAGGAAGCTGACTTAAGGTTGAGGAAGCAAGGATCAGTCGGGGCTCTAGAGGGTTACAAGGTAGCCAAGAAGGAACTGAAGAATGGACTTAGGAGAGCTAAAAGGGGGCAAGAAAGGCCTTGGTGGGTAGGATTAAGGAAAACCCCAAGGCATTCTACATTTATGTGAGGATCAAGAGCATAGCCAGAGTGAGGGTAGAACCGATCAGGGATAGAGGAGGGGACCTGTGCCTGGAGTCAGAGGAGGTAGGGGAGGTCCTTAATGAATACTTTGCTTCAGTATTCATTAATGAGAAAGATCTTGGTCATTTGTGAGTACAGTCTGAAACAGGCTGATATGCTCAAACAGCTTGATGTTAAGAAGGAGGATGTGCTGGAAATTTTGAAAAACATGAGGTGACACAGTGGTTAGCACTGCTGTCTCACAGCGTCAGAGACCCGGGTTCAATTCCCGACTCAGGCGACTCTCTGTGTGGAGTTTACACATTCTCCCCGTGTCTGCGTGGGTTTCCTCCGGGTGCTCCGGTTTCCTCTGTCAATCGAAAAAAAGATGTGCAGGTTAGGTGAATTGGCCATGCTAAATTGCCTGTAGTGTTAGGTGAAGGGGTAAATGTCGGGGGAATGGATCTGGGTCGGTGTGGACTTGTTGGGCCGAAGGGCCTGTTTCCGCACTGTAAGTAATCTAATCTAATAAGTCCACTGGGCCAGCTGGGATATACCCAAGGTTACTACAGGAAGTGAGAGAAGAGATTGCTGTGCCTTTGGTAATGATCTTTGCATCCTCACTGTCCACTGAATAGGGCCAGATGATTGGAGGGTGGCAAATGCTATTCATTTGTTCAAGAAAGGGAATGGGGATAATCCTGGGAATTATAGACCGGTCAGTCTTATGGAGAGGATTATTGGAGAGGATTCTGATAGACTGGATTTATAATATTTGGAAAAGTGAAGTTTGATTAGAGATCGTCAGCATGGCTTTGTGAGGGGCAGGTCCTGCCTCACAAACCTCATTGAATTATTTGAAGATGTGACAAAACACATTGATGAAGGTAGAGCAGTGGATGTGCTGTATATGGATTTTAGCAAAGCATTTGGTAAGGTTCCCCATGGTAGGCTCATTCAGAAAGTAAGGAAGCATGGGATACAGGGAAATCTAGCTGTCTGGATACAGAATTGGCTGGCCCACAGGAGACAGTGTGGTGGCAATTGGAACGTATCTAGCCTGGAGCTCGGTGACCAGTGGTGTTCTGCAGGGATTGGTTCTGGGACCTCTGCTCTTCATGATTTGTATAAATGGCTTGGATAAGGAAGTGGAAGGGAGGATTAGTTAGTTTGCCGATGGCACAAAGGTGGTTGGAGTGGTGAATAGTGTGGAAGGCTGTTGTAGGCTTTAACAGAACATTGACAGGATACAGAACTGGGCTAGTATGTGGCAGATGGAGTTCAACCTGGAAACGTGTGAAGTTATTCATTTTGAAAGGGCAAATTAAAATGCAGACTAGGGTTAAAAGCAGGATTCTTGGCAGTGTGGAGGAACAGAGGGATCTTGGGGTCTATGTCCATAAATCTCTCAAAGTTGCCACCCAAGTTGATGGGTTTGTTAAGATGGTTTATAGTGTGTTGGCTTTCATGAGCAGGAGGATTGAGTTTAAGAGCCATGAGGTTATGCTTTAGCTGTACAGAGCCCTGGTTAGACCACATTTGGAATATTGTGTTCAGTTCTGTTCTCCTCATTATAGGGAAGATGTGGAAGCTTTAGAGAGGGTACAGAGGAGATTTCCCAGGATGCTGCCTGGACTGGAGAGTGTGTCTTATGAAGAAAGGTTGAGGGAGGTAGGACTTTTCTCATTGGAGTGAAAAAAGATGAGAGGTGACTTGATAGAGGTGTACAAGATGATGAGAGGCATAGATAGAGTGGATAGACAGAGACTTTTTCCCAGGGTGGAAATGGCTATCACAAGGGGCATAATTTTAAGGTGATTGAAGGAAGGTTTAGGGGAGATGTCAGAGGGAGGTCCATTACACTGAGGGTGGTGGGTGTGTGGGATGCACTGCCAGCAGTGGGAGTAGAGTCAGATACATTAGGGACATTTAAACGACATATGGATGACAGTACAATGAAGGTTATGTAGGTTAGTCTGATCTTGGAGTAGGATAAAAGGCCGGTACAAGATCAAGGGCCGAAGGGCCTGTCCTGTGCTGTACTGTTCTAGGTTCTGTGTTCCATGTTGTATGATGAATCCTGATTCTGATGTTTGTCATTTAAGTACATTATTTAGATGAGTATATAGGAAGCATTGCAGAGACAGGAATATCAGTTTCAGGACAGTGACGTGCACTGTCTAAGATTACAAAGGGATCTTCAGCAATTGGGTCAGGGCTGAGGAGGGGCAGATAGAGGTTAATTTGGATCGATGTGAAATATTGCATTTTGGTAAAACAAACAAGGACAGGATTTACACAATTATTGGTCGGTTGAAATTTGCATCACGGGGAGACAGGGTGGTTCAGAAGACATTTCACACACTTACCTTCATTACTCAGATGTCTGAGTGTAGGAGTTGGGGCGTTATGTTGAAGTTCAACAGGACATTGGTGAGGCACTTTCTGGAGTGCTGTGTGTTGTTGTGGTCTCTCTGTTCTCGGGAAGATATTATTAAATTGGAGAGGGTTCAGAAAAGATTTACCAGGATGTTGCTGGAAACGAAGGGCTTGAGTTATAAAGAAAGACTGGATAGGCTGGGAGTGTAGAAGGCTGAGGTTTATAAACACCATGAGGGACATAGATAAGGTGAATGACAAGGGTCTTTTCCCTGAGGTGGGCGAGCTCAAATCTCGGGGATATATATTTTTAAGGTGAGATGAGGATCAACCTTTTCTACACACAGAGTGGTTTGTGTGGAAGGAACTGCCAGAGAAGATGGAGGATGCAGGTACAGTTACAACATTTTACAATCAACTCACCAACTTCCCCAGATGCCCCATTGAAAGCATATGGTCCAGGTGCATAACGGCCTGGTGTGGCAACAGCTCGGCCCCAGGACCGTTAGACACTACAGGTGGTGGTGTGTACAGCCCAGACCATCACGGAAGCCAACCTTCCATCCATGGACTCCATTTACACAGCTCGCTGTCATGGAAAGGCTGTCAACTTTGAAGACCCCTCCTATCCCAGTAATGACCTCCTACAACCTCCTCTGTCAGGAAGATACAGAAACCAGCACACTCGCACCAGCAGGTTCAGGAACAGATTCTTCCTGCTGTTATCAAACTGATGAACGGACCTCTCTAACTTCAAATAAATGTTGATCTTGCTTTGTAGACCTCCTGTTCAGTGTAACCCTGTATGTCTCACTCTGTCTAAACCCACTGGGATTGGAATGTCATTGGTTGCTATGATCTGCCTGTACTCCTCACAAAACAAAACCTTTCACTGTTCTTAGGTACAGGTGCCTATAATAAACCAAATCCAACATTTAAAAGACATTGTTAATTTTAAATCTGACATAGATAAACTTTTCTTAAGGAAGGGTATTAATGGATAAAGGCCAAAGGCAGATTACATGGAGTTTGGCTTCTGATCAGCTATGATATCATTGAATGGTAGAACAGGCTTGAGGGGCTGAATGGCCTCCTCCTGTTGCTGTGTTCTTGTGTGAGTTTATTTCAGTGATAGCCTGGAGTTACACAGCAGTAGCAGGGAGGAGGCTGTTGATATAGCAGTGATTAAATTGATGTGTTCTCAACAGCACTGAGAGATGGTAACTGCTCATTTTCACACACCATCTGTGCTCTCACAACGTCTGCCTGCTGTTCCTTTTCTGTTCTCCCAAAACAAGAAATCAGTGAAATTAATCACTGGCAGAATTCAGGCCGGACAGCACTCAGTAATAACCAGGGCTGGGCCAGGGCTGCAGGGGCCTTGAATATTCGAGGTGGTATATGTTGAAGAGACAGAAGCTGAACAGGCCCAAGAACAGGAGTTTTTTTTGAGTTTTTTTTATTTACGAGGTCAATTCCTGGAATGGCGGGATTACCTTACACTGAAAGACTGGAGCGACTGGGCTTGTATACCCTTGAGTTTAGAAGACTGAGAGGGGATCTGATTGAGACATATAAGACTATGAAAGGCTTGGACACTCTGGAGGCAGGAAACATGTTTCTGCTGATGGGTGAGTCCCGAACCA
This sequence comes from Hemiscyllium ocellatum, assembly GCF_020745735.1. Lineage (NCBI taxonomy): Eukaryota > Metazoa > Chordata > Chondrichthyes > Orectolobiformes > Hemiscylliidae > Hemiscyllium > Hemiscyllium ocellatum. Next base: position 4,533,888 of record NC_083402.1, read on the forward strand.
GAGGACACAGCTTAAAAATACGGGGTAGACCATTTAGGACAGAGATGAGGAGAAACTTCTTCACCCAGAGAGTGGTGGGTGTGTGGAATGCTCTGCCCCAGAGGGCAGTGGAGGCCCAGTCTCTGGATTCATTTAAGAAAGAGTTGGATAGAGCTCTCAAGGATAGTGGAATCAAGGTTATGGAGATAAGGCAGGAAGCGGATACTGATTAGGAATGATCAACCATGATCATATTGAATGGCGGTGCAGGCTCGAAGGGCTGAATGGCCTACTCCTGCACCTATTGTCTATTGTCTATTGACAGGCAGAAAGCACCGACTGACAGTGGGAACATGAGTGCAGCAGACTGACACAGAGGCAGGGACAGATGATTAAACAATCAGCTGTAACCTCCTGGATAGTGTCAGAGACATTCCTGCCTGAACCACTTTGGAAAAACAGATAAAGGAAGAAAACACCTGTCAGTTTCTTGTTCAAATCTGATCCCTAAACTGAAAGGTTCTGGATTTAAGTCCATTTCAGTCAAATCCCACAAACACAGCAGAGTTTTTCTATTCTCTCTTGGAGTGTGAGGTCACTGGTTAGGTCAGAATCTGTTGTCCATCCCTGGTGACCCTCCAGCTGAGAGTCTCACTCACCTATCCCACAGGGTGGTTAAGAGTCAGCCCCTTTGCTGTGGAATTGGAGTCCCACATGTAGCACAGACTGGGGGAAGGATGGCAGATTTCCTTGCCCCAAAGGACATTACTGAACCTGATGGTTTTCCTTACAACAGTCACTATCGCTGAGAGTCGATTTCAATTCCAGAATTAGTAACAACCAATTGAATTCATTAACTGAATTCTGATTCTAGGGCAGGTAGAACAGGCAGATTGGTTCATTCAGCACCAACATAATGGTGCGATTGTGAGAAATCTCACCAGTAACTCTGTGTAAAATGAATCTATGTCCACAGAGTACAGTGTGTTAGTCTGATCCCCTGGATACTGAATCTACTGACATTCCTACAATGTCCCTGTCTGCTCATTGCTGAGAGACTGTCTATTGTGCTGTCGTTGGTAGCAGGATGTTAGCGTAAGGAAGTTTGAGTCATTGCCTGCTCATGGAAACCCATGTTCCTCTCTCAGCAGCAAGCTCACTTCTCCTGCTCATTAACATCGATTCCATTTGTGTGAATTTCTGTTTGCAAATCAGCTCCTACGCAAGAGAAAGAAAAAAAAATGCTCTTGAAAAGTAATTGACCAGCGAAGGACTAAGACCCAGGTCTCTGAATGTTCACTTCTTCCTGTGTTGTGTCTCTCTCTCTCAGCTCTGATCTCAGGTCACACACTGCTGCCATTTGTAATTGATCCTGAGTTTGCCCCCACAGCTCAGAGCCAGCTATGACCAGTGCTGCTGCTGGGGTGGAGGTACAGGAGGAGGGAGTGAGGACTGCAGATGCTGGAGATCAGAGCTGAAAATGTGTTGCTGGAAAAGCGCAGCAGGTCAGGCAGCATCCAAGGAGCAGGGGAGTCGACGTTTCGGGCAGAAGCCCTTCTTCAGGTACAGGAGCCAGTCTGACAAGGCAGAGGGGGAGATGCAGTTTGATGGTTTTTGGTGCAATGCTGCCCTCTTGACTCAGAATCATTATGTCTGTACGTCTGAGTGCTGCAGCCACCAGCTGTTACCATGTGAATGGGTGTGTTTGACAAGATATAATAAAAGACGTGTAAATGAAATCAATACAGCGGAGAGAATAAGCTTCAAACACCGTATCCTAGCAACAAGGAGTAAGTGCGGTAATGGAGGCCTCTGAGCAGCCACAATAGGTTGACACCAGGAAGGCAGTCACAAAACTCGTAATAACATCCACGTTTTAAAGAAGTTAACTGTTTGGTGCTCACCCACAGTGTTCCTTGTTGGAGCAGCTGCAGTGTTACTGTGATCTTCACTGGGATGCCTCTATCTCTGCACACTGCTCCAAAAGTGTCAATCTTCAGTCTCTTCACCTCCCAAAGTACCTTCCCCTGCAACTGGAAAAGGTGCAAAACCTGCCAGCACACTACCCCTCCTCACCCCTGGCTCCCAGGGCCCCAAACAGTCCTTCCAGGTGAGACAGAAGATCACCTGCCTCTCCTCCAACCTAGTTTACTGCATCAGGTGCTCCTGGTGTGGTCTTCTCTACATCAGGGAGACCAAACGTAAACTTAGGGAATGGTTCGCTGAGCATCTCAGCCAGGCCCGCAGGGGCTGACCGAACCTCCCAGTCACTGACCATTTCAATTCCCCTTCCCACTTCATTTCTGACATGACCTCCTCCTTTGGCCACAATGAACCAAACTGCAAATTGGAGGAACAACACCTCATCTTCCGCTTGGGAAGCCCACAGCCCGGAGGTCTCAACATTGAGCTCTCCAATTTAAAATAACCTCCCTTCCCATCCCCTGACTCCCTTTGCAGCCCTTCGTCACTCCTTCCACTCCTCCCTGACACCAACCAGATTCATTCCTCCCATTGGCCAATCCTTTACCTGTCTTCACCTATCCCCACCTCACTACCCTGCCCCCACCACCCCCTTTATCTGCAGCTTCCCCCCACACCCACCCCCAGTCCTGAAGAATGTGGACTTCTCCACCTCCTGATGCTGCCTGGCTTGTTGTGTTTTCCCAGCCTCCTGCCTGCCTACTTACTCCCTCTTTAAACAAGGGTATCACGTTAGTGAGTTTCAGGTCCTCAGGGACTCTCTCATATTCCAGCGATTCCTGAAAGATCACCACTAACGCCTCTACTGTCTTTCAGGTATCTCCCTTAGAACTCTGGGGTGTAGTCCATCTGGTCCAGGTGATTTATCCACCTTCAGGCCATTCAGTTTTCCTTGGTGATGGTCACCATACTCAGCTCTACATCCTCACTCTCTGGAATTTTTGGGATGTTACTTGTGTCTTCCACCATGAAGACTGAGGTGAAGTAATTATTCAGTGCCTCAGACATTTCCTTGTTCCCCACTCCTATTTCTCCAGCAACCCAATGTCCACTTGTGCCTGTCTTTTGCCTTTATACATCTAAAGAAACTCTTACAGCCTTCCTTTATATTACTGGCTAGCATACCCTCATATTTAATCTTCTCCCTCCTTATTTCTTTTCTCGCTGCCCTCTGTTGGTCTCTGTAAACTTCCCAATCCTCTGGGTTTCCCACTGCCCTTTGACACGTTTTCTCTTTTGCTTTAATGCTATCCCTGCCTTCCCTAGGCAGCCGCGGTTGCCTCACCCTCCCTGTACCAGGCTCCTTTTTCCTCGGGATGAATCTCTGCTGTGTCCCCTGAATTACTCCCAGAAACTCCTACCATTGCTGTTCCACTGTCTTTCCTGCTAGGCCCCTCTCCCAGTCAATTCTCTCCAGCTCCTCCCTCATGCCTCTGTAGTTGCCTTTATTCAGCTGTAACACCGTTACCTCTGATTCTATCTTCTCCTGCTCAAATTGCAGAGTAAATCCAACCATGTTGTGATCGCTGCTTCCTAAAGGTTCCTTCATGTTAATATCCTTTATCAACTCTGTCTCATTGCACAACACTGAATCCAGTATTGCCTGTTCTCTTGTGGACTCCACCACAAGCTGCTCCATAAAGCCATCTTGAAGACATTCCACAAATTCCTTTCCTTGCAATCCACTCCCAACCTGATTTTCCCAGTCCACCCGCATATTGAAATCCCCCATGGTCATTGTAACTTTGCCTTTCCTACACATCTTTTCTACGTCCTGGTCTATAGAACCATAGAGATGTACAGCACAGAAACAGACCCTTCAGTCCAACCCGTCCATGCCGACCAGATATCCCAACCCAATCTAGTCCCTCCTGCCAGCACCCGGCCCATATCCCTCCAAACCCTTCCTATTCATATACCCATCCAAATGCCTCTTAAATGTTGCAATTGGACCAGCCTCCACCACATCCTCTGGCAGCTCATTCCATACACGTACCACCCTCTGCATGAAAACATTGCCACTTAGGTCTCTTTTATATCTTTCCCATCTCACCCTAAACCTATGCCCTCTAGTTCTAGACTCCCCGACCCCAGGGAAAAGACTTTGCCTATTTATCCTATCCATGCCCCCCATAATTTTGTAAACCTCTATAAAGTCACCCCTCAGCCTCCGACGCTCCAGGGAAAACAGCCCCAGCCTGTTCAGCCTCTCCCTGTAGCTCAGATCCTCCAACCCTGGCAACATCCTTGTAAATCGTTTCTGAACCCTTTCAAGTTTCACAACATTTTTCCAATAGGAAGGAGACCAGAATTGCACCCAATATTCCAACAGAGGCCTAACCAATGTCCTGTACAGCCACAGCATGTCCTCCCAACTCCAGTACTCAATACTCTGACCAATAAAGGAAAGCATACCAAACGCCTTCTTCACTATCCTATCTACCTGCAACTCCACTTTCAAGGAGCTATGAACCTGCACTCCAAGGTCTCTTTGTTCAGCAACACTCCCTAGGACCTTACCATTAAGTGTATAAGTCCTGCTAAGATTTGCTTTCCCAAAATGCAGCACCTCGCATTTATCTGAATTAAACTCCATCTGCCATCTTTCAGCCCATTGGCCCATCTGGTCAAGATCCTTTTGTGATCTGAGGTAACCCTCTTCGCTGTCCACTACACCTCCAATTTTGGTGTCATCTGCAAACTTACTAACTGTACCTCTTATGCTCGCATCCAAATCATTTATGTAAATGACAAAAAGTAGAGGACCCAGCACCAATCCTTGTGGCACTCCACTGGTCACAGGCCTCCAGTCTGAAAAACAACCCTCCACTACCACCCTCTGTCTTCTACCTTTGAGCCAGTTCTGTATCCAAATGGCTAGTTCTCCCTGTATTCCATGAGATCTAACCTTGCTAATCAGTCTCCCATGGGGAACCTTGTCGAACGCCTTACTGAAGTCCATACAGATCACATCTACTACTCTGTCCTCATCAATCCTCTTTGTTACTTCTTCAAAAAACTCAATCAAGTTTGTGAGACATGATTTCCCACGCACAAAGCCATGTTGACTATCCCGAATCAGTCCTTGCCTTTCCAAATACATGTACATCCTGTCCCTCAGGATTCCCTCCAACAACTTGCCCACCACCGAGGTCAGGCTCACCGGTCTATAATTCCCTGGCTTGTCTTTACCGCCCTTCTTAAACAGTAGCACCATGTTTGCCAACCTCCAGTCTTCTGGCACCTCACCTGTGACTATCGATGATGCAAATATCTCAGCAAGAGGCCCAGCAATCACTTCCCTAGCTTCTCCCAGAGTTCTAGGGTACACCTGATCAGGTCCTGGGGATTTATCCACCTTTATTCATTTCAAGACATCCAGCACTTCCTCCTCTGTAATCTGGACATTTCCTGACTACCGTTTAGAGGCCTGTATATAACTCTAACTATGGTTTTTTAACCTTTCCACTTCCTCAATTCTACCCCACAGCTTCAACACTACCTGACCCTACTTCATTTTTTATATTGATCTAATTTCATTTCTTACTAATAAGGCACATGACAATAAATTCAATTCAGTTCAAATTCCACTCAATTCACATGCCTATCTTTTCAATAGGATGTATATCGATGTAGAGCATACTCAGCCTCTCCCTCTAACTCAAACGCTCCAATTCTGCAACATCTTTTCTGAACCCTTTCAAGTTTCACAACATCCTTCCTATAGCAGGAAGATGAGGATTGCCCGCAATATTCCAACAGTGGCCTAACCAATGTCCTGTACAGCCACAACATGACCTCCCAACTCCTGTACTCAATACTCTGGCCAATAAAGGAAAGCATACCAAACGCCTTCTTCACTATCCTATCTACCTGCAACTCCACTTTCAAGGAGCTATGAACCTGCACTCCAAGGTCTCTTTGTTCAGCAACACTCCCTAGGACCTTACCATTAAGTGTATAAATCCTGCTAAGGTTTGCTTTCCCAAAATGCAGCACCTCGTGTTTATCTAAATTAAACTCCATCTGCCACTCCCCAGCCCATTGGCTCATCTGGTCCAGATCCTGTTGTACTCTGAGGTAACCCTCTTCACTATCACTCACCATTGAAATGATGTCATGTAATCCCTGATGTCTTTCAAAGTTGCCTGAGTCCCACACTCTGTTGGACTCTCAGCCTTCACATGATGACCCCTACATGCCCCCCCCAGGGAGTCACTTTCAGACCTTGAAACCTATACAGATTAATTAATCACACACAAGTGTGTATTAATCCCAGCTCATGGCCATATGGGACAAGGATTCAAGAGAGCATTAGTTCGAAAAAAATACTGTACAGGGATGTGTATAAACTCTGGAGATTAGCATTAGATAAATACACTCATTTAGAGAACCTGTGCCGGCATTTTGGGCTGAATGGCCACATTCTGTGCTATGACACTTCACCAAACATATTCACAAGAGGCTGTCAATGTACTTTCAGCAAAAGAACAGAAAAGTCTATTATACTAAGGAAATAAAACAGGAATTACGTTATACCAGACAAAAACTATTTGTAATGATCTCATTACGAATATCCAGAAGAAAGATTCAGCCCTTACATGTCAACAACAATCTTACAGATACTCAGGCCTCACTCGCTTTGTCTTCGTACAGAAACTCTGGCTCAGCTGTTCGTCATTTTTCCAGCTTTCCTCTGACTGATCTCGAAACACCTTCAGAGTTAACATTTAGCCTTCCCATACCTTCAGCTTGCTGCAGTTTCTTGGCTAATCTTCTCATCAGTTAAACTCTGAAATGCCCTCCTCCCTCCACTGACACAGATTAATTAACTGACTTTCTCAATACTTCAGACTCTGTCTCCATTTGTCATTGGACAGCTCATTGGTAGGCCACATTGAGGGGCCTTCTTTTTTTAATACAATATATGTTTATTAAGAAAAAAATAGATTTTTAAATATTACAACAAATACAAAACAATGCAATTCAAAACAATACAAAAATAGTACAAAACTAAACCCAAATAATAAAACAAAATTCCCCAACCCACCCTCCTATACGAATGTATAAATATACATAGAGAAATATAAAATTAAAAAAAAACTAAACTAGGTATTTAACTAAATAAATAAATCTCCTTTGAATCCTCCCACTTCCTGCAGACCAAAGGGGTAGCCATGGGCACACGTATGGGCCCCAGCTATGCCTGTCTCTTTGTTGGCTACGTAGAACAGTTGATCTTCCGTAATTACACCAGCACCACTCCCCACCTCTTCCTCCGCTACATTGATGACTGCATTGGCGCCACCTCGTGCTCCCGCGAGGAGGTTGAGCAATTCATCAACTTCACCAACACATTCCACCCTGACCTTAAATTTACCTGGACCATCTCTGACACCTCCCTCCCCTTCCTGGACCTCTCCATCTCCATTAATGACGACCGACTTGACACTGACATTTTTTACAAACCCACCGACTCCCACAGCTACCTGGATTACACCTCTTCCCACCCTACCTCTTGCAAAAATGCCATCCTGTATTCCCAATTCCTTCCTGGACCAGTTCCACCAAAGAACACACCAGATGGCCTCCTTCTTTAGAGACCGCAATTTCCCCTCCCACGTGGTTCAAGATGCCCTCCAACGCATCTCGTCCACATCCCGCACCTCCGCCCTCAGACCCCACCCCTCCAACCGTAACAAGGACAGAACGCTCCTGGTACTCACCTTCCACCCTACCAACCTTCACATAAACCACATCATCCGCCAACATTTCCACCACCTCCAAACGGACCCCACCACCAGGGATATATTTCCCTCCCCACCCCTTTCCGCCTTCCGCAAAGACCATTCCCTCCGTGACTACCTGGTCAGGTCCACGCCCCCCTACGACCCACCCTCCCATCCTGGCACTTTCACCTGCCACCGCAGGAACTGTAAAACCTGTGCCCACACCTCCTCCCTCATCTCTATCCAAGACCCTAAAGGAGCCTTCCATATCCATCAAAGTTTTACCTGCACATCCACTAATATCATTTATTGTATCCGTTGCTCCCGATGCGGTCTCCTCTACATTGGGGAGACTGGGCGCCTCCTAGCAGAGCGCTTTAGGGAACATCTCCGAGACACCCGCACCAATCAACCACACCGCCCTGCGGCCCAACATTTCATCTCCCCCTCCCACTCTGCCGAGGACATGGAGGTCCTGGGCCTCCTTCACCGCCGCTCCCTCACCACCAGACGTCTGGAGGAAGAACGCCTCATCTTCCGCCTCGGAACACTTCAACCCCAGGGCATCAATGTGGGCTTCAACAGTTTCCTCATTTCCTCTCCCCCCACCTCATCCTAGTTTCAAACTTCCAGCTCAGCACTGTCCCCATGACTTGGCCGACCTGCCTAGCTCCTTTTCCACCTATCCACTCCACCCTCTCCTCCCTGACCTATCACCTTCATCCCCTCCCCCACTCACCCATTGTACTCTATGCTACTTTCTCCCCACCCCCACCCTCCTCTAGCTTATCTCTCCACCCTTCAGGCTCACTGCCTTTATTCCTGATGAAGGGCTTTTGCCCGAAACGTCGATGTTCCTGCTCCTCGGATGCTGCCTGAACTGCTGTGCTCTTCCAGCACCACTGATCCAGAATCTGGTTTCCAGCATCTGCAGTCATTGTTTTTACCTAAATAAGCAAATACCTAACAACAAACAAATAAATAGTGATAACTCAGCCCAGCCAAACAAAACACTCATACATTCACAGTTCCTCCTCCCTGGACATTGGACTCATGAAACACAATCGTTGCGGCTATATAAAAGCCCTTGTTAGTGTGGCAGATAAATCTGTGTCAAAAAGAATTACCACGTCTTGTAAAAATTCTCAGTTTTGTGGTGTACCACATTTGTGAGAAAATCCAGGGGAATATGCTCCATAACAATCTTCCGCCAACCCGACAGGCCTGGGGGTTTTTCGGATATCCAACCTAGCAACATATTCTTCCTTGCACAGAATGTAAGAATATTGAAAAGTTTTTCTTATGCGCGTCTGCAGGAAATACAATGTGTAGGCCCAAAAGGAGCGAAATAGGGTCCTTCTCCACCCCTACACCTGAACTCTTCTCCATTGGGCTCACCACAGCGCTCCAATATGTTTGAAGCCTGTCACAAGACAATGGGTAAGAGTGCCCGTGCAGACCTTGCACTTGGGACATGCTGAAGATACCCCTGGTTTAAATTTTGACAAATGGTCTGGGGCTAAGTGGACCCTGTCGAGAATCTTCAACTGTAAAGCAAATTGATATCTTCCTTGCATTCTCCCAAATATCCTCCCATGCCTCTGAGAAGACTTCAACACCCAGCTCTCTTTCCCACATCTTGCAGAGTCGATCAGACTCATCTGAGGTGGCACCCCCCAATTGGTGATATGAAGTACTGACAGAGAATGTACTCTTAGCCCTCTTTCTATGTCAGATTTGTAGGGTTCAGTCAAAAGTGTGGTCTTTTTTTGAATAAAATCCCTAACTTGCAAAGTTTGTGAGAAGATTTGTAGCTCGGGTGCTCGTTGTTGTGGTTCTGTTCGCCGAGCTGGGAATTTGTGTTGCAGACGTTTCGTCCCCTGTCTAGGTGACATCCTCAGTGCTTGGGAGCCTCCTGGGAAGTGCTTCTGTGATGTTTCCTCCGGCGTTTATAGTGGTTTGTACCTGTCGCTTCCAGTTGTCAGTTCCAGCTGTCAGCTGCAGTGGCCGGTATATTGGGTCCAGGTCGATGTGTTTGTTGATTGAATCTGTGGATGAGTGCCATGCCTCTAGGAATTCCCTGGCTGTTCTCTGTTTGGCTTGTCCTATAATAGTAGTGTTGTCCCAGTCGAACTCATGTTGCTTGTCATCTGTGTGTGTGGCTACTAAGGATATTGGTCGTGTCGTTTCGTGGCTAGTTGGTGTTCATGGATGCGGATCGTTAGCTGTCTTCCTGTTTGTCTTATGTAGTGTTTTGTGCAGTCCTTGCATGGGATTTTGTACATCCTATAGGCATGGCACTCATCTACAGATTCAATCAATAAGCACATCGACCTGGACCCAATATACCGGCCACTGCAGCGGACAGCTGGAACTGACAACCGGAAGCGACAGGTACAAACCACTATAAATGCCAGAGGAAAGATCACAGAAGCGCTTCACAGGAGGCTCCCAAGCACTGAGGATGTCACCTAGACAGGGGACGAAACGTCTATAACACAAATTCCCAGCTCAGCGAACATAACTGCTGTTGGCGTGCTTGAATTACATTAAGCAGCCTCCTAACGTTATTGGAGGATCTGCAACCCTTTATGAAGCCCTTCTGATCCTCTTTAATAATAGAGGGTAACAAAGTCTCCAGCCTTAACACAAGAGCCTTAGAGAGGATCTTAAAGTCCACATTTAAGAGCGAGATGGGCCTGTATGAAGCACAGTCTTCCGAATCCTTCTCTTTTTTAAGGATAAGTGAGATATTGGCCTCTCTCAGAGATGGTGGGAGACAATCATGACTGTATGAGTCATTAAACATATTGAGCATTGGGCCTGACAGTATTTTATAAATTCTTCATAGAATTCACTGGGAAGTCCACCAGGACCGGGCGCCTTCCACTCTGAAGCTGCCTCACAGCTTCCTGCACTTCTTGCTGTGATAATGGGGCATTGAGAAAGGACTGTTGTTCGGGAGTCACACCCGGGAGCTTCAGATCTCTAAAAAAGGATTCCATTTTGGCCTGTCCTCACAATTCCCAGATGGATATAATTTAGAGTAGAATCTCTGGAACGCCACATTAATCTTATTAGAATCACATGTTAGGTTCCCAGGCCCCTCCCTAATCGCTGTGATGGTTTGTGGGGCACTTCTCTTTCTGGCAAGGTATGCTAGGTATTTGCCTGGCTTGTCACCATGCTCGTATAACCTTTGCTTTGCAAAAGCCAGCTCCTTCTTTGCCATCTGCGTGAGCACGGAATTTAGTGCAGTCCGCAGTGCCGTAATCCTCTGTAGTTTGACCAACGAGGGTGTGTCAAAGTAGGCCTTCTCGGCTGCCTTCAACCGTGCTTCAAGGAGACGTTACTGTTCACCCTTCTGCCGCTTCCTACTGGTGGAATATGAAATAACTAACCCTCTGTCATAAGCTTTAGCAGTTCCCCAGTGAACAGATGAGCTGTCAACCGAGCCTATGTTGATGTCTAGGAATACCCGAAATTCCCTAGAGAAATACTCCACAAACTTACTGTCCATGAGAATAAAGGGGTCCATTCACCAGTACCTTGAATCCACTGTTACATCCTTAATTTTAACCATGAGGTACACTGGAGCATGATCAGAGATGGCAATATTACCAATCGTACAGAATGCCACCAGATCCAGGGTTACCGCAGGGGTCAGAAAAAAAATCAATCCTCGTGTGACATCTGTGCGGCTTGGAGAAAAACGTGAAATCCCCACCTGTCGGGTGGAGACACCTCCAGACGTCCACCAACCCTCATTCCCCACACAAACCCAATAACTGTTTAGTTTGTGCAGAGGGTATCGAGGGACCTTTAGGCAACCTGTCTACTGTGCGGTCCATGAGGCAGTTAAAATCTCCCCCTATAATGATGTGCCGAGACTTGAGATTTATTAGTTTAGAAAAAGAATCTACCAAGAATTTAAGAGGATGAGCTGGGGGGACAATAAACATTTAAAATGCCATATTCTTCCCCATTTATCAAGGCTTTAAGAATTACAAACCTCCCATATGTGTCTTTAACACATTCCAACAATTTAAATGAGAGATTTTACCTAAGCAATTTAGACACTCCCCTACTTCTGATATTAAATGAAAAATAAACTCGGTCAAAGCCATTCTGCTGTAATTTCAGATGCTCCTTGTCATCCAAATGTGTCTCCTGTAACAAAGCAATATCCACCTTCTCCTTTCTAAGGCTCAAGAGTACCTGCTTCCTCTTAATTGGTGAATGACTTCCCTTGATATTCCAGGTACACCATTTAATCAAATCATTAGCCATAATCTTCTGCAATTACATTTAAATTCCAGAGAGGAGGAACCCGAACCACAAATTGCTGAGCCTTAGTGTCACATGGTCCACCAAATATAAAAACTACATAATCTAAAACCACTACATTTAACAAACATACAAAATTATTAAAAATAAAAAAAATAAAAACCAGAAAACAAACCAACATATAAAATACCAAAAGCACTGAGGAGGGGAACTCACCCTCTGCCCGGAGGGGGCAACTACCCATCCCGCACTGCCCATAAATAGGTATCTAACCATCTCAAACACCTTCACTTCTCCCAGCTAGAGCCGCATCGCAAGCACAAGCTAAAAAGAATAAACACCCCATCGAATATCAATATGAATAAAAAAACATTATTTTATGAAGAAAGGGGGAATAAATACCCCACCCATCCTTTGGTATGTCCTAACTTAGAAATTTAAAACTTACATCTTAACCAACGCCAGACATAGTTTGAACCAAATTAGTATCAATAGAGGAATAAAAAGGGGAAGAAACAAAGCTCCAACCGGATTTCCTCCATTTCTTTTACAGAATGATAAACACATACCCAAGCAACAATATTTATACATACTGCAATTGTTTAAATTAGGTTAGTTTGTCCACAAAGTATCTTGCCTTCTCCGATGTGTCAAAGAGATGCATGGATCTATCTAAGGTGATCGGAAGCACTGCCGGATATCTCGGAGTACTGAATCCCAAGCTCCTTCAATCTTCTCTTGACACCATCATACCATTTTTGTTTCTGGATCACCGCTGCTGAAAAGTCCTGAAAAAACATGATCTTAGACGCCTCGTAAATTAGGGCCTTTCAATCCTTCCCCTGGAGTCTGGAAGCCTCCATGACATTCTCCTTATCCCGGGAATGATGGAACCGCACCAGGAAAGAATGAGGGCGTTGACCCAGACCCGACCTCCGCGCTGCGACCCGGTGAGCCCTCTCTATCTTCAATCCTCTCACACCAGTCTCCAAGACAAGGAATTTCGGAAGCCAATCTTCAACAAATTCCGCAGGTCGCTCACCTTCCTCACCCTCGGGCAGACCGATGATCCAAATGTTTTTTCTCCTGCCCCTGTTTTAAAGACCATCCACTTGGCCACGCAAATTACGGACCTGCGTCTTCAGGTCTTGGATCTCATCATTGGATGAACTTCCACCGCTGTGACCCTGTGCTCCACCTCATCCGTCCTCTTCTCCAGGTCTCCCAGCTGCTGCTCATGCTTCTGCAGCATGAGAGAGACTGGAGCCAGCTTCTCTTCAATCTGTTTCCCCAACATCTCGTGAGATTTCGAGAGCTGGTTCACCAGGTCCTGGAGAGTAATCTGCTCTGAGGCTGCTGCAGGCTGAGCTACAGACCAGGCCTCAGGTGCTCTTCCTCCCTTTTTAGGCATTTCTGGACAGCTGAAAATACAGGTAAGTCAATTTTTAAATGTTTCTTGGGACTCCACAATCTTTCCAACACCCCAAGAAATCCTGATGACCTGGGTTGGGTGGGTTAAAGGACCGTCTTGCTCCTGCTGCGATGCGAATCTCGGCACTGTGATCTCAGATCGCCGCCATCTTAGATTCCCCCGAGGGGCCATCTTATGAAAAGATAGTACAGAATCATAGAATCCCTGCAGTGTGGAAGCAGACCATTCAGCTCATTGAGTCCACATTGACCCTCGGAACAGAATCCCATCCAGACCCAACCCTCTAACCCATCCCTATAATCCTACATTTCCCATGGCTAACCCACTGAGGCTGCACATTCCTGAACACTATGGTCAATTTAACATGGTCAATCCACCTAATCTGCACACCTTCAGACTGTGGGAAGAAACTGGAACACCCAGAGGAAACCTACATAGACACAGAGAGAATGTGCAGCCTCTCAGTAGGTTAGAAATAGGTACATTGTGAGTTGGGCCTGTGCTCATTGGGGTTTAGAAGGATGGGAGGTGACTTTATTGAAACGTACAGGATTCTCAGGGGATGTGACAGGGGGAGATGTGGGAAGGTTGTTCCCCTTGTGAGGGAGAGACTAGGACCAGAGAGAATCATCTCAGAATAAGGGCTCACCCATTGAAGACAGAGATGAGGAGGAATGTCTTCCCTCCGAGGGGAGTGAATCTGTGGGAGACTGAGGGCTGTCGGGGCTGGGTCATTCAGGATATTCAAGGCTGAGATAGATTATTTAACAGGAAGGGGTTCGAGCATAATGGGGGAAAGGCAGGAAGGAGGGGTTGAGGATGATCAGATCAGACACCATCCCACTGAATGGTGGGAGAAAACTCGATGGGCTGAATGGCCTACTCTTGATAATCTTATGGTTTGTATGCGCTAAAACATTTGAAGAAAGTAATTTCTGTTTAACCTTTTCAGAAGCTGCAGCTAATTCCTGGCTGTAATACCTTCTGCCTTTTATCATCCTCTCATGGATTCAGTAAGATTGACATCATTGGGGATAAACCTTCCTGCTGGATTCTTCAGGCTGAGATAGCACTGTGCATCATTTACATATTCCGCTTCCATGGAAACTCACTGTGGCCTCATCACGCCCCTGGATTGGTGGCGTATCTTTGGGACATATTGTTCATTCTGGATCATCTGTGGGTGGCACGGTGGCACAGTGGTTAGCACTGCTGCCTCACAGCGCCAGAGACCCGGGTTCAATTCCTGCCTCAGGCGACTCTCTGTGTGGAGTTTGCACATTCTCCCCGTGTTTGTGTGGGTTTCCTCCGGGTGCTCCGGTTTCCTCCCACAGACACAAAGATGTGCAGGTCAGGTGAATTGGCCATGCTAAATTGCCCGTAGTGTTAAGTGTAGGGGTATGGGTGGGTAGCGGGTCGGTGTGGACTTGTTGGGCCGAAGGGCCTCTTTCCACACTGTAGGTAATCTAATCCTCATTTTGTACAAGGCCTGTGTTCTTTCAATCCATCCTTGATTCTCTGCCTCTCTCCTTTCCATATTAGACCATGCAGCAGGATGCTAGTCATCTGTTTCCCAGGATTTAAGATGTTACCGTCCCCAAGCCTCGAGCATAGAGGAGAGTGTACCTAGACAGTGTGGTATATGTAGTCTGACACATGTGTGCCACATATGTACCTGCTGCACCCCACTGATGGCATCCAGTTTTGTGAGAAACATTTGCCAAATGATTGTCAACGGGTGAAATGGGATGGATTTTCATCCCGACTCTTCTGTTTGACTGAGTGAGATCCACACAGAATCCTCACGCTCTCCATCTGCCTTCGGAGCAGTTACTGGGCTCCAGTCCGTCTTTTTCTTTATTTATTCATTGCACTAGGGCAACGCTGGCCAGGTCAGCATTTATTGCCCATCCCTAGAGTCAACTACATTGCTGTGGGTCTGGAGTCACATGTAGGCCAGACCAGATAACGCGAGCTGATTCCTTCCCTGAAGGGCAGTAGTGAACCAGATGGGTTTTCTCAACAGTCGACAATGGATTCATGGTCATCATTAGGCTCTTAATTCCAGAATTTATTTAGTTGAATTCAAATTCCACCATCTGCTATGGCAAGATTTGAACCTGGGTCCCCAGAACATGACCTGGGTTTCTGGATAAACAGTCCAGCCACTAAACTAATACCACTAAGCTATCACCTTCCACCACTGTGCCAGGTCAGTCACTGGTCCTGTGACCCCACTTTCATTCGTGTTGTCTAACTGAGATATTATTTTTTTCCATCCGGTGGGTGAGGAGTTGTCCTATAAACATACAAACAGATGGGTTCCTTCACTATCACTGGATCAAAAACCCTCCCTCAGGGCATTGTGGGTCACCCTACAGCACATGGACTGCAGAGGGTCAGGAAGGCAGCTCACCCCCACCTTCTCAAGGGGCAACTAGGGACAGGTAATAAATGCTGGGCCCAGCCAGTGGCACCCACAAATGAATTTTAAAATTATTGCCAATGACACAGGGAAGGCAATAGCCCCGGGGTATTATCGCTAGACTGTTAATCCTGAGACCCAGGTCATGTTTTGGGGACCTAGATTCAAGTTCTAAATTCAATAAAAATCTGGAATTAAGAGTCTAATGATGACCGTGAGTCAATTGTCAATTGTTGGAAAAGTCCAACTAATTCACTAATGTCATAGCGTCATAGAAACAGACCCTTCGGTCCAACCCGTCCATGCCGACCAGATATCCCAACCCAATCTAGTCCCACCTGCCAGCACCCGGCCCATATCCCTCCAAACCCTTCCTATTCATATACCCATCCAAATGCCTCTTAAATGTTACAATTGTACCAGCCTCCACCATATCCTCTGGCAGCTCATTCCATACACGTACCACCCTCTGTGTGAAAAAGCTGCCCATTAGGTCTCTTTTATATCTTTCCACTCTCACCCTAATGACAACGGGATAATACTTCATAAACATTAAAAATACTTGTTTGAGGAAAAATCACAATTTAAGCAGACTTTGACTCTACAAGTAAAGCAAGGAAGTTCCACAAATATTTATTTGAAACTCAAATATGTATACACAACCACCTTCAAACGAAACAGGAACAAGAGAAAGCCATTCGGCCTATAAAGCCTACTCTATCATTTAATCAGACAATAGACAATAGACAATAGGTGCAGGAGTAGGCCATTCTGCCCTTCGAGCCTGCACCACCATTCATTATGATCATGGCTGATCATCCTTAATCAGTATCCTGTTCCTGCCTTGATTCCACTATCCTTGAGAGCTCCATCCAACTCTTTCTTAAATGAATCCAGAGACTGGGCCTCCACTGCCCTCTGGGACAGAGCATTCCACACAGCCATCACTCTCTGGGTGAAGAAGTTTCTCCTCATCTCTATCCTAAATGGTCTACCCCGTATTTTTAAGCTGTGTCCTCTGGTTCGGGACTCACCCATCAGCGGAAACATGTTTCCTGCTGCCAGAGTGTCCAAACCTTGCATAATCTTATATGTCTCAATCAGATCCCCTCTCAGTCTTCTAAACTCAAGGGTATACAAGCCCAGTCACTCCAGTCTTTCAACATAAGATAATCCCGCCATTCCAGGAATTGACCTCGTGAACCTACGTTGCACTTCCTCAATAGCCAGAATGTCTTTCCTCAAATTTGGAGACCAGAACTGCACAGAATACTCCAGGTGTGGTCTCATCAGGGCCCTGTACAGCTGCAGAAGAACCTCTTTGCTTCTATACTCAATCCCTCTTGTTATGAAGGCCAGCATGCTATTAGCTTTCTTCACTACCTGCTGTACCTGCATGCTTACCTTCATTGACTGGTGTACAAGAATACCCAGCTCTCTTTGTACTGCCCCTTTACCTAAATTGATTCCATTTAGGTTGTAATCTGCCTTCCTGTTCTTGCTACCAAAGTGGATAACCATACATTTATCCACATTAAACTGCATCTGCCATGCATCTGCCCACTCACCTAACCTGTCCAGGTCACCCTGTAATCTCCTAACATCCTCAGCACACTTCACCCTGCCACCCAGCTTAGTATCATCAGCAAATTTGCTAGTGTTATTACTAATACCAACTTCTATATGATTAATATATATTGTAAAAAGCTGCGGTCCCAGCACTGATCCCTGCTGTACCCCACTGGTCACTGCCTGCCATTCCAATCATTGCTGATACAGTTGTGGCATTTTCTGTCTGACCCCATAACCTCTGCAGATTAAAATTAATCTAACAACCTCAAACATATTTAAAATCCTGGCCTTCAGTAATCTTTGTAATTCTCCCGTCCCCACACAACAATGATGGAATAATTGGAATAAATTCCTCCTCATCTCTATCTTAAATAAGAGGCACCGTATTTTGAAACTGTGCTCCCTAGTTCTGCAGGAGAAAGTGAGGACTGCAGATGCTGGAGATCAGAGCTGAAAATGTGTTGCTGGAAAAGCGCAGCAGGTCAGGCAGCATCCAAGGATCAGGAGAATTGACGTTTCGGGCATAAGCCTGAAGATGGACCTTCCTGAAGAAGGGCTCATGCCCGAAACGTCAATTCCCTGCTCCTTGGATGCTGCCTGACCTGCTGCGCTTTTCCAGCAACACATTTTCATCCCTAGTTCTGCACCCAACCTATCAAACCCCCTCAGCAGCTTATACATTTCAAAGATATCACCCCTCATTTTCACACCTCCAAGTACAGAGCCAGTTACTCAAGCTTTCTTCATGTGACAACTCCTTCGTTCTAAAAGTCAGCCTAGTGAACCATTTCAGGATCACTCCAATTGCAAGTACATCCATTGCTTGGTAAGGTAACCAAACCTGTACAATATCCACTGGGCACACTCTCAGTAATGCATCATACAACTGTACTAATGATTTCACACACTTCTCTAATCCATGTCCCCTTGCAATACCAGCCAATGTTCCACTTGCCTTTTTAAATTTCTTGCTGTTCTTGTATGGCAGTCTTTGCTAATTCACATATGAGAACACCAAGATCCATCTTTCCCTCTTAAGATCCATCTTAATTAATATTCATCTTTTCTCTTTTTCCTACCAAACTGAAGAACTTTGCATTTCCCACATTATATTCCATTTGCCAAACTTCTGTTCACTCAGTCTATCTACTAATATCTTTGGATCTCCAGCAAATTTAGCTTCAATGCCCCAAGTTCTTCATACAAGTTATTAGAGCAATAGGGTTAATATAAATTTAAAGAAGATGCCAACACTCTGCTAGTTATACTTGCCCAACCAGAAAATGACCAAGTTAACCTAACTCTATTTCAGGGAAGTTTGACAAACCTCTGATCCATACTAATGTATTAACCCCAACATCATGTGTCTTATCCAATGCCCATTGGAAATTCAAATAATCTGTGTATTGGTGCTGCTGTTTCAACCCTTGTAAGATTCTCAACTCAAATATTTTTATCAAAGACAATTTCTCTTTCATGAAATCACGTGGACTCCCCTTTATTGTATTACAGTTGTCTAAGGTACTGCTACTACTTCCTATGTATGGCAACAATTTCCCCAATTACAGATGTTAGGATAACTGGCCCAGTGTCCTGCTCTTTGTCGTCTCCTATGTTGAACAGAGGTGTTAGAGTTTGGTTTTCTATGTCACTGGGACCTTTCCAGAATCTAGGAGAGTTTCAAAGATGATAAACTATGCATCTACTATTTCTGCAGCCATTTATTTTTAAAGGCTGAGGATGCAACTATCAAATCCAGGAGAGCTGTATATTGTTGGTCAGGTTAGTTTTCCTTGTCTTTTTTTTTCTCCTACAATAGTGATTCCTTTAGGGAAGGAACCGGTCATCCTTACCTGGTCTGACCTACATGTGACTCCAGACCCACAGCAATGTGGGTGACTCCTAACTGTCCTCTGTTCTCAGAGACGGTCACAAATACATTCTACAAATTCTCCTTCCTGGCATCCCCTGACTATCCCAGCCTACCTGACAACGGAAATCACCCAGGATTCATATGCTGCCTTTGTTAATGCTCTTATTATCTCCTGGTTTATTCTCTCACCTCCTGGGCAATTAGAGATGGACAATCTCATCCTGTCAATGAAAAGAAAGATTCCTATTTGGTTGTGGTGGCCTTTTGGGAGTTCATTACCCATCTGCTGAGTCAGAACCCCGCCCCAGTGTTTCCTCACAGTACAGAGCGACTTGGGACTCTGACTACCCTGGGGAGCCAATCGGATTAGCTGTTCCAATGTCAGCTCTTTCTCGGATTGGATCCTCACACAGACTATTAAATATTTCAAATGAATTTATCTTTCGAAGCTCTGTATCTGTAACCTCTGGGTAGAGGATGTAATCCTGTTAAAGACACCTCAATTGATTTTCCCAAAGGCTGAGATTGGTGTCCCACTCTTGCCCATTCTATCACAACATTACGTTTGGAGCTAACATAAACATCAAATGGGTAAAAACAATGACTGCAGATGCTGGAAACCAGACTCTGGATCAGTGGTGCTGGAAGAGCACAGCAGTTCAGGCAGCATCCGATTTTCCTGCTCCTCGGATGCTGCCTGAACTGCCGTGCTCTTCCAGCACCACTAATCCAGAATAAACATCAAATGCTTTAATCATAAACGATCAAACATTGTTCTGTCTTTTGTCATCATGTCATCAGCTATTGGACTGGCAGCTAAAAACATACTGATTTGATGACTCTGCTCTTTCACGCAACAAACAGTATTTCAACACCATCTCGAACATCAAAAACTGTAAGTACAACAAACTTTTATCTACCCACCTCCATAGCCAGCGCTCCTCAAACATTCCAGAAGATTCTCCCAGCCTCTGGAACTGCTCGGACGCCATTAGCCATGCGGCTGGTGCAGCTGTCATCCCCACGCTGATTGATGATGTCACTTCGGCCCCCATCATGGCCACTCCCACAGCCACTTCCACCCCTCACAATTTCTCATGCATCACACGTGACATCACTTCCTCCCCTCACATCATCGCTGATGTCACACGCTCAGTGACTTCCGTCACCCCTACTGCCGTGTCTGCCACCACTTCTGCCCCCACCGCCACTCACCTGCATTCTGCTGACATGCCCCCCACAGATCCCACTGTCACTATCCCCACCCCCCAGAACCCTGAGGGGAACACCACCCCTGCTCATGATTCCATTCCCCCCACCATCACACCCACTCCAGTTACTGGCTCCGCCCCCACTCCCACTCCACACCCACACCAGATCCCAGCTCCCAGCCCTGCCGGGTTTTCACCATCCCTCCAGACCTTCCCCTCATTGAGGACGAACGATCAGTCCTCAGCAAAGGACTCACCTTCATCCCCCTCCGTCCACGCATCAATGAGTTTAATACACGCCGTGATGTCGAACAATTCTTCCGCCGCCTCCGCCTCCGAGCTTACTTTCACAATCAGGACTCCCGCCCACATTTCGAGGACCCCTTCGCCCACCTCCAACACACTGCATCCACCTGGACACCTCGCGCTGGCCTATTACCTGCCCTCGACCTCTTCATTTCCAGCTGCCGCCGGGACATTAACCGCCTCAACCTGTCTACCCCTCTCCCCCACTCCAACCTCTCACCCTCACAACGCACAGCCCTCCAATCCCTCTGCTCCAATCCCAACCTCACCATCAAGCCAGCAGATAAAGGGAACGCAGTGGTAGTCTGGCGCACTGACCTCTACACCGCTGAAGCCAAACGCCAACTCAAGGACACCTCTTCCTACCCCCCCTCGACCATGACCCCACCCCCCCATCACCAAACCATCATCTCCCAGACCATACAGAACCTCATCACCTCAGGAGATCTCCCACCCACAGCTTCCAACCTCATAGTCCGGGAACTCCGCACTGCCCGGTTCTACCTCCTTCCCAAGATCCACAAGCCTGACCACCCTGGCCAACCCATTGTCTCAGCATGCTCCTGCCCCACTGAACTCATCTCTACCTACCTCGACACTGTCCTATCCCCCTAGTCCAGGAACTCCCCACATACGTTCGAGACACCACCCACGCCCTCCACCTCCTCCAAGACTTCCGTTTCCCCAGCCCCCAACGCCTCATCTTCACCATGGATATCCAATCCCTCTACACCTCCATCCGCCATGACCAGGGCCTCCAAGCCCTCTGTTTTTTCTTCATTCCGACGTCCCCAACAGTACCCTTCCACCAACACTCTCATTCGTTTGGCCGAACTGGTCCTCACCCTTTACAATTTCTCCTTCGAATCCTCCCACTTCCTCCAGACCGTGGTGGGCGGCACGGTGGCACAGTGGTTAGTACTGCTGCCTCACAGCGCCAGAGACCCGGGTTCAATTCCCGACTCAGGCGACTGACTGTGTGGAGTTTGCACATTCTCCCCGTGTCTACGTGGGTTTCCTCGGGTGCTCTGGTCTCCTCCCATGTCCAAAGATGTGCAGGTCAGGTGAATTGGCCATGCTAAATTGCCCGTAGTGTTAGGTGAAGGGGTAAATGTAGGGGTATGGGTGGGTTGTGCTTCGGTGGGTCGGTGTGGACTTGTTGGGCCGAAGGGCCTGTTCCCACACTGTAAGTAATCTAATCTAAAAACCAAAGGTTAGCCATGGGCTGACAATGTGTTGCTGGAAAAGCACAGCAGGTCAGGCAGCATCCAAGGAGCAGGAGAATCGACGTTTCGGGCATGAGCCCTTCATCAGGAATGAGGAGAGGGTGCCAGGCAGGCTAAGATAAAAGGTAGGGAGGAGGGACTTGGGGGAGGGGCGATGGAAATGCGATAGGTGGAAGGAGGTCAAGGTGAGGGTGATAGGCCGGAGTGGGGTGGGGGCGGAGAGGTCAGGAAGAAGATTGCAGGTTAGGAAGGCGGTGCTGAAGAGCTTCTGTGCAGAGGAGATGACCTTCCTGTTCCTTGGATGCTGCCTGACCTGCTGCGCTTTTCCAGCAACACATTTTCAGCTCTGATCTCCAGCATCTGCAGTCCTCACTTTCTCCTCGAACAAAATTAGTAGACTTGCAAAGATAATAGTTCATGTCTCCTGGCAAAGACATATCCCAGTGAGGAAGAAGGATTCTAAGATGGAGATAAGCCAACCATGGTTAAACAGGAAAGTTAGCGATAGCGCCGAATTGAAATTAAACAAAGTCAATGTGGCAAAGATTCATGGGAAGCCAGAGGATTGGGAAAGTTTGAAAAAATCAACAAAAGGGCAACCTAAAAATCATGAAGAGAGAAAATAAACTTTGAAGGTAAACTTGCAAGTAACGTCAAGACAGAACAGTGAGAGCTTCTTCAAATATATAAAAAGGAAGGGAGTAGCCAGAGGACCCATGGGACTGAGGCTGGGGAAATAATAATGGCAGGGGAACTGAATAAATACTTACATCAGTCTTCATGGCAGAAAACACTGATAGCATTCCAAAATCACTAAATAATCGGGGGGGGAGGGGTGGGGGGGGGGTGGGGAGGGGGGGGAAGGAAATAAGTACAACAACTGTCTCAAGAGAGAAAGAACTTGGGAAACTGATGAGGCCTCTGGAGCTGACAGGATACAGAATCTGATAGCCACAGCGATAGTGGATTCACTGGGAGTAATCATCGAGGCAAATTGGCAACCTGGATCCAGGGTTAGCTTCCAAGCAGGAGGCACAGGGTGGGTGGTGGAGGGCTGGCTTGTAAAAGGAAGCCTGTGATCAGCAGTGTACCCCAGGGATCGATGCTGGGCCCCTCGCTGTTTGTTATTCACAGCAACAACTTGGATGTGAATGTAGACGGTTTAATCAGTAAGTTTGCAGATGACATGGGAATTGGTGGGTGTTGTTGGTAGTGAGGGGGATAGTCTCAGGATACAGTCTGCTATTGGTCAGCTGGGAAATTGGGCAGAGCAATTTATTCTCAATCAGTGTGGAGAGATGCATTTTGGGAGGTATAATACAGGAAGAATATACACATACTGAGGGACAAAGGGACCTTCTGTACAAGGATGGGATTACTGAATACTTGGAAGTGTACGGTAAAATAGGGCAAAGTCAGCCTGGTTTCATCAAGGGAGGCCATGCCTGACAAATCTGCTCGAATTCACTGAGGGAGTAATGAGCAGGTTAGACCAAGGAGAGCTAATGGATGTCATCTACCTGGACTTCCAGAAGGCCTTTGACAAGGTGTCGCACAGGAGGCTGCTGAGTAAGATAAGGGCCCATGGTGTTAGTGTGGATAGAAGCTGGGCTGTCTGGCAGAAAACAGAGAGTGAGGATAAAAGGATCCTTCTCAGGATAGCAGCTGGTGATAAGTGGTGTTCCGTAAAGGGTCAGTGTTGGGGACACAAGGTTTCACTTCATACATTAATAATCGAGATGCAGGAACTGAGGGCATTCTGGCGAAGTTTGTAGATGATACAAAGACAGGGAGAGGGACAGGTGGCATTGAGGAGGCTGCAGAAGGATTTGGACAGGTTAGGAGAGTAGGCAAAGAACTGGCAGATGGAGTACAATATGGGAAAGTGTGAGGTCATGCACTTTGGGAGGAAGAATCCTAGTCCAGGTTGAGTCAGTCATTAGGAAGGTAAGTGCAATGATGGTGTTTATTTTGAGAGGATGTGAATATAAAAGCAGGGATGTATTTCTGAGGCTCTGTCAGGCTCTGGTCAGACCACATGTGGAGTATTGTGTGCAGTTTTGGGCCCAGGAAGGATGCAATGGCCCTGGAGTGTGTTCAGAGGAGGTTCATGAGAATGGTCCCTGGAATGAAAACATGTGAGGAATGTTTGAGGACCCTGGGTTTATACTGGATGGAGTTTAGAAGGATGAGGGGGGAGTCTAATAGAAACATACAGAATACTGAATGGCCTGGACAGAGTGGATGTTGGGTAGCTATTTCCATTGGTAAGAGAGACTAGGACCCGAGGGCACAACCTTTAAGTGAAGGGAAGACCTTTTAGAATGGAGATAAGGAGAAACTTCTTCAGCCAGAGAGTGGGGAATCATAGAGTCATAGAGATGTACAGCACAGAAACAGACCCTTCGGTCCAACCCGTCCATGCCGACCAGATATCCCAACCCAATCTAGTCCCACCTGCCAGCACCCGGCCCATATCCCTCCAAACCCTTCCTATTCATATATCCATCCAAATGCCTCTTAAATGTTGTAATTCTACCAGCCTCCACCACTTCCTCTGACAGTTCATTCCATACATGTACCACCCTCTGTGTGAAAGAGTTGCCCCTTAGATCCCTTTTATATCTTTCCCCTCTCACCCTAAACCTATGCCCTCTAGTCTGGACTCCCCCACCCCAGGGAAAAGACTTTGTCTATTAATCTTATCCATACACCTCATGATTTTAGAAACCTCTATAAGGTCGCCCCTCAGCCTCCAACACTCCAGGGAAAACAGCCCCAGCCTGTTCAGCCTCTTCCTGTAGATCAGATCCTCCAACCCTGGCAACATCCTTGTAAATCTTTTCTGAACCCTTTCAAGTTTCACAACATCTTTCCGATAGGAAGGAGACCAGAACTGCACGCAATATTCCAACAGTGGCCTAGCCAATGTCCTGTACAGCCGCAACATGACCTCCCAACCCCTGTACTCAATACTCTGACCAATAAAGGAAAGCATACCAAATGCCTTCTTCACTATCCTACCTACCTGCGACTCCACTTTCAAGAAGCTATGAACCTGCACTCCAGGGTCTCTTTGTTCAGCAACACTCCCCAGGACCTTACCATTAAGTGTATAAGTCCTGCTAAGATTTGCTTTTCCAAAGTGCAGCACCTCACATTTATCTGAATTAAACCTCATCTGCCACTTCTCAGCCCATTGGCCCATCTGGTCCAGATCCTGTTGTAATCTGAGGTAACCTTCTTCGCTGTCCACTACACCTCCAATTTTGGTGTCATCTGCAAACTTACTAACTATACCACCTATGCTCACATCTAAATATAGAAAGGTAGAGGACCCAGCACTGATCCTCGTGGCACTCCACTGGTCACAGGCCTCCAGTCTGAAAAACAACCCTCCACCACCACCCTCTACGAGAGATGTAAAACAATATTTATGAAACGTCTGGACAAGGACTAACAATGCCATGGAATAGTAGTTTGTGAACCAAGTGCAAGTAAATGGGATTAGTGTAGTTTATTTTTGTGGTCAGTATAGACATAGTGGGCAGAAGGGCCTGTGTCTATGCTGTTGACTCTCTGTATCTCTATGACTCTCTGTGTGATTCCAGTGTTTCATATACAACAGTGTGAAACTGTATCCCATCTTAGTCACCTAACTGTACTTCAAAACACAGAATAGACATTTATATCTGAATTAAAGGTAAATTGTGGTCAATTATAAATCATAAGTGGCAGATATAACTGAGACAGGTGTTATCGAGTGGGCCAGCAGCTGACTCAACGTACCAATCATTGAACCGAGTCACAATCTCCTTCCTCTTGAAGAATTTCCTTCCAGGGACTGATCCCTAAAGTTCCAGGAAAGTTCCAGGTCATGGAATAAAAGGGACAACAACAACGTGGATACAAAACTGGCCGAGTGAAAGGGAACAGAGAGGGATGGTCAATTCCTCCACAACCACCTGGTGAAGGAGCAGCGCTCTGAAAGCTAGTGATTCCAAATAAACCTGTTGGACTATAACCTGGTGTCATGTGATTTTTAACTTTGTCCACCCCAGTCCAACACCGGCATCTCCAAATCTTGAAATATTGAGAACACCAAATCATGCTCAATAGATCTTGTTCAGGCTGGAGGAGGGTTTGTCCTGGAGTTCCCCAGAGGGCAGTATTGGGACCCTTCCTTTTCCGAATAATGATCTGGATATTGTTATAGGGGACACCCTGCAAGGCTGCGTACTCTCCCCTTTATCATACACCTTACACACTCACGACTGTGTGGCCAAATTCAGCTGTAACTCCAGTTGCCAATTTGCTGATGACACCACTGCAGTAGGTCGGATCTCACACAACCATGAGACAGAATAGAAGGAAGAAATAGAGAGCTTAGTACCATGCTGTGAAGGCAGCAATCCCAACTTCGATGTCAGCGAAACAGAGGAGGTGGTCCTCGACTTCAGGAAGCAGAGTGGAGGACATGCCCCTGTCTGTATCAGTGGGGCAGTGGTCGGGGTGATCGAGGGCTTCAAGTTCCGAGGAGGACACATCGCCAACAATCTGTCCTGCTACCTCCACTTCAAGATGCGGCCTACTATGGTGTGTCTACTTCAACGCCAGGAGCATCCGGAATAAGGTGGGTGAACTTGCAGCATGGGTTGGTACCTGGGACTTCAATGTTGTGGCCATTTCGGAGACATGGGTAGAGCAGAGACAGGAATGGTTGTTGCCGAGTTTAGATGTTTCGGTAAGATCAGGAAGGAGGTAAAAGAGGGGGAGGTGTGGAATTGTTAGTCAAGGACGGTATTACGGAGGCAGAAAGGGTGTTTGATGTGCACTCGTCTACTGAGGTAAAATGGGCTGTGGTTAGAAACAGGAAAGGAGAGGTAACCCTGTTGGGAGTTTTCTATAGGCCTCCAAAAAGTTCCAGAGATATAGAGGAAAGGATTGCACAGATGATTCTGGATAGGAGCGAAAGTAACAGGGTAATTGTTATGGGGGGGTCTTTAACTTTCCAAATACTGACTGGAAATGCTATAGTTCAAGTAGTTTAGATGGGTCAGTTTTTGCCCAGTGTGTGCTGGAGGGTTTCCTGACACAGTATGTAGACAGGCCAACAACCTCGACCACTGCCCCACTGATACAGACAGGGGCATGTCCTCCACTCTGCTTCCTGAAGAAGGGCTTATGCCCGAAACGTCGATTCTCCTGCTCCTCGGATGCTGCCTGGCCTGCTGTGCTTTTCCAGACCAGATTGGATTTGGAACTGGGTAATGAAGCTGGCCAGGTGTTAGATTTGGAGGTAGGTGAGCACTTTGGTGATAGGAAGTGACAAATGAGGTGATTCACTTTGGAAGGAGCAACAGGAATACAAAGTACTGGACTAATGGCAAGATTCTTGGTAATGTAGATGAGCAGAGAGATCTCGGTGTCCAGGTACACAGATCCCTCAAGTTGCCACCCAGGTTGATAGGGTTGTTAAGAAGGCATACCATGTGTTAGCTTTTATTGGTAGAGGGATTGAGTCTCAGAGCTATGAGGTCACATTGCAGCTGTACAAAACTCTGGTGCGGCCGCACTTGGAGTATTGTGTACAGTTCTAGTCACAGTATAGGAAGATATGGAAGCTTTGGAAAGGGTGCAGAGGAGATTTACTGGGATGCTGCCTGGTATGGAGGGAAGGTCTTATGAGGAAAGGCTGAGGGACTTGAGGCTGTTTTCGTTAGAGAGAAGAAGGTTGAGAGGTGACTGAATAGAGGCATATAAAATTATTAGAGGGTTTGATAGGGTGGACAGGGAGAGCCTTTTTCCTCAGATGGTGATGGCTAGGGGTGATAGATGTAAGACAGATGTCAGAGGTAGTTTATTTACTCAGAGAGTAGTGGAGGCTGGAACGCACTACCTGCAACAGTAGTAGACTCGCCAACTTTAAGAACATGAAATGGTCATTGGATGGGCACATGGATGAGAATGGAATAGTGTAGGTTAGATGGGCTTCAGATTGGTTTCACAGTCAGCGCAACATTGAGGGCCGAAGGGCCTGTACTGCGCTGTAATGTTCTATGTTCTAAAGCACACCAACACCTCTACTTTCTCAGAAGGCGAAGGATATTTGGCATGTTCGCAATGACTCTGACCAATTATTATAGACGCACCTTAGAAAACATCCCATCAAGACTCATCACAGCTTGGAACGGCAACTGCTCTGTCCAAAAGCACAAGAAATGACAGAGAGTTGTGAACACAGCCCAGTCCATCTCTTAAAGCAGCCTTCCTTCCACTGACTCCATCTACATTTGCTACTACCTTGGGAAAGTAGCCAACTTAATCAAAGATCCCTCTCCCACCCTGGTAATTCTGTCTCCCACCAGATTCCATTGAGCAGAAGATTCGATAGTTTGAAAACCCGTGTAAATAGATTGAAGAACAGCATCTTATCTGCTGTTATCAGACTTCTGAACAGACCTCTTATATTACAGTTGATCTTTCTGCATCTTCTCTGTAGCTGTAACACTGTATTCTGTGGGGTGTTCTATTGCTCTGATGTACTAATGTAAGGGACGATTTGCCTGGATAGCACGCAAAACAAAACTTTTCACTGTATCCTGGTACATGTGACAATCATACATCAAATGCCAATCCAACAGTTCAATATAATTTCAAATATTAAACATGATTATCTGGTGAGCAAGATCCAGAACTCAATATTTAAGGATATTCATTATTTAGCAAAGAGAGGAAATGAGGAAAAGAAAGTAAGATAATGTTCCTAATAATGAGATAATTATATCAGTGTGAGAGGATCGTAGATCAAAAGATCAAGAGATCGAGTCAGTTTGGGTGGAATTAAGAAATAGTAAAGGGAAGCAGGGATTTGGTTATAGGACACCAAATAGATCATACAAATCAGGAAGTTAGAGATACTTGTGACACAGGTAATGTAGTGTACAAAATCCCATGCAAGGACTGCACAAAACACTACATAGGACAAACAGGAAGACAGCTAACGACCCGCATCCATGAACACCAACTAGCCACGAAACGACACGACCAGCTATCCTTAGTAGCCACACACTCAGATGACAAACAACATGAATTCGATTGGGACAACACCACTATTATAGGGCAGGCCAAACAGAGAACAGCCAGGGGATTCCTAGAGGCATGGCACTCCTCCACAAATTCTATCAACAGACACATCGACCTAGACCCTATATACCGGCCACTGCAGTGGACAGCAACTGACAACCGGAAGTAGCAGATTCAAACCACTATAAATGCCGGAGGAATCAGCACAGAAGCGCTTCACAGGAGGCTCCCAAGCGCTGAGGATGTCACCTGGACAGAGGATGGAACGTTTGCAACAAAAACTCCCAGCTCGGCGAACAGAACCACAACATCGAGCACCCAAGCTACAAATCTTCTCACAAACTTTGAATAGGTAACATACTGACAATGGGTGACTTCAATTTAAATATAGCCAGGGTCAAACAGATTCAAGAACAGTTTGTTCCCAGCTGTTATCAAACTTTTGGACAGATCTCTTAAATGTTAATGTTGGTCTCTCTCTCTCTCTCTCTCGCTCTCTCTCTCTGTACCTTCTCTGTGCTGTAACACTATCTTCTGCACTAATTCTGTTCCCTGGTGCTTTTTGCCTGGTTTACTCTGTCTGTATAGCTTGCAAAACAACACTTTTCACAGCCTCTCGGTATGCATGTCAACAATAAATCAAATACAAACTCAATCAACATTAATACAGTGTGGGATAAATTCCGAAAATGCATTAATAAGAGTTTCTCGAATAATGTGTTCAAGGACCAACCGGAGCTTGGGCTATTTTGGATTTGATGTCATAAAATGAGGAAAGGCCAATTCATAACTTGCTGTAAAGGAGCCTTTGGAAAATAGTGACCATAAAATATAGATATCAACTTGACAATTGAATGCAACAAGGAAGGGGACAGTTGTCTTGGGTGGATTGGGAGAATGTCATATAATAGCAACAGGCAATGGTTAGTATTTAAAATACATACCAGAAGGTCTACATTATACATGTGTGTGAGTGTATAACATATATAGCTGAAAATGTGTTGCTGGAAAAGCGCAGCAGGTCAGGCAGCATCCAAGGAGCAGGAGAATCGACGTTTCGGGCATGAGCCCTTCTTCAGGAATGAGGAGGGTGTGCCAAGCAGGCTAAGATAAAAGGTAGGGAGGAGGGACTTGGGGGAGGGGCATTGGAAATGCGATAGGTGGAAGGAGGTCAAGGTGAGGGTGATAGGCCGGAGTAGGGTGGGGGCGGAGAGGTCAGGAAGAAGATTGCAGGTTAGGAAGGTGGTGCTGAGTTCAAGGGATTTGACTGAGACAAGGTGGGGGGAGGGGAAATGAGGAAACTGGAGAAATCTGAGTTCATCCCTTGTGGTTGGAGGGTTCCCAGGCGGAAGATGAGGCGCTCTTCCTCCAGCCGTGTTGCTATGGTCTGGCGATGGAGGAGTCCAAGGACCTGCATGTCCTCGGTGGAGTGGGAGGGGGAGTTGAAGTGTTGAGCCACGGGGTGGTTGGGTTGGTAGGTCCGGGTGTCCCAGAGGTGTTCTCTGGAACGTTCCGCAAGTAGGCGGCCTGTCTCCCCAATATAGAGGAGGCCACATTGGGTGCAGCGGATGCAGTAAATGATGTGTGTGGAGGTGCAGGTGAATTTGTGGCGGATATGGAAGGATCCCTTGGGGCCTTGGAGGGAAGTGAGGGAGGAGGTGTGGGTGCAAGTTTTACATTTCCTGCAGTTGCAGGGGAAGGTGCCGGGAGTGGAGGTTGGGTTGGTGGGGGGTGTGGACCTGACGAGGGAGTCATGGAGGGAGTGGTCTTTGCGGAACGCTGATAGGGGAGGGGAGGGAAATATATCCCTGGTGGTGGGGTCCGTTTGGAGGTGGCGGAAATGACGGTGGATGATACGTTGTATACGGAGGTTGGTGGGGTGGTAGGCGAGGACCAGTGAGGTTCTATCTTGGTGGCGGTTGGAGGGGCGGGGCTCAAGGGCAGAGGAGCGGGAAGTGGAGGAGATGCTGTGGGGGGAATCTGCGGTCTTTGAAGAAGGAGGCCATCTGGGCTGTACGGTATTGGAACTGGTCCTCCTGGGAGCAGATGCGGCGGAGACGAAGGAATTGGGAATATGGGATGGCGTTTTTACAGGGGGCAGGGTGGGAGGAGGTGTAGTCCAGGTAGCTGTGGGAGTCAGTCGGTTTATAGTAAATGTCTGTGTTGATTCGGTCGCCCGAGATAGAAATGGAAAGGTCTAGGAAGGGGAGGGAGGAGTCTGAGACGGTCCAGGTAAATTTGAGGTCGGGGTGGAAGGTGTTAGTAAAGTTGATGAACTGTTCAACCTCCTTGTGGGAGCACGAGGCAGCGCCGATACAGTCATCGATGTAGCGGAGGAAAAGGTGGGGGGTGGTGCCAGTGTAGTTGCGGAAGATGGACTGTTCCACATATCCTACGAAGAGGCAGGCATAGCTGGGGCCCATACGGGTGCCCATGGCAACTCCTTTAGTTTGGAGGAAGTGGGAGGATTGAAAAGAGAAGTTATTCAGGGTGAGGACCAGTTCAGTCAGTCGAAGGAGGGTGTCAGTGGAAGGGTACTGGTTGGTGCGGCGGGAAAGGAAGAAGCGGAGGGCTTTGAGTCCTTCGTGATGGGGGATGGAGGTGTACAGGCAGACCATAGCAACACAACGGCTGGAGGAAGAGCGCCTCATCTTACTTTGCCCATATAACATATATATTCTGGATCAGTGGTGCTGGAAGAGCACAGCAGTTCAGGCAGCATCCGAGGAGCAGGAACATCGATGTTTCGGGCAAAAGCCCTTCATCACGAATAAAGGCAGAGAACCTGAAGCGTGGAGAGATAAGCTAGAGGAGGGTGGGGATGGGGAGAAAGTAGCATAGAGTACAATGGGTGAATGGGGGAGGGCATGAAGGTGATAGGTCAGGGAGGAGGGTGGAGTGGACAGGTGGGAAGGAAGATAGGCAGGTAGGACAAGTCCGGACAAGTCATGGGGACAGCGCTGAGCTGGAAGTTTGAAACTAGGATGAGGTGGGGGAAGGGGAAATGAGGAAACTGTTGAAGCCCACATTGATGCTCTGGGGTTGAAGTGTTCTGAGGTGGAAGATGAGGCGTTCTTCCTCCAGGCGTCTGGTGGTGAGGGAGCGGCGGTGAAGGAGGCCCAGGACCTCCATGTCCTCGGCAGAGTGGGAGGGGGAGTTGAAATGTTGGGCCACGGGGCGGTGTGGTTGATTGGTGCGGGTGTCTCGGAGATGTTCCCTAAAGCGCTCTGCTAGGAGGCGCCCGGTCTCCCCAATGTAGAGGAGACCGCATCGGGAGCAACGGATACAATAAATGATATTAGTGGATGTGCAGGTAAAACTTTGATGGATGTGGAAAGCTCCTTTAGGGCCTTGGAGAGAGGTGAGGGAGGAGGTGTGGGCGCAGGTTTTACAATTCCTGCGGTGGCAGGGGAAAGTGCGAGGATGGGAGGGTGGGTTGTAGGAGGGCGTGGATCTGACCAGGTAGTCATGGAGGGAACGGTCTTTGTGGAAGGCGGAAAGGGGTGGGGAGGGAAATATATCCCTGGTGGTGGGGTCCGTTTGGAGGTGGCGGAAATGTCGGCAGATGATTTGGTTTTTGCGAAGGTTGGTAGGGTGGAAGGTGAGCACCAGGGGCGTTCTGTCCTTGTTACGGTTGAGAATTCATAGAATTCCGTAGTACAGTACGGCCCCTCGATGTTGTGCCAGCCTTTTATCCTACTCTAAGATCAGACTAACTACAGACCTTTTATTTTACTATCATCCATGTGTCTATCCAAGAGTCACTTAAATGTCCCTAATGTATCTGAATCTATTCCCACTGCTGGCAGCGCATCCCACACACCCACCACTCTCTGTGTAATGAACCTCCCTCTGACATCTCCCCTAAACCTTCCTCCAATCACCTTAAAATGATGCTCCTCGTGATAGTCATTTCCATCCTGGGAAAAAGTCTCTGGCTATCCATTCTATCTATGCCTCTCAACATCCTGTACAGCTCTATCAAGTCACCTCTCATCCTTCATCACTCCAATAAGAAAAGCCCTAGCTCCTTCAACCTTTCTTCATCAGACACACCCTCCAGTCCAGGCATCTTCCTGGGAAATCCTCTCTGTGCATCTTTACTGTAAAGAACTGAACACAATATTCCAAGTGTGGTCTAGCCAGGACTCTATAGAGCTGCAGCATAACTTCGCGACTCCTAAACTCAATCCCCCCGCTCATGAAAGCCAACACACCATATGCCTTCTTAACAACCCTACCAACTTATGGGCAGCACGGTGGCACAGTGGCTAGCTCTATTGCCTCACAGCGCCACAGATCCAAGTTCAATTCCCATCTCAGACAACTGTCTGGGGAGTTTGACAATCTCTCTGGGCCTGTTTCCACACTGTCAGTAATCTTAAAAAAAACCTAGGGTGGCAGCTTTGAGGGATCTAAGGACATGGACCTCAAGATCCCTCTATTCTGCCAAAATTCCTGCCTTTAACCCTGTAATCTGCATTCAAATTTGATGTTTCAAAATGAGTCACTTGACACATTTCCAGGTTGAACTCCATCTGCCACTTCTCAGCCCAGCTCTGCATCCAGTTAATGTCCCGTTACAACCTACAACAGCCCTCCACACCATCCACAACTCCATCAACTTCATGTCATCAACACACTTACTAACCCACCCTTCCACTTCCTCATCCCAGTCATTTATAAAAATCACAAAGAGCAGAGGTCCCAGAATAGATCCCTGCTGAACACCACTCACAGGCTCCAGGCTGAATACTTTCCATCTATCACCGCCCTCTGTCTTCTGTGGGCCGGCCAATTCTGCATCCAGACAACCAAATTTCCCTGTATGCCATGCCTCGTTACTTTCTGAATGAGCCTGCTATGGGGAACCTTATCAAACACCTTGCTAAAATCTATATACACCACATCTACTGCTCTACCTTCAATGTGTTTTGTCACATCCTCAAAGAATTCAATAAGGTCTGTGAGGCATGACCTGCCCCTCACAAGCCATGCTGACTATCTCTAATCAAACTATGTTTTTTCTGCCTCTCAGAATCCTCTCCAATAATCGGCATCAATGTAAGACTGACTAGACTGTAATTCCCAGGGTTATCCCCATTCCCTTTCTTGAATAAGGGAGTAACATTCGCCACCCTTCAATCATCTGGCCGTACTCCAGTGGATAGTGAGGACGCAAAAATCATTGCCAAAGGTGTAGCAATCTCTTCACTTACTTCCTGTAAGAACCTTGGGTATATCCCATCTGGCCCAGTGGACTTACCTACCCTCATGTTTTTCAAAATTTCCAGCACATCCTCCTTCTTAACATCAAGCTGTTTGAGCATATCAGCCTGTTTCAGACTGTACTCACAAATGACCAAGATCTTTCTCATTAATGAATACTGAAGCAAAGTATTCATTAAGGACCTCCCCTACCTCCTCTGACTCCAGGCACAAGTCCCCTCCTCTATCCCTGATCGGTTCTACCCTCACTCTGGCTATGCTCTTGATCCTCACATAAATGTAGAATGCCTTGGGGTTTTCCTTAATCCTACCCACCAAGGCCTTTTCATGCCCCCTTTCAGCTCTCCTAAGTCCATTCTTCAGTTCCTTCTTGGCTACCTTGTAACCCTCTAGAGCCCCGACTGATACTTGCTTCCTCAACCTTAAGTCAGCTTCCTTCTTCCTCTTGACTAGATGTCCCACATCTCTTTTCACCCAAGATTCCTTCACTATACCATCCTTTCCTTGCCTCAGTGGGACAGATCTGCCCAGCACTCACAGCAAGGTCAGTTAACGTTTGCAATGGCCTATAAGTTTGCCAGAAAAAGTGATAAACATTAGGACTGGAACCAAGTTAGAAGACAGCAAAGAATAATTTTAAAATCTACTTTGAAAAGAGAACAGAGAATATATGACATAACTCTACCATCGGATTTACCAGCTCCTGGAGGAGCTATCCAGCTAGTCCCACTCTTCAGCCTTATCTCTGTAGCCCTCTACATTCACCCCTTTTGAATATATACACAGCTCAGTTTTGAAACCTCTTGTAGAATCCCCCTCTACCACTCTCCCCAGGAGCACGTTCCAAATCGCAACAACTCTCTGAGTAAAGACATTGCTCCTCATCTCACTTTCAGATCTCTTGCTGACAATCTTGAAATAATGACCCCCCTGCTTACTGACATACCGAATCATGGAAACCGACTATCCTTCGTTAACCTGTTGGTAAATGGTTGATCATGTTGAACACCTCAGTGAGGCCAGCTCTTAAATCTTTTCTGCTCCAAGCAGAATAAGCCCAATTTCTCTAATCTTTTCTTGTGTCTATAATTCCTCATTCCTGCCATCATTCCAGTAAGTCTACTTTGCATTCTGCTCAGGACTTTAACTTCCTTAAATAAGGTGCCTAGAATTGAGCTGAGTACTCCAAATGTGGTCTTGACTATCCCCACCCACTGCACTATCCCCACCCACAGCACTGTCCCCACCCACAGCACTGTCCCCACCCACAGCACTATCCCCACCCACACACGATCCCCATCCACAGCACTATCCCCACCCATAACACTTCGCCACCCACAGCACTATCCCCACCCACAGCACTATCCCCACCCACTGCACTATCCCCACCCACAGCACTATCCCCACCCACTGCACTATCCCCACCCATAACACTTCGCCACCCACAGCACTATCCCCACCCACACACGATCCCCATCCACAGCACTATCCCCACCCACAGCACTATCCCCACCCACTGCACTATCCCCACCCACAGCACTGCCCCCATCCACAGCACTGTCCCCACCCACAGCACTATCCCCACCACTGCACTATCCCCACCCACACACGATCCCCATCCACAGCACTATCCCCACCCACAGCACTATCCCCACCCACTGCACTATCCCCACCCACAGCACTGCCCCCATCCACAGCACTGTCCCCACCCACAGCACTATCCCCACCAGTGCACTATCCCCACCCACACACGATCCCCACCCACAGCACTATCCCCACCCACAGCACTATCCCCACCCACTACACTAACCCCACCCACAGCACTGTCCCCACCCACAGCACTATTCCCCACCCACTACACTAACCTCACCCACAGTACTATCCCCACCCACAGCACTATCCCCACCCACAGCACTGTCCCCACCCACAGCACTATCCCCACCCACTACACTAACCCCACCCACAGCACTAACCCCACCCACAGCACTATCCCCACCCACAACACTGTCCCCACCCACAGCACTATCCCCACCCACAGTACTAACCCCACCCACAGCACTATCCCCATCACAGCACTGCCCCCATCCACAGCACTGTCCCCACCCACAGCACTATCCCCACTCTCTGCACTATCCCCACCCACACATGATCCTCATCCACAGCACTATCCCCACCCACAACACTTCGCCACCCACAGCACTATCCCCACCCACAGCACTATCCCCACCCACTGCACTATCCCCACCCACAGCACTGCCCCCATCCACAGCACTGTCCCCACCCACAGCACTATCCCCACCAGTGCACTATCCCCACCCACACACGATCCCCACCCACAGCACTATCCCCACCCACAGCACTATCCCCACCCACTACACTAACCCCACCCACAGCACTGTCCCCACCCACAGCACTATTCCCCACCCACTACACTAACCCCACCCACAGTACTATCCCCACCCACAGCACTATCCCCACCCACAGCACTATCCCCACCCACCACACTATCCCCACCCACAGCACTGTCCCCACCCACAGCACTATCCCCACCCACTACACTAACCCCACCCACAGCACTAACCCCACCCACAGCACTATCCCCACCCACAACACTGTCCCCACCCACAGTACTATCCCCACCCACAACACTGTCCCCACCCACAGCACTATCCCCACCCACAGTACTAACCCCACCCACAGCACTATCCCCACCACAGCACTGCCCCCATCCACAGCACTATCCCCACCCACAGCACTATCCCCACTCTCTGCACTATCCCCACCCACACACGATCCCCACCCACAGCACTATCCCCACCCGCAGCACTATCCCCACCCACTGCACTATCCCCCCCCACAGCACTGCCCCCATCCACAGCACTGTCCCCACCCACAGCACTATCCTCACCCACAGCAGAGAGTGTGGGGGGAGGGGGAGGTTCACTCGAGGGGTTAGGGTCTGGGATGTACTGTCTGAGAGTGTGGGGGGAGGGGGAGGGTCACTCAAGGGGTTAGGGTGTGGGATGTACTGTCTGAGAGTGTGGGGGGAGGGGGAGGTTCACTCGAGGGGTTAGGGTTTGGGATGTACTGCCTGAGAGTGTGGGGGGAGGGGGAGAGGTTCACTTGAGGGGTTAGGGTCTGGGATGTACTGTCTGAGAGTGTGGGGGGAGGGGGAGGGTCACTCGAGGGGTTAGGGTCTGGGATGTACTGTCTGAGAGTGTGGGGGAGGGTGAGGGACACTCGAGGGGTTAGGGTCTGGGATGTACTGTCTGAGAGTGTGGGGGGAGGGGAAGGTTCACTCGAGGGGGTTAGGGTCTGGGATGTACTGTCTGAGAGTGTGGGGGGAGGGGGAGGTTCACTCGAGGGGGTTAGGGTCTGGGGTGTACTGTCTGAGAGTGTTGGGGGAGGGGGAGGTTCACTCGAGGGGTTAGGGTCTGGGATGTACTGTCTGAGAGTGTGGGGGGAGGGGGAGGTTCACTCGAGGGGTTAGGGTCTGGGATGTACTGTCTGAGAGTGTGGGGGGAGGGGGAGAGTCACTCGAGGGGTTAGGGTCTGGGATGTACTGTCTGAGAGTGTGGGGGAGGGTGAGGGACACTCGAGGGGTTAGGGTCTGGGATGTACTGTCTGAGAGTGTGGGGGGAGGGGAAGGTTCACTCGAGGGGGTTAGGGTCTGGGATGTACTGTCTGAGAGTGTGGGGGAGGGCGAGGGACACTCGAGGGGTTAGGGTCTGGGATGTACTGTCTGAGAGTGTGGGGGGAGGGAGGGTCACTCGAGGGGTTAGGGTCTGGGGTGTACTGTCTGAGAGTGTGGGGGGAGGGGGAGGTTCACTCGAGGGGGTTAGGGTCTGGGATGTACTGCCTGAGAGTGTGGGGGGAGGGGGCGGTTCACTCGAGGGGTTTGAAATGGAGTTAGATCTTGGTCTGAAAAGGAAAAAAAAAGCATATGGCATCATGGGGTGTAATCTGTGAGTGGAACAAGGAGTATTGTACCCTCCAGCACCTCCAGGAATGGGGGAGAATGGAGTCAGTCTGAGCTGCAGGCAAATTGTGATCTAATGCCCTTCATTAGATCGGGTCTGTACGATGGGGTGAGTTGGTGTCTGTGTTGCTGAGCCTTGGAATATGATAAGAATGGTTTGATGTTCATTGGGGCAGAGCGATGAATGAAATTGAGATGGGAATTGAGGAGAGGAACAGAAAGAGTAGACAGATATTGGACAGGGAGAAACAGAGGGGAATTTTAAACTGTCTGACTGCTATGTACATTGATGTGCAGTGAGTCTCTACACTAAAGGTGTTTAGACTT